>NC_034175.2:24681502-24984627 GCF_002021735.2 Oncorhynchus kisutch | reverse complement strand
CACTCTACTCAGCAATTTGGATGCAGTCTATAACAGTGCCATCCGTTTTGTCACCAAAGCCCCATATACTACCCACCACTGCGACCTGTATGGTCTCGTTGGCTGGCCCTCGCTTCATACTCGTCGCCAAACTGGCTCCAGGTCATCTAAATCTCTGCTAGGTGAAGCTCCGCCTTATCTCAGCTCACTGGTCACCATAGCAGCACCCACCCGTAGCACGCGCTCCAGCAGGTATATCTCACTGGTCACCCCCAAAGCCAATTCTTCCTTTGGCCGCCTCTCCTTCTAGTTCTCTGCTTCCAATGACTGGAACGAACTGCAAAAATCTCTGAAGCTGGACTCTTACCTCCCTCACTAGCTTTAAGTACCAGCTGTCAGAGCAGCTCACAGATCACCGCACCTGTACATAGCTCATCTGTAAATAGCCTATCCAATCTACCTCATCCCCATACTATACTGTATTTATTTATTTATTTTGCTCCTTTGCACCCCAGTATCTCAACTTGCACATTCATCTTCTGCACATCCTACCATTCAAGTGTTTAATTGCTATGTTTAAATTACTTTGCCACCGTGGTCTATTTATTGCCTTACCTCTCTTATCCTACCTCATTTGCACATGCTGTATATATATATTTCACAATTATTGATTGTATGTTTGTTTATTCCATGTGTAACTCTGTGTTGTTGTATGTATCGAACTGCTTAGCTTTATCTTGGCCAGGTCGCAGTTGCAAATGAGAACTTGTTCTGAACTAGCCTACCTGGTTAAATAAAGGTTAAATAAAAATAAATAAATAAATAAAAGGTAGCTAACCAACCAGTTTCAATGTTAGCTAGCTAACATTAGGCTATAACTTGCAAAGCAAATGGCTCTGAGATACGAATAATAAGTTCATACACGTAACATTAGCTAGCAAGCCAGGCAGCTAACAGTACACTTTAACTTGAAATAAAAATACTTTCTGTCAAAATTAGAAACGTGTAATATCTGAAAATGTATGGATGCTTCTCCCTGTCACAGATGCCATGGTTGCCCTTAGCTTGAAGATGTAATCTGGAAACAGGTGTTTTCTCCATCTCCTTAGCTATCATACTCTCATTCCACTGATTTCAAAACTCGGTCCTCCAGAAAGTGGAGAGCAACACTTATGCAGTTCTACTACGCTATATATATATATTTTAAAAACCGCGTTAGACAGGATTACCTACATATACTGACCAGTTTAAATAGACAGAAGCGTACTATATGGCAGACCAATCCAAAGTCATCTCTCGGCATGTCCAGCCCACTCATTATCTCAGCCAATCATGGCTAGTGAGAAGATTGCTGACTTTTTCTGTGTCTAAACCAAATAGGCTCGTAATTTAAACATTTTAAAAATGTAAACATTTCCAGATGGCATTCAAGTTGGTTATTAAGGCACCTGAAAGGTCACATGTTCCAGAATACATTTCTGCCCAAAAAAATGCATGTTCAAATGGCTCTCCTGTGAAGTACTGACTTGCGGCATATGCCTAGTTTCCTGAAACGAGTCACAACGTGAATATGTCTGTTATGAAAATATGTACTGCATTTTTTTACACAAAAATCAACTGTACTAGTTGTTCAGGCTCTGGTCTTGTAACATCTTGATTACTGTCCGGTAATATGTTCAAGTGCATCAAAGAAAGACCTAGCTAAGCTGTAGCTGGCTCAAAACAAAGCACACCAGTCTTTCCTGGTTGAGGGTTGACGAGAGATTAACTGCTTCTGTGATGAAAATTCCAGACTGTCTGCATAATCAAATAACATACAGCTCAGACACCCATACATACCCCAGGTCTTTTCACAGTCCCCAAGTCCAATATAAATACACGTCAGCGCACAGTATTATACAGAACCATGATCGCACGGAACTCTCTTACATCTCCAATTACTCAAGAAAACAGCAAAATGACCTTTAAAAAATATCTCATTGCACAATAGGGACTGTGAAATGACACAAACACACGCACACACTCTAAAACACACAATCTACACACACATTATTATTTTGTTGTATTGTTTGTATATCATTGTAGTTTAAATTTGTGTAACTGTTCTTGTCTATCAGTGTACCAATGTTCTGTTACTTGTTACGTTTTTGTGTGAGCCCCAGGAAGATTTGCTGCTGCTTCGGCAAAAGCTAATGGGACTCCGAATAAACCAAATAAACCAAAATAAACCAAAGCAAACACACACACACACACACACTTCTCCTTCTCCAGTCGACCTCTCCTCTCTCTGAGGCATGGCAGAGCGTTGGCACACAGGGTGCCCTGGGGTGAGTGAGGGTGCCCAGCTGCATGCCAACTGTGCCCGAGGGGCTGCCCTACCCACAGACTCAAGGGAGCAGCCACTCTTTCTCTCTCTCTCTCTCTCTCTCTCTCTTTCTCTCGCTCTCTGTGCCAGTCTGAGTGATTGACAGGATGTGAAATGCTCTGGGGTTATGCTACAGCTAAGGCGCAAGAGCCTACATAATTGCAACACATACAAACACATCTAAAAACTCTCCATCTCTTGCTCCCAGCCTTACACACAGTCACACATCTATTGTCACATAGTCATTTGTCAGATCCGCCTCTCATTTTAGTGCTCCAATCCAGGAGTGACACTCTCTTTGTTTGTCCCTGTGGCCTGTCTGCCTGGTCATTGGCTTTAATGTGCATCTTGGCGCCTCTGTGGCTGGGTTGCAAATGGTTCCCTATTCCCTATATAATGCACTACCTTGGGGCTTATACGCCTACAGGCCCTGGTAAAGAGTAGTGTACCATATAGGAAATAGGGTGCCATTTGGGACTACCTCACTGGGTCTCACTATGACTCTCTATGTGTCTAGTTATATGGCTCCCTGTGTGTCTCGCTGTGTCTCTCTGTGAGTGCCTCACACTGATTACAGTGTTCAACCACTCACTCCCCTCACAGCCTGCTGGCAAAGGCTATGGTGATCCAGCCTTCAGCTCAACAGTAGCACCACTTAGCCAGGCCATCCATGACTGTGTGTGTTGTATCTGAACCATGTCCTGCTTCCTCAACTCAGGTTGTGTCCAGAATCGCACCATATACCCTATATAGGCCACTACTTTTGACCAGGGCCAGGGAATACGGCGCCATTTGGGACGATATTTGTATGTCGCTGTCATGCCGCTGTATGAAAGCTTACCTACAGATGTAGGATCTTAATTTCAACCAGTGTGCTACAGTAGCAAAATAACAGGAAATTATAATTATTATGTGAATTATAATTGATGGACATTTTTGTAAGGGTTGATCGTGAAGGAAAATCAAGTCTGAAATTTGGAAATGACAAACCTTCAGAAGCCTTTTTAAACCTCAAATACACTGCAAGTTTTCATTTCCTGCATTGTAGGAAAGTTCTCCTGCTTCAGGGTGATCAATTTAAGATCCTACAACTGGTAAGTCCCTGTAATGCAGGATGTTCCCATAACGTGAACACAAACCCTAAATACATAACATTTCAGCCAGCCAGGCTATAATGTTTTAGCTAAAGAATGTAAAGCGCTATGAGAACATGCTGTACAGTATATCCATGTAAGAATATGCTTGCCAATATTTTCCTCTTGTAGGACAATAAACCTGATTCTGATTCACATCAAAATTATTTTGCGATCCATTTTGACGAGGTTTGCATG
This sequence comes from Oncorhynchus kisutch, assembly GCF_002021735.2. NCBI lineage: Eukaryota > Metazoa > Chordata > Actinopteri > Salmoniformes > Salmonidae > Oncorhynchus > Oncorhynchus kisutch. Next base: position 24,980,952 of record NC_034175.2, on the reverse strand, counting down.
CGGATTAGTGTTAGCATGTTCTAGTTTACAAGTTCACTTCCTCTTTCTCAATGTCTTGTGACAGCTTTTACAGTGAACTGGGTAATTATAGTAATAGCGCTAGCTGTCTTAGGCAGAACACTGATGGTGGGAAACATGAATAAACAAACAAACACTGACACTGATGCTCTCACATCTACTGTGAAAAAGGACCCCTCTGCTTGGAGTCTGTGTGTCATCCACTCCCCTCCCATTTTTTTCAAATTCATTGACTTCTTGACGCCAGGGATGGATATAAAAAGCTAAACATGCCCAACAGAGCACGTAATGGGCTGATTTGACTAACGTGTGAGTGCAGAGGAGTGGAAGGAGAAGGAAAGGCATGGGGTCTTTCCCTCAGCAGCAGCAGCAACCGACCCAGACTGACCGCCCCCAGGCTGATGACATGGCTGCTTGCACGACTGCATGACTGAAACGTCACATTTAGGGAGAGCTGTGAGTCTATGATTGTGAAGAGCTGAATTGGACCTGTCTCGGAACTGAATCTAAATTTATTGAGCTGAATCTGGAACTGGCCCTGATCTGATTCTGAACTGAATCTGAACCTATTGAGCTGAATCTAAACAGACTGTGAACTGACAATGCTAGTCAGTTCATTGCTGACTGTGCTGATTCAGATTGAATCATGTCTTCATTCATATAACATTGAATCAATCTCACCTGCCCACACATATACAGTGAATGACTTGACTAATCAGATTAATTCTGATGTCTGTAATATGGATGATGACACTCAGCCTCTCATTCCCTCATACACTTGTGAAGTCAACAGTGTGAATGTGTACACTACTGTACTGTAATACTGTGAATGCCAAAAGTAATGGTATGACAAGCCATACTGTTATTTTGACCCAGCCAGTTGGGTCACTTAGAAAGGTTTGTTTTCTTTGAAGACTGGAAGCTTGGCTTATTGGGGGCGTGGCTTTCAGATATACATTTTTGGCCACACGTGAGAGTAAATGTAATTCTGGTTAATCTGTTCAGCTCTATTGTCATCACGTTAAGGTTGAGCACAGACACTTTTTTGTAGCTTTTATGAAGAATATACAAGAGTATGAGTTCCTCAAGTGCCTATGCATATCCCAATGTTGGGATAGTTACCACTTTGCTTTATAATATATAAAAAATAATGTTATATAATGTATATAAAGAAATATGTAATGTGCAAAAATATAAAAGGAAAAGAGAAATTTCTAGTGTAGAAACTTAACAAACTTAACTATCAGCACCAGAGAGAGATTAAAGTAGATGTCACGTGTCAAAATTTTGATTGATGACCCTATGTGAACCTATGTGAACGCTATGTGAACCCTATGTAGTGATGACGTGTGCATGTCTTCTGGTCAGGCAAGCCTGGTTAGGTGGGGGCTATGGGTTGAGTAAGGGTCCATTTGACAGGCCGTTAATGATTGATGACCCAAGCCTGATAGGCAAGCCTGGTTAGGTGGGGGCTATGGGGTGAGTAAGGGTCCATTTGACAGGCCGTTAATGATTGATGACCCAAGCCTGATTTATGACCCTATGTAATGATTTATGACCCTATGTCATGTAGAAGGGTGCATGCCCAGGGTTGAGTAAGTGACCATGTGTCAGGTCAACCTGTTACTGTTTCTCACGGTTTTGGTTGGTTTATTGCCCCTTATAAAGCGCCTGAACAATACCTGTTTAAGACTGTACATGATAACCCCCCTGAATATTAAACAAAAATGACACCTATGCCAATTTTAGGGATGTTATGCTCGGCTTGTCATGAACCCAGTGACCAAAGCCTTGAAGAAGTTCTGTGTGAAGCTCCAGAATGTTTTAAAGGATTTTTGGGTACGAGTGAGGGCCACATGTCTTACATATTCCACCCGGAGGATTCTACGGTAAAGATATTCACAGACCGTGGACCCAAACCCCTTTATCCTGCAAAACCTGGGAGTTTTCCCCCGGCTCTGGGGATGAGAGAATGGCTAAACATCAGGCTGGCTCTTTGTAAAATTGAACAGGTCCTAAGTGTTACAAATGTGCCAGGATATGCGTTGGAAGAACAGGTCTGCGGCCGCAGTGATCTCAAGGCTCTAAGAATTGCTTCAATGGACTATAGCCCTGACAACAAAGTGACAATTTTAGCCTGTGACCTTTATGATAAGGCTAATGCTACAAAGTCTGTCAATTCTCCTGTAGCTTCCAGAGCACGCAAACATGTAAACTTTTTTATTCCTGTGTTTAGTTTTAAATGGGTGGATTATCCAATTTTCATAACACTTATGAATAAGCTGGACATTCTCTTCCAAAATGGGGAACAGTTAAAGCGCTGGGCGAGGCTTTCCTTGAGACAGAGTCAAGACCAAAAGGCCCGACGGAGGATCTACCCCTGGAGTGAAAACTTACCAAGTGTTGATGGACCGTGCAAGAGAGCCTTGCCTTTTGAGGGTGAACTCGACACGGACAATGGCGGTTGGTTGCATAAGCTCCCAGGATCTGTAAGAAAGGCATCGTAAAATACCTTAAGAATGTAAGGATATAAAATGTATGTACTAAATATTTTGAATGAAATAAATGGTTTTAAAATCAGAATCTCACCACGTTATGAACTCTCGCGTTTGTTCACTCTTAGCGCAGTCTGTCCCTGAGAAAAAACTTGCGGAAAAAGCCATGTGCGCGCGTATGTGCGTGAGGGAGTTTTCTGTAGTGGCTGTGTGTGTGTGTGTGTGTGTGTGTGTGTGTTTCAAAAACAGAAAAAGGGGGGGCGGGTTGTTTGTTAAAAAAATACCCTTGCATGCCTGGTGGGTCGTTTGAAACCAAGGTTTACACTAGCCTGCAAAACAGATGCCTACCCCCCAACAATAATATTGTGTCTTACGACTCCTAATCTTAAAGGCCTTTCATAAAACTATTTTTTTAGGTGGGCTAAAAAGTCATTCATCCCAGCGATGTCGAGACCAACCCACCCCCCATGCATCTAGGTGCTAGCACCCCGGAGATTTTAGAAGCTCCAAAAGGATCCTAATGTTTAGACACACCCAATACCATGTGTTTGAAATGTGTCAAATATACCATGGGCGGGGGTATAGCCCGAAAAAAACGACAAACCCCAAATGCTATGTAAAAAATCATTCAGGGGTTTTTCTCTAGGTCGTAGGGTACAAAAGCGCTAGAAACCATGGGCAATGTTAGCAGCGTTTTAGTTCCGATGCAAACAGCACCTCCAGAAACTCCAAGAATCGTTATCGGACTGAAGCGTTAAAAAAGATAATCGGGGAAAACAGTCTAATGGATCTATCGCAAGGTGAGTTCTTGAAATAAATCTTTATTAGATTTGGTTGTTGTGGGGAATTGTTTGAAAAGCGTGGGATGTTATAGAAATATTAAACAATCATTAGGATCAGTATGCTTACCGTATAACAAGGCAATATTAGCTAAAGTGATTATAGCTTTAATATTGTCGAATGTTTTATAGATTCTGAAGCATTCACGCAGATACTCCGAGGTATAACTGAGCTCGAACCATCCAATGGGGCTCCGAAACAAAGTGCAGACAAACAAACGCCTGCCCTGAATTGTCAACGTAAGTAAGCTCCAAGAATTCCATACATAAAAATATTTAGACCTTAAAAACAAAAAGTGTGGGCATCTTATATTAAAAGTTATTTTATATGTTTACAGAGGACCTAAAGCCTAGAAGGTTAAACGAGGCCCTATGGAGCCTGAACGGTTTCTGCGAAGCATATGACTACGAGACAATTCTGCCCTACTCCCAGGATGTATTTACACAAAAGCAGCGAACAGAGACTTTAAACGGCAGGTCAACTCCCCTTGGCCAGGACAACGTTGTCCCCCATATTTCTAAACACCAAAGGATAATTAGTGCTCAGATCCACAGTTCCGCTTCACCCGAACAATTCTACTTGGCCGATATTCACGAGACGTCGTTCCAAGGACTAGGTATGAATCAATTATATATTATTATTTATATATATTATTATTTTAATATTTATATATATATTTTTTTATATATATATATTTTTTTGTTTGTTTGTTTTTTTCAGGCTCACCATCTACCGAACCTGCAGATGCTGTAATACAGGTTGAACAAAGACATCAGCCCCTGGTTTCAGAGCTTCTTCAGAACAGCCCTCGTCAAAAAAGCCGAGGTATTTAATTAATGTATTGTTAATATATAGGCTTATATCTGAAATGTATTTGGCATTTTTAACATATTTTAGGGTTAATAACCTATTTTTGTATGTATTATTTTTATTTCAGACTCCTCACCGGCTTATAAACACAACGCACAAACATCGGAGGATGCCCAGACAAGCATCCCCGAGGAGGCTCCAAAGACACCAGTCAAGAAAACAGCGAAACCTGATGATGTCAAAGATTTAAATGACATTTCTGAGGTAGACGATTTGATGTTCTGTGAAGCTGCCAACCTTCTTGAATCGGCCAATTCTGTGGGGAAAACAGCAGATTCTGAAATAGACCAAGAACGTTTTTTCAAAGCGTTTACCCTGGGTTTAAAATCACGAAAGGCTCTACTCCAGAGGCGCATGTGTATTCTACTCGAGCATCAATACAATCAGGATGTGTCATTCTGGCGTAGCGAGCTACCCCGTATGTTAAAAAACATTAGGGCTAAAACAAGCAAATACCGCCGTTAAAAAACACACATGTAAACACACACACACACACACATCCTTAATTAGACAGATGGCGCCCCCTATAGACCAAAGTGAGACAATTGAAACCCTCTTAGCCAGGATCCCTACAGAGCTCCAAGATATAGTTAACCATATGAATGATTCGGGGGTAATTGACATAATGACAATAGATGAAAATCTATTATCCCAGATTCCCTCCGAACTCATAGACATTATTACACGTATGAATGAGTCAGGGCCTTCCGAGGAAAACATGTTAACACAGATTCCCGAAACCATCATATCTCTAATTACCCAGCTTAACGCGAGCCCTAGGTTTAATTCGGCCCCACAGACACCTCTAAGACAGCCTTTAACAACATTGTCCGAAGAGTCTGAAAGTCAATATGATGTTTTTGAACAGTTGGACAAATGTCTAGCAAATCTGGAGGGGGGCGGTCTTGAGATCAGTGTACAGAACGAGAGCGCTAGGTTTAATTCAGCACCCCAGACACCTATAAATCAGCCTTTAACACCAATGTCCGAAGAGTCTGAAACCCAATACGATGTTTTTGAACAGTTGGACAATTGCCTAGCAAATCTGGAGGGGGGAGGTCTTGATCGAAGTGTACATGTTTTGCGTCGAAATAAATTCAACAATATTGAGGTTCGCCAGTTTTTCAATTTCGCATGGGGGGGTCAGATTCGGGAATATGCTGTGTTTTACGTAATGCTTATGGACACTTTGAATGAACTGTTAGCGAGGATTAGAGATTATAGCGAACCTAGGGATCTCTTACAGTTGGAAATTTGTGGAGACAGTCTACAGAGCAAGGTATCGCTTATTTTACAGAATGGTGAAGCAGAGCTTGAACAATTTGTTAAACTGCTAGAACGCCTTGTTCAGTCAAATTTAAACGTGCTAGCAGATAGGACCCTCGAACTTGTAGTACAATTAGTACGACAACCACAAGGGGGCGGGGGTCAGAGACGAAAGCTCGAGAGTTTAATGCAGTCCGAAATCATAAGCAATAAAAGGGCCTATCTCATAAACGTTCACAATCCAGGTAATAAGCTATGTTTTGCCATAGGTTTGGCCCACTTACTCAGCCCAGGATGTACTGATCAAGCCGCGTTACAAAAAGCTTGAGAGCTACAAACTGCGGTGGGTCTCGGTATACAGGATGCTGTGGCTTTCTCAGACATAGTCAAATTTGAAAACTTTCTGAACATCAAGATTGTGGTTTTGTACCACAGTAGGGCTAATGACGCTCTCCTCAAGTTCCAAAATATACCCGAACCACATCCTAAGACTATGTACTTTTATGTGCAAAATGAGCATTACTATGCCGTAACTAACATCACAGCCTTTTTAGGCGCGCCATATGTCTGTCCAGCCTGTCATACCGGCTACACACGCATGGGGGGGCACTCGTGCCGTTACAACTGTTCAGTATGTCTGGATAAACATTGCCCTATGCAGCCGCTAAACTTGACCCCCTGTGCGGATTGTCACCGCACATGTCGTTCGGCCTACTGTTACGAAAAACACAAAACTGAAACATGGCATCCCAAGGCATGTAAATCTGTAAGCAGTTGTGACATTAACAAGAAATGTCCAAAATGTCATTGCAATTACAACCTTAAAATAGATAGCCCTAAACCTCATGTTTGTGGAATTATACACTGCCCAATCTGTAAAGGTCCTTTGAAAAGCAGAGACGCGGAAGCGGTTCAAGAAGTAACACATGAGTGTTACATTCAGCCCTTGGCTGAAGATGAACATACAGAGAAATATGTGTTTTATGATTTTGAGACAAATCAGCAATCAGGGGTTCATTTGCCTATTTTTGTGTCAACCATGACTTTCAAGGGTGAAAAATGGTCGGCCGAGGGACCCAATTGTGACCGGCTCTTTCTAAAACATTTTAGAAAAGCCCAGTACAGAAACTTCACGTTTATAGCTCACAATGCTAGGGCACAGCAAGGCGTGGCACCCAGTGTCATAGCTCAAGGGAGTAAAATATTATGCTTTGTTGACCCCGCCTTCAAACAGAGATACATTGACAGCTTAAGCTTCTTACCCATGAGATTGGCTCAAATGCCAGAGGCCTTGGGTTTTGAAAACTCTGTCAAAGGCTATTTCCCTCATTTCTTCACATCTGAGGAGAATCTACATTATATAGGATCTTATCCAGCCCCCGAAATGTACGGGTGTGATCAAATGTCTCCCAAAGAGCGTGAGAGATTCATGACATGGTACGAGACCGTAAGACATGGCACTTTTGATTTCCATAAAGAGATGGAATCATACTGTGACAATGACGTTGTTATACTTCGTGAAGGATGCCTCAGATTCAGAGAAGAGGTAATCAAAGATGCGGGCATTGACCCCTGGAGCTGTACAACTATTGCATCAGCGTGCATGAAAACCTATCGTACACACTATCTAACTCCTGAATCTATAGCTATCCCATCGCCAGACAACTACCGACGCCAATTCAAGGCCTACTCTAGTGGTTCCATTCAATGGTTGGAGTACTTGGCCCAGGATAAAGATATTTTTATCCAACATGCTTTGAATCGGGGGGAGAAGGCTTTTGGGCCTTACCATGTAGATGGATACACACAGATTGACGGGGTTGAGACAGTGTATGAGTACAACGGTTGTTTCTTCCACGGTTGTAAATTATGCTTTGTCCCCCACACCTTGTGTGTCCTAACCCAAAAGACTTTTGGGGAAATGTACCAAGAGTTTCAAGACAAACTGAATTCTTTAAAGGCTACTTACGGGTTAAAAGTTGTGGTTTTGTGGGAGCACGAATGGACAGCCCTCAAAAAGGCAGATCCTAGTGTTAAGGCCTTCCTTACCCATTATGACCCTCCAGAGCCCCTGGAACCGCGACAGGCCTTGTTTGGAGGCCGGACCAATGCTTTGACATTGCGTTATGTAGCTCAACCCGACGAGACAATAGGCTATGTAGATTTTACATCCCTATATCCTCATGTAATGAGTTCCTCATTCTATCCTATAGGGCATCCTGAAATTATTCACAGCGACTTTGACGAACCCCAAAATTATTTTGGTTTAATCAAAGCGACTGTCTACCCTCCTAGGGGGCTGTTTATACCTGTGTTGCCTTACAAGGGTCCTAAAGGAAAACTTTTCTTTCCCCTTTGTCGCACATGCTGTGAAAACCACAACCAGGCAAACCCCTGTGATCACACAGATCAAGAAAGAGCCCTGACCGGTGTATGGGTCACTGTAGAATTCTCTAAGGCTTTAGAGAAGGGGTATCGTGTGGCCAAAATCTTTGAAGTGTGGAACTTTTCCAGGAAATCAGACACACTTTTTAAAGAGTACATCAAAACCTTCTTGAGATGCAAGCAGATGGCTTCAGGCTATCCTGCATCGGTCACAGATCAAGAAAGTAAAGACCAGTACATTCAAGACTACCATGACAGAGAAGGCATACTTCTTGACCCTGACAGAATAGAGGTCAACAAAACCAAAAGAAATGTGTCGAAATTGTACTTGAACTCCCTTTGGGGGAAATTAGCGCAGAGATGCAATATGCTAACAACTTCGATCATTAAAGACCCCGAAGAATTTTTGGAATTTGTTTTTTCGGAACAATACGAAATTTCACATTTTTCCTTCTTGAGTCAAGACATTGCCTTGGTGCAATGGAGGCGCCACCAAAAGTGGGTTCTACCCCCGGGTAATGTAAATGTGTTTCTTGCAGCATTTACCACAGCCTATGGCCGCCTTGAACTGTACACCCTCATGGAACAGCTTCAGAGGCGGGTTCTTTACCACGACACAGACTCTGTGGTCTATGTAAGCAAACCGGGGGATTGGACCCCCCCACTTAGCAACTATCTTGGGGGTTTAACGAGTGAACTCGAAGAGGGTGACCATATTACAGAATGGTCCTCATGTGGTCCAAAAAGCTATGCTTTTAGGACTAAAGCCAATCACGTGGTGTTGAAAGCCAAAGGCGTGACTCAAAACTATGAAAATGCACCGCGTGTAAACTTGGAATCAATCACGCGCTTGGTCGAGGGGTTCGTAAAGGACAAGAATAGTGACTTGGAGATTTTGAGCTCCTACAACAAAATAGTGAGGGATAAAAAGGGGTTCCATCTAAGAAACGCACCACTCACTAAAAGATTCAGGGTAGTCTATGACAAGAGACAGCTATTGCCTGACGGTACCACATTGCCCTTTGGCTACTGACTTATGCTACAAGCCCCAGTGTGTCTTAAAGCTTAAGATATTATGACTGCTGTCGAGGGTTTTGACCCCCGGCTACAATTGCCTTTTTCAGCATTAATTGCAGGCCCTTCAAACAGTGGTAAAACTTTTTTTGTAAAAAGTATTTTAGAGAATTCTGAACATGTGTTATCTCAAAAGCCTGACAATATTGTATGGTGTTATTCATGTTACCAACCTCTGTATGATGAATTATTGAAGACAATAAAAATCAAGTTTGTTGAAGGAATACCCGATTCTCTGTCTGATGATGAACTTCTCCCCCCACATGTAAATAATCTGCTGGTTTTGGACGATATGCTATTTGCTGGTAGCGAACACCCTGAAATTGCACGAGCTTTTACCCAATATACTCATCATAGAAACCTGTCCGTGCTTTACTTGGTCCAGAATGTGTTTCACCAAGGTAAAAATAGTCGGACCATTAGCTTGAATGCCAACTACATGGTATTGTTTAAAAATCCTAGAGACAAACTGCAAATTAGCACTCTAGCTCAGCAGATGTACCCTGGACGGAAATCATACTTTATGGAGAGCTATGAGGACGCTACCAAAGAGCCATTTTCTTATTTAATCGTGGATTTAAAAGCAAATACTCCAGAACACCTTAGGCTACGTACAGGGCTGTTTCCGGGGGAGAGGCCTGCTGCATACCTTCCTAAAAAGTAAACGCTATGTCTCTGCGTTTAAAAAGAAACCTCCCCCTCTTGAGAAGGCTAGTAGGTTCTACAGCTAAAGAACGGAAGGCCATCTTGGGTCGCTGTTCTTCAGATCTCATATTAGCCCTATGTGAGATTGCTTTGAATCTTCTCAAAGGACGCATTCCACTCACCCTGAACCAATTGAAAAAATTAAGGAGACAAAAGACAGCGATCAAACTCTTTGCCAATAAAAGGGCCAGTCTTCAAAAGAAAAGACATAGTATACAACAGTCTGGGGGTTTTCTTCTACCTTTACTCAGTATAGCCGTGCCCTTCATCACCAGCCTTATTGCGGCCAGACGTGGTGGTTGAACACGTGGTGTGATGGCCACTAAAATGTACTTGGTGCCTCAACAAGAGTTGGATAGACTTAAAAAACAAATGCAGGGTCCTGAAGATATCAGACAAACAGCGGAAAATGATTTGGATACGGCCATGAAGGATGTTTTGAACCGAAAAGGATTGAACCCCTATGATAAGATTCAAAAATACCCAAACCTAATGCAAAGGTATTTGACTCGGGTAAAGCAAGGGGAGAGAGAGACTAACCATTTAACCCTTTCCCTACCGGACCCTTTAACAGATGTCGAACCTAACGATAGCCATGCCCCTGTAAGGCCTGTACCGTCGATCTTACCTAGTGGAGATAATATGTCGGGTGAAGCTCAAATGCCATTTGAAGATAAAGTTATGCATGACCTACTGACACATGTGCCTTTACGTAACAGGAAGAATGTTAAATACATTATGAACAAGATAAAAGACTCAAAGGGGATAGCTGCTTGGAACGACTCTGGAGAGTTTATCCTTCAGGGCTCTGTGGTTAGGGGGTCCCATATGCAGGACTTGCTTAAAAGTACCACGGCTGCCCACAAGGTTGCTGATGACCGAAGGCCTCCCGGCTGGCGTCAGTTTCTTAAGGCCCTGGCAATCCTCAACATCCCCCTCTCCGGTGTACCCAACCATAAGCTTCGTCAACAGATTCAAGCTTTAAAACAAAAGCCTTCAACGAGATACAGCACCCCTAAAGATGCCCCAACGACACCGGCCCCATATGAAAGCGATGATGCTAACTCATTTACTCCCATGAACGTCTCAGGACCTTTTCCTAAACCCGATCTCTCGGCGTGGTTAGACTTTTGAAAATGACTTTTGAATGACTATGATTAAATTCAATAAAAAATTTTTTTGAAAAATAAGCAAGTTAACATTTGTGGCATTCTTGAAACATATGACGTGAGCATACGCCTTGATTACGCGTTCTTAAAGGACACACATTTGAACACTTTTGATATTTTCTAACAAAACAAGATACAAGGTTATCATTACTTCTTAAATCATCCTTATAAAGAGACATAACATCTTCAAAAGAAACTCCCCGGGCTCTTTGGCACAGGTAAAATACACAGTGGTGACCGCATGTAGTGGAAAGGTTATCTTGCACTTGTTTGATGTTGTAGTAGATCTTTGTACCGTTTAGGGTCAAAAAATCTTTAATAGATTTAGGGAAATGTGAAAAACCGGGGGGAAAGCCATAGGAATCAAAAAAAGTTGAGATTTTTCGTCCACCTTCCTGTTCTAATGTCATAGCTAGCCAATGTTCACCAGGCATGTGTTTAGGATGGGTATTGACAATAAACATTGCAGGCCTCTCAGACCATATCTCCATAGGTAATTCATCACAAGCCAACACTCCACAAAATTGTTTTCCAATCAAGCGGCTCATGAGCCCGTCCAACTCTTGGGTATTCATGTCTTTGTTCAAAGGTCCTTAATAATAATCCACTAAGACCTGTCTTCGGGCATTCACTTCCAAGATTGAATCAGAGCATGCGTAAACAATCATGCTAACTGTACAGGCTAAAGGTGTACGGAAACGCATTTCCAGCCTGAGGTTACCTTGGGACACCACAGACAGATTTCCTGAGGTGTCATCATCAGGTGATAAATTGAAAGCATACAATGTGTAACCCTCTGCAAAATCATTTCTGTCAATAGGTAAAGAGAGATCTTTTAGATGTCGCCCTGTAGCCAGGAATAGATTGTAAAATTCTCGCACAGATATGTTGTTATTAAATTGTGGTTGGAAAGCCTTCGCCGGAACCTGACGTCCGTCCTGACAGAGCGCTACATACTCTGCATTGAAGTGCTGAAAATTAAAGGGTTTTTTATCTAAACTGCCCGTATTAGAGGCGTGATCAACCAGACCTATAACCACATATCTAGGTAAAGGGCCTAGAAATAGGTTTTCTTGACTGCAGATTCTACTGCCCACAGGTATGCTAAAGGTTTTCATGGTAATTCTTTGGAGAGGGTAAAGGGCATTTCCTTTCATCAAAGCATGTGAGTGACCCAGGCGCACGGCCGGAGATACAGATACTTTTTTAATAAAAAGGGTTGCCCCCAACACTTTCAAACTAAAATCCCCGTCTTGGGGAGACATCAGGCAAAAATCATCCTTGGCCCTGGTTAATTTTAATCTTAAATCAACCGAATTTAAGAGTAACCGTTCTTGAAAGAAAATGTCAGAGTGTATAGGGCCTAGCAAATGAAACTCTCGAGATTCGGCGCAGTAGCGAGCTCGTGCCGCTAGTCCTTTGTTTGCACCGGTGGAAGGGTCTGTCGATTCCATAGAGGCTCCTGCAGTATCCTTGCTAAACAGCCCGGCGCTAAATTGGGTTTTGAGAGTGTCTTCGGAGTAGTTTAGTAAACACTCCATGATGGCTCTATAAGGGTATGTAGCGCTGCTTTGACTGATTAGGCGTTCACCCAAAGTCACATCAACTTGGGAGAAAATGGTGGCCAAGGGGTAATTAATGAGACTCACTTTGGCATCGTCTGCAATATTAGACCCATCTCTTTTGGTCACTTTTAGACGTAAATGCACCAAGGTGTTGTTGAGGTCCAGATAGTTGTCACCATGGCCTGGTATGAAAAATTCGATAGGCCCGTTATCGGTAATAGCAGAGAGAGGGGCTATCTCCACATAACTGGATCTATCTATTGAATGCTGCGTTAACGGTGCCGTGAAAAGATCAAGTTCTGTCTTTATAGCTTCAGAGGACATTCGATGTAAAAGAGCCATGTCACTTATTCTTTTAGAAAATACTTCCTAGTATTCTTTTAGCCTGTTTTGGTACAGACCTCCTCACTTTACCCCGTCTTTGACTTACTGAGGTTCTTTTAACAGTTAACCGCCGCTTTTTAGGTGCAGGTCTACGCCTTAAACCAGGGGGTCTCTTTTTTGGCCTTCGAGACAATATCATAAGCCCCGAGCCTTCTTGATGCTCCACCTCTGGTGACGCCCTTCGGGTCATAGCATTGGCTACAACCTCACTTACTATATTTTTAGCCGCTGATTTTAAATGTGGTTTGGCTATGCTGAAGCCTCTCTTCATAAACGGTAAAACCATCCTGAAGAGGTTACGGAATATACCTCCTATCCCCGAACCATACATTGTCGGCGCTCCATGATATCCTGGTAGTCCATTACCCACTTGATCCACATAGTATGAAACATAACGGTTAGGGTCGAGCTGATGGTGCTCCATAACACTTTTATTTGTATTATGTTTATAAATATAATACAGCTATTATATATGTAGAGAGGTTTTGGTGGGTCTAAAGTGGAGTTTTACAATCGTTTTACCATAAGTAAATTCAATGTTTTCGTTCTGATCCGTTTTAAGCTCAACCAGAATGTTTTCAATATAGTTCTTGCTGACATGTACGTAGTGCGGCTTGTCATAATTGACAGTGACGATGTCCCCATCCTTGCCGTCTATATGAACTGTTCGCAGGAGGGGCACACAGCTGTCTCCGACCCTTTGATAGGTTATGATGTCGGTATAGACAAATATGTTGTAAAAGCCTGCATGTATATCCGCAGGGAATGGGAATAATTTATCGTTCACATACGTCCATTTATTGGGACCCATCCCCAACATGTAGGATAAATTACCGCTGGTCTTTATACCTCCGTTAGCAGGCCCTGAGATTTGTATCCTTTTATGGATTGGATTGTAGAATAGGAATATTTCCATCTTGTTCAGGGTTAGGTGTTCATTCAACTCTGAGACGATCCTGTCGACGGTTCTATAGAAACCTTTTTTAAGCTTAATAAGTTTCGCAGGTTCCGAGAACCTTTTGCAATAAAAATCACGGTCCTTAGCTTTGATATTATACCAACTATGGGGGTATGTAATCTCGCTGAGACCTACTTCCCAAGCCTCTGATAACTCTATAGGCTTTGGAAAATTGGTTGTATACTTCGAACTCTGATTATTACGATATATCTGTGCCGACGCATTACTGGGGAGAGTCAGGTAGAAGCCGCTGTGTTCCATGATGCCCAACTGTGTACACGCGAATGATGCGCTAGTTATCATGACTAGGGGTTTAAATTAAGCCCCGTTGCCTCCACCACATCCTGCTCCAATACCCAACTGTTGAACTTTTGAGGCCAGTTTTTCCAGCGGACCAGCAACCATTTTTTACCCTTTTCTCTCTTCTGATCTAGAATCTCCTCCACGTGAAAGACTTTGTCTTTACCCAACTGGACCTTCTGTAATTCCTTCTCATAAAAAGATCCCTCTATAAGATCCCCGTCATAATCTTTTAATTTGTAGACCGGCGGAATGCGTGGCAGACATTCGGTAACGGTAAACAACTCCGAGCTAAAGCCTTGTTCATATTTTTTGTCGAAAACACCCCTCAACTTTGATATACGCACCAAGTCACCCACTAGGAATTTAAAAGTCATTTTTTTCTTACGGCGAAGTGGGAACAAACCATACATATTTTTAAAGACTTGAAAAGAGTTTTCCGAAGAGACCTCCGAGGGCTTCATACGTATAGTCTTATGGTAGCTGTGGTTGTACCCGTTTACTAAATCCTGAACTATGTCTGTATATCGGTTGGTGTTGTGAGCTGTAAAATAGCGCCACATCCGCTCTTTCAAAGTCCTATTAAAGCGTTCCACAACCGAAGCTTTCAAATCAGAGCCTGTAGCAAAATGTACTATATTATACTTATTCATTAGCTTCTGAAATGTTTTATTAAAAAATTCTTTTCCGCCATCCGTCTGCACTTTCTTGGGGGCGCCTCCTGCCTTCAAGATCGATTCAAAGGCCCTGGTCACCTCTGCCCCGCTCTTATTTTTTAACACCCTTACATAGGCTAATTTAGAGAAAATATCTATAACCGTTAGCATGTAGCGATTTCCATCATTTTTATCGGCAAGGGACTGCATGTCACATAGATCCGCCTGAAATTGGGATAATGGATGCGTAGAAAAAACTCTATTTCTTGGAAAATGTTTTCTTACAGGTTTATGTAGAGTGTAGGCATCTTGCTCTGATAACCATTCATTCACTTTAGCATCGCTTAACAGACTACCTGTTTCTTCGACTATAGCTCTCTGTAAACGCTCTTTACCCCCATAAGACCCGGGGTTAGAGGGATTATAATATATGTTTTTCAACAGCTGCTCAGCCATCCTTCTTGCCTCTCTGAGGTACAATAACTGTAATGAGCCACTTTCATATAACGACAACATTTCAGTTTGTGAATTTTTATTTTAAGAATGCAACAATTATTACGTATACAGACAATTCAGGATTTGTTGCAAGATACAAGTCCCCGTTTTCTCAACAATCACAGCATGCAACACCCTGTATATATTGTTTAGATTTACAGGTTTGTTTCGCTGAATTTTTAAAACACACACGTCTGATATATAAGTATATAAACAACAAATATGATACACATTCACATTAAAGGGTGGTTCAAACAAATAATGTAAAATCTTAGCCAAAGTTATTTCTAGTTCTTCAGAATCCTCAACAAGCCTTGATACCATATGTGACCATTGTAAACTCTCGCCCGTATGTCGGACATGTTTCATGATTTGCTCCATTTTTAACACACGCTCTACAATAACCCCTGTATTGTGGGTTGTGTAGAACTTTACATTGTTCACTTTATTTTCAATAATCTGATGCATAACATTTGTAAGGTCTCTCAAAAGAAAAAATGTATTTATTCGCTCAAACATCGTAGACACATAGTTACCCATAGCTCTAAATAAACAAAATGTCACTCGGTCTCTTGGGATTTATTGAGCCAGAAAAGCATCACATCAGCCACCACAGCTTCCCTGTATTTGTTGTCGTCCACCAGGGTGTGTCGGATTTCTTTGAGTTTCTCATGGATGAAGATGGCCTCCTTCAGTTCATGTAGGAAGGCTTCGGTTACCCCGTAAACTCTAGGGATAGACGGCGCAATACCCATAGACTCCAGGGCGATGACCAGCGCTGGTATAAAACGGCAGGACCACAGTCTTTTCACCAGCTCCTCAAAATGATTGAAAAAGTAGTATCTAGGAGGGTCGTAGAGGCAAGGATGACGACGCTGGCTGGGATGATTGATCTCACAGCCGATGCATTTTTCTCGTATATATTCGCCAATCACCACGTTTAAAAGTGTAGCTACAGAGGCCTTGATTGTATCCACAAAAATAGTACTGGCCACCCCATCAAACACATCCTCAGGCTGGGTAAATGTCGGGGGTGTCACGGGTCTTGCCAGGGGTGCGTAGAGTGTAGGGCTTCGTGGCATAGAGTCTTTAGTGTCGGGCCCCCATGACGTAGTGGCTTCCTCGTAGATGGTCTGGAGATCCATGGTGTATGCTGAAATGAAGAACTGGCTGCTTTTTTCTTTTTATTGTAGAACAAGGCCCTTGGGTATCTGGGGGGGCGGGGTTAAAGCATCCGCTTACTTAGTTTTCTTCTGACGCTGTATCTTCTTGAGGCTCTTTTGCATCGTAATCTTTACGATTCGTATATATTATGCACTTCTTTAAATGAACAAGGCTCTGACGCTGTTGGCTCTGTACAAAGAGAGCATCCAACGGTTGCAACATTTTCAATTCCAGTACATCCCAACTCTTAAAAGGAATAAGCAGACGCAGTCGGGTATCCCCAGTCAGGCCACCACCCCTAAGGTTGTGGTTTCGGATTGCCTCGGTGCCGATATAGAACTCCACGCTGCCGCACGGTCGGCCATTCTTTCTTTGTATTTTCACCCTGTGAAATATTTGTCCTGAGGAGTCAGGGGTACCTTCCCAACGGGTCTCGTGGCCCGTGAACACACTATACCCCTTGGTGATAAGGCTCAGTTCAGGACATACAACCTTGCGAAAAACCGACCAGTCTTCAACACCATATTCCAAGCCTACAGTCTGGTCTGTATATTCTTCTCCTTCATCTACCGTATAGAGGGTCACTCTACAGGCCAGGTAATCAAACCGATACCCCCACTGCTGGCCATTAGACATCAACACTTGATCTGTCAGAGCATTTGCTGGCGGTATTTGGGTTCTATACACATTTAAAAAACGTTTTTTTGGCGCATCATATATTGCTGGTTGATACTTTGCCCTTGCTCTATGGGCAACCCGAAGGCCTGTTTCAGTTGTTACCGTCATCACTGCTTTGGTACCGATCCCAAATTCCATGGTTATTCTTAAGATCTTGTGCACTCTTAAACAGGTATTGTTCAGCGGCTTTATAAGGGGCCTTAACCAACCCAAACCGTGAGAAACAGTAACAGGTTGACCTGACACATGGTCACTTACTCAACCCCACCAACCCCCCTGGGCATGCACCCTTCTACATGACATAGGGTCATAAATCATTACATAGGGTCATAAATCAGGCTTGGGTCATCAATCATTAACGGCCTGTCAAATGGACCCTTACTCACCCCATAGCCCCCACCTAACCAGGCTTGCCTATCAGGCTTGGGTCATCAATCATTAACGGCCTGTCAAATGGACCCTTACTCAACCCATAGCCCCCACCTAACCAGGCTTGCCTGACCAGAAGACATGCACACGTCATCACTACATAGGGTTCACATAGCGTTCACATAGGTTCACATAGGGTCATCAATCAAAATTTTGACACGTGACATCTACTTTAATCTCTCTCACCAGAACTCTGAAGTAAAGCCCTTTTTAAAATTTTATTTTATTTTTCCCTCTTGTGATCATATTTGCTGCTATTTTTGCATTTTGTTATAATTACTACAGCAGCACTACAGCATAATTTGTCTGAAAGAATGATGAATAGGAATGACATTTACTCTCACGGGTAGCCAAACATTACTATCTGAAAGCCCGCCCCCAGGAGTCTTATTGTTTATATTCGATGTGGAATTGTTTTATATATTTGTAGACTACAAGAGAGATTGGATGTCAAACTGATCCAGTCCGAACCTCTGTGCATGTGCTCTGAAAGCAAAACATGTGTATTTAGTCATTTGTGAAAATGCAGATAAAATGACATTGTTATTCCTAAACTTGGTAATTTAACACTAATAATGTCTGTATTGAATTAACAGAATGCCAAGCTGTGAAACAGACTGTGTCTGTTTCTTCTTAAGCGAGCTAGCGCTATTTGTATTTCATTATGCCGTATGTCATCTTTACAGAGTCTTGCCCATGCTACTGAACGGACAAGTGTAGTGTTTGTAACCCAAGATGGAGGAGAGACGGTTTCTCGTCAGAGATCCCATTTGTTTTGGGAGATTACAAAATATAACCTTTTCATTCAAGACAGGATAAATATATTGTTTCAGGTGATAATAAAACATGTTTTGTTTAGATACTTTTCCCTCAACTTGTTTCTCTTACTTTATAGCACGTCAAGCTAGCCTGCATTACAGAGCAGCTAGCTAGCTAGCTAGCTAGAAGCTAGGCTAGGTTGAAGATACCACTGTAGCTAATGACCACCTAGTAATTATCATTTAAAAAATTCCCCTCTTTACCGGTTACTCCGTGCAAACATCCACCCTCCAAAAAACCCAACATGAACTCTGACATAGTGGCTACCCTCTCCTTACTCATCAACTCCAGGTCTGATGCCATTGAGAAAATGGTTGGCGCGAACACCATGGTTATCGAAGGCTTGAAAAGGACTGTGGAGTTTGCATGTGGTGAAATCAAGGATGTGAAAACGAGAGTGGCAAAAGTTGAATAAAGTGTGGAAAAGGTGGAAAAGATTAACAATGTCTACCAAAGACGTCTCACTGATCTGGAACAAAAGAAGATGGAACCTGAGACTCTACGGCTTGCCAGAGGTGGAGAATGAAGAAGTGTGAGGAGAGGCTATCCCCATATACCAAGAAGTTATGCCTGCAGAGAAGAACAAAGTTGGTGATACCATCGACGTTGTCCATCGCCTCGGCAAGAAGCAACAGCAAAACGATTCAAGACCGAGGGGTATCATCATCCTCTTCACTGCCAGATTCTACAGGGATGCTGTCTAGAAAGCTCCTAGGAAGAACGCCTTCCTTCAGCGCCATGGTATGCGTTTCGCCGAGCATCTCAGCCCGGAGGACATAGAAAGAAGGAACAAGTTGTGGCCAACGATCAAGATAGCACGAAATTAGGGAAAGGCTGCTTACTTCGTCAGAGGACAAGGCTTCATCAACGGTTCAGAAATCCATAGTCCTCCCTAAAATCTCACCAGAAGGAACAGGTTGATGGTTTCAGCCAAGGTATTCTCATTTTCCTTATGTTGTTTACCTAACAAGCATCAGGTGACTATTTTTCAGGAACACTCAGGTACTTCAATTTATTAGTTTGTTCTTGTATGACCAGAATAACTATTTTGTTTACAAACTTACGAAGAAGATTGAAAGCTGTATTTATTTTTTATGTATACCGTAACTAAGATACTGTTTTAAAGGGCATACAGGTCTGCTCTGACTTTACACAGTTATTGTTCTGTCTAGTTATTAATACTTATTTCCAAAAAATGATCTTAGGAACGTGTATATGTAAAACATTTTTTATTCAATTATTTTATGATCAGTTTTCATATGTACTTAAAATAGTAGCTACCCTTTTATTTAAATGATTATTTTGTATTTTATTTCTCAGAATAGTTCCTGATTACACTAAAGAGGGGTTTTAGTCTCTCTTACTACAAGAACACTTGGTTTGGTCTTGAACATAATTTTCAGTTGAGTTGAATTTCAAAGTTTATGGAATAAGCTATTTTCACTTTGAATTGACTTAAATGGTGCAGATCTCGGTTCCTTATCGTTTATGTTCACTGCTCCTATGTCTTTGACTCATCCTACTACAGTTTATACTTTATATAATCTTTGTTGTTTTGTCTTTGTCTATAGTTTCTCTTAATGCTAGGCGATTACGAAACAATGTGAAGCGCAAGGCCTTATTTTTATTTGCTAAACAATTTAGAACAGATTTTTGCTTCCTTCAAGAGTCTCACTCAATTTCGGCTGATGCCAACTTCTGGAGGTCACAATGGGGCAACGATATTTGGCTTTCCCGTGGATCTGAACACTCCGCTGGTGTCACTACAATGAAAAATACCTTTGGTGGTAATATTCTACACTCGGAATGTGACCCCTTTGGTCACTTTATTTGTGATCAGTTATTTGTCTTGTCTTGTGATCAGTTCCACTCATTACTTACTATAAACTTCTACGGGTACAACACCAAACATGAGAATGATGAGTTGCTTGAATTTATAGAGAAACATATACAGTGGGGCAAAAAAGTATCTAGTCAGCCACCATCATTTTCCACCATAATTTGCAAATAAATAAATACAAAATCCTACAATGTGATTTTCTGGATTTTTTTTCTCATTTTGTCTGTCATAGTTGAAGTGTACCTATGATGAAAATTACAGGCCTCTCATCTTTTTAAGTGGGAGAACATGCACAATTGGTGGCTGACTAAATACTTGTTTGCCCCAATGTAGGAAGTTTCCTTTAAAATTATTCATATATATTATCCTGCCAACCACTATATGAAGAAGTTTAAGGAAAACATCAACTCAAATTGCTCCTTTTGTAATGACCACCCAGAAAGAGTGTTGCATCTTTTTTGGCATTGTATTCACGTAAGAAAACTGTGGCAAGACATCAGTAGATCTATAATTGAACACATTTATGAAGATTTTACACTATTGTGGAGATATGTACTGCTTGGATTCTTTACATATGATAGAAATAAGCTGAAACATTTTTATGTAATTAATTTCAATATTCTTTTGGCCAAATTTCATATACACAAATGCAAATTTACAAACAAAAAAACACATTTTCTTACCTTACAAAAATAAATTTAACTGTATTTTAAGACAGTTAAAAACTCCTCTAACAAATAAGCTGTTAGAATTGTTAGTGTATGTATGTCCCTTCAGGTCCTTGTGTAATTGTAATGTGATATTGTACCCCCTAGCTCGACTGTCCATTGTATATAATCTATATATACTTGTGTTCCCTCATGTACTTTCTGTATTGATTTGTGGTTAATAAAACATTTAAAAAATTAAAGAATTTACAACATTAAATTTGAAAAATAATTGTACAAATACAAGCGTGCGTTGCGTTTACACTCCATTGTGGACGTCCCCATTGAATTGCATGACTTCCAGCGCAACGTAATGGAGGGCTTATGAGTAATGTGAAAGAGGCTTTATACAGCTGAAAGCTGTACTTTTGTTGGTTATACTTTGGTTTGCTGCAGTTGCCTGTGCTTGCTAAACAAATCCAATTCTGTAACAAAGCATGATCATGGGAATGCGGTTGCAAAATTCCTGCATAATTGCCGACCATCCTTCAGAGACAATGCAAAAGAACATTGCCTCGCAAATGGGCTAGCTAGCTATGCACACAAAGTGTTTATGTCTGGCACGTACTAGCTACAAGACGTATCATCAAAATAGTATGCTAACTAACCCTAGCTACCTGTGGTATTATGATGCCTGATCATATAATATGTAGTAGACCTGCACCTACAGTAATAGCTAGGCTTAATCACACACAGTGGTGGAAAAATTACACAATTTTTATACTTGTAAAGATACTTTAATAGAAAACGACTCAAGTGGAAGTCACCCAGTAAAATACAACTTGAGTAAAAGTCTTAAAGTAGCCAGGGGCACACTCCAAGACAACACATCATTTTAAAACGAAGCATTTGTGTTTAGTGAGTTCGCCAGATCAGAGGCAGTAGAGATGACCAGGGCTGTTCTTTGATAAGTTGGCCAGCTGGCTTCAGAGCAAGTTTCTGCGATACTTGGTGGGGACATGAGAGCTGACACACCAGGTAGGCACCACATGTACCACACCACTTTACATTCAATGGGAAGTTTATTAGGTGTTGAATAAAATAGCTTTCTCCATAAAGCAAGCTGACAGGCATCCAGGCATTCAGTTACTGTTTGATTGACCTTTAGAATGTGAAAAACGAGTGACCTAAACAACTTTTAGCGTGGTATGATCATCGCGCCAGGCGCACCAGTTCCAGTGTCTCAGAAATGGGTGGCCTCCTGGGCTTTTCACAAACGTCCAGTCAGTGGCAGTCCTGTGGGTGAAAACAGCTTGTTGATGGGTCGAAAGAGAATGACAAGAATCGTACAAGCTAACAGGCAGGCCACAAACAGGAAAATAACAGCACAGTACAACAATGGCGGAACACAAAACTCTTTGGTCCTTGTCAGTTGGATGGGCTAATGCAGCAGACGACCACACCGGGTTCCAATCCTATCATTTAAAAAACAAGAAGAAACTGCTCCAGAAGTCACGCGATCACCAAGAGTGGACAATTTAGGAGTGGGAAAACATTGCCTCGCCTGACTAATCCCGTTTTTTGTTGAGTCATGCTGATCAGGATTTGGCATAAGCACCATGAGTCCATAGCCCCATCCTGCATGCTGTCAACAGTACAGGCTGGTGGCAGTGGTGTAATGGTGTGGGGAATGTTTTCCTGGCACAAGTTAGGTCCCTTGATAGCAATTAAGCAACATTTGTACTTTTCTGACACCTTGAAGAATCCACGCCCCGGAGAATTCAGACTGTTCTGGAGGCAAAGGGGAGTCCGACCTGCTACTAGATGGGTGTACCTAATAAACTGGGCACTGAGTGTACTGTATATCACAAGGTCTTTATGATGTTCCCTTGTAGAGTAAACTGAGTGTTCCACAGTACAGGAAAACAGCACCACTGTCCGCCCCACAGCCGTTGTTATTGTTTTTGTTGTTGCTGATGAAGCAGAGCTGGGGAGCATTGCACAAAAATTGCACAACATACAGTATTTTGCTGTTCTATTGCCTGTTCAATGATGTCTGAGGCGGAAAAAAAAACGTGTTGTTTGCTGTGACTTACTTTTGTGTTAATATTGCAAATAGATTCCAGCTTTAATGAGCGCAATAACCACTCTCGCTGCGGCCACCCATTTGACAATGTATGCACGCACTATTGTAAGTCGCTTTGCATAAAAAGTGTCTGCTAAATGGAAAAGATCATTATATTATTATGTCAAGAATGACCCTAATAACAACCCAACTGTATGACTACACAAATAAAGTCCAATCAATTCCAAGTAAAAAAAATGTTGCCTTCACTCACAACAATGTCATGAAAGCACTCCCCTTACCTCTGTAACATCTTATCTGAGACTTTGGCCACACTAGAGCCAAATCAGCCAATGACCAGAAGTGCTGATCCAGAATCAGTTTAGCCTTTTAGATCATAATGAATAAGATTATACGGAAAGGGAGGATCTGAATCTAGATCAGCCCTGCTACTCTGAGACACTATGAATATGGGTCTTGGGTGAGAAATGTCTCTAGATGTCTTGACCTAGCTCTCTACAGTCTGGGTGGCCAGTCCTCTGGAACACTCTGGTTGCATCCCAAATGGCACCCTATTCCCTATATGCTGTAGGGCACTATAAAGGGTGCCAGTTCTACAGCTGCACCATCAAGAGCATCCTGACCGGTTGCATCACCGCCTGGTATAGCAACTGCTTGGCATCTGACCGTAAGGCGCTACAGAGGGGAGTGCGTATGGCCCAGTACATCACTGGGGATAAGCTTCCTGCCATCCAGGACCTATATAATAGGCAGTGTCAGAGGAAAGCCCAAACAATTGTCAGAGACTCCAGTCACCAAAGTCATAGACTGTTTTCTCTGCTACCCCTCGGCAAGCGGTACTGGAACGCCAAGTCTAGGACCAAAAGGCTCCTTAACAGCATCTACCCCAAGCCATAAGACTGATGAACGATTAATCAAATGGCCACGGACTATTTACATTGACACCACCACCCCCATTTGTTTTGTATACTGCTGCTAATCGCTGTTTATTATCTATGCATAGTCACTTCACCCCTAACTACATGTACAAATGACCTAGACTAACCTGTACCCCCTCACATTGAGTCGGTACCGGTACCCCCTGTATATAGCCTCGTTATTGTTACTTTTTATTATTTTTTACTTTAGTTTATTTGGTAAATATTTTCTTAATCTGTTCCTGAACTGCACTGTTGCTTATGAGCCTGTAAGTAAGCATTTCACGGTAAGGTCTACACTTGTTGTATTCGGCACATGTGACAAATAAAGTTTGTTTTGATTTGATGGGCTCTGTTAAAAAAGTAGTGCACTAAATTTGGAAAAGTAGTGCACTAAATAGGGAATAGAGTGCCATTTGGGACGCAAACAGAGGGTTCCAGAGCTCAGAGTAAGGTGTAACAGTGTGTGAAACAGCTGTGTCAGGAACAGGTGTAAGAGGTGGTGCAGTCCCCCTCCCCCTGCTGTTTAATGACTGTGGTACAGTCTCTCCACACCCAGTCTTTGCCCCCCCCCCCCCTCACCATGTGTCCTACCTTCTCAATGTGGTATCCAGATGTTCAATTCAAACTGTAAGCGAGGCTGGCTGGCTTTGACGTAGTCTACGAGGACCTCTGATGAACACACACACACACACACATAACAGTATTCTTCCATGCTTGTGGCCACAAATGTTCATTCCACCCACAGCTTTGGCCTGAAAATGCCTTTTGAGCCAGCACATACATATATACCACCCTCATGTTACCCAACTCCCACCTCTCCCCCCTCTCTCTCACTATACAATTGTACAATTCTTGCCATCCTAGAGCTGGGTACTGGAGAGTGTGTCTCTTTACGACAGTGCAGAGTGCATTGGGATGCCTACGTCCCAAATGGCATCTTTAAAGTGCACTACTTTTGCACTTCTTAAAGTAGGGAATAGGGTGCCATTTGGGACGCAGTAACAAAGAGAGACAACCTTCTTCACACATTCCTGTCAGAAAGCGTATTGAGCTGATTAACGAGACTAACTACAATAGCTCTTTATGCGTTCTCCAAAAGCTGGACTGCTGCCAAGTTACCCTTCTGGAAATAAAGGTGTGTGTGTGGGGGGAGGGGACGGGGGGGATGTA
Organism: Oncorhynchus kisutch; assembly: GCF_002021735.2. Lineage (NCBI taxonomy): Eukaryota > Metazoa > Chordata > Actinopteri > Salmoniformes > Salmonidae > Oncorhynchus > Oncorhynchus kisutch. The sequence continues at coordinate 24,956,019 of NC_034175.2, read as the reverse complement.
ATGTTCTCTAGTTGTGGGTGTCTCTGTGTATTACTGTGTCTACATCTGAGTGTGTTTGCACCTGTGAGAGACTCTTTGTGTGTTAGAGAAATAAAAGGATTCTATAGGGACAACCTGGATTCAGGGGTAGACGTAACATAGTAAATGAAAAAAAATGAATCCGGGAAATCAAATTAGTATGATATTTTACATTTGATATGGTATGTATTCACTTGTGGATGTTCAGCATCCATTTCGTATGATACAGTATGTTACAAATTACAATTTGTATGATTTGTTACAAATTACAACTCATATGATATGACATGAATTGCAATTCATACAATATGTTACGAATTTGCAATACATATGATATGTTACTAATTCCAATTTGTTTTAGTGGCTAAAGTTAGCTAGGTGGCTAATGTTAGCTAGGCTAGGGGTTAGGGTAATAGGTTAATGTTAGGATTAAGGTTAGGAGTTAGGTTAAAGGGTTAGGGTTAGGGTTAGGATTAGGGGAAGGGTTAACTAACATGCTAAGTAGTTGCAAGTAGCTAAAAAGTAGTAAGTAATTGCTAATTAGCCAAAATGTTGTCCGTGATGAGATTCAAATACGCAACCTTTGAGTTGCCAGAAGTTCGTGTTAGAGGTCATTTTTGCCTTAAGTAACATTCTGTCTTATGTAACCAAACATAACATATCATACTAATTTGAGCGTCCCGATTTTTATTACATCTAGCCTATGTTACATCTAGTCTATGAGACCAGTCTGTGAAAGGGAACAATCATGCATTGCACAAATAGCAAGACCAGGTTCTGCAAACCAAACACACAAAATCTGAACATGTTTTCGGGTGGCAGTTTTTTCTACTTTAAAGAGACACAACTAACACTCTCGCCCAAACTTCTTGTCCCAAAAACTTTCTCTCCTCTTTAGTTGGAGATGTTGTGTTTTGGCCCGACAGTCTCCACAGAGGGAAACTAGCCTATTGGGTCTGGCTAGCAGCTATCTCCTCACTCTGCCTTTCTCTTCAGAGAATGGTTGAAAAGAAGCCATCTTTCATCTGCACTGCATCATCACACCATCTGCATTATTAATGGCTTGATTACTGTAATCAAAAATTCTTATTTATTTGAGGAAAGAGAGGCGAGGCTTGGGCTTTTTCTTACTCCTGACACAAAACCTTTGGTCTCCTATGCTTGAATTTTTCAGAGGAGAAATGCCGCAATGCCCCCCCACGAGTTAGGAGTTAGAGTTGCATAAACATGCACATACTTAAGTGTACACATACAGACACTTTTTCTATTTCACTCTTTCTCTTTCATACTCTTATACACAAGCACGCACGCACACACACACACACACACACACACACACACACACACACACACACACACACACACACACACACACACACACACACACACACAGGGACCAGCTCCACAGATTGAAAGCAGTGTATTGTGTCCCTACATTAGAAGCAGCATCACTCTACTTCTCAAATGAGTCCTATAGTATGGTGTCAGCTCGGTCTCAGCACAACTTATTTCAATATCAGCAGGACATGTTCCAATCTCAGCTGAGACTGAGGCTGCTGTAGTATGGATGCCGTACCATAGAGGTTCCTTGCGTTCATTCTGCCACTGAGTTGAAACAAGTCATATTACCACATTTACCACCTTACAAAAAATAAATAATATTATAGACGGGTTAGGTTACAAGGTCACAAAAACTATGCTCACACATCAAAGGGAAAGGGGGATACCTAGTCAGTTGTCCAACTCTGAATCAGAGAGGTTTTTGGGGGCTGCCTTAAATCGACATCCACGTCTTCGGTGCCCGGGGAAAAATGGGTTAAATGCCTTGCTCAAGGGCAGAACGACAGATTTTTGCCTTGTCAGCTCGGGGATTCGATCCAGCAACCTCCCGGTTACTGGCTCAACACTCTAACCAGGCAGAAGGCTGTGTATTGTTGTGGTTCTGGATGGCCAGATAGCTAGCAACAATGGCAAGATACTGCCATGTGGTGAATCCTAAGTGGCTAGTTTGATCTTGATCCTGATACTATGTCTTGTTTTGAGGCATTTAGGCTGATGTCACGTCTATGCAAAACTTTGCTAGCTAGCTAACCAACAACTGTAACGATGTATCTGAGAGACAACCCACTGGGCACAGACTTCAATTCAACGTTTTTCCACGTTGTTTCAGCGTAATTTCATCAAAATTATGTGGAAGCAACGTTGACAACCAGTGTGTGCCCTGTGGTAAGTGCTCATTTTGCAAACATTGGAGACTAAATATACATTACATGTTATCAATAATCTAAGCTAACTGTTTTTCCCCATAGATGTGCATGTGTTGGTTTTGCGAAACAATCAACGCCTCTATGTTTTAAAGAGAGCATAAAGTTACAATGATATTGCAAAGAGAAACACTTGTTCTGGTGAGGAGACTAAGATAATAAATTACTTGATGATAGAGAGTGAGGACTCAGGACTATATAAAGCTAAGCCTGTCCTGGTTGGGTTTCAACATCGAGACGCTTTTCTGCCTCACTTCCTCTTTAATAAAGACTGGCTGCCTTCTTGTCATCTTCCTCCTTCAATCCCTCCCTGCCGCCATCCCTCCTTCCCTCCCTCCACCCTGTCTAATCTTGGTGGGTGCTGCCATTTGCATGCAAATTGTCCATTACTGAGTGGCGGGGAGACACCGTGCAGCTCCAGTAGGTAATCAAGGACAAAGGAAGCTGGAGAGGCAGAGAGCGAAAGGGTGAGGTAAAGAGAGAGAGAGAGAGAGAGAGAGAGAGAGAGAGAAAGAGGGATCACAGGTAAGGCACAACATCAAGCAAGGAAAGACACAAAGAAACATGGCAGAGGAATATGGAGAATAGAAGAGTGAGAGAAGATAGGAGGAGGAGTACGGAGCATTTTGAAGAGAGGTGATTTGAGGCAGGGGTTCTCCATAACAGCTCTATTATAGGTAAGAAAGCATACACAAAGGTGCTTGAACAAAACATTATTTTCCTGGATAGTTACCTGTTGAAGTAACCTGGGTTTAGGAATGTGTTTTTAGTTCTATTATAGGGTTACTACTTTGTAAGATTGCAGCACTGGCAAGTGTAGCTGTGTGAACGGCGTAGAAGGCCTATAGAAGATCAGTATAGATCTAGGTATAGACCGTTGCAGTTTTGTGTCAATCTATCCATCACACTCAGGGTCGTGTTCATAAGGCACCAAACGGAAGAAAACGCATTGAAACAGGTATGAACTACCTGGACTTGTACAATAAAATATGCATCAATTTTTTTAATTGCAAAACACTTTCCCATTGTTTGCCCTAATGAACATGACCAAGGTTGATGTGTTTGAGGACTATATAGTAAATGGATTTTGAAAGACAACCTCTCCCTAGTGGAAGCTATCTCTCAGGGTTACTGTAAGTCTACTGTAGCTCCCAATGGCATTTCAACTCAGAATGATGCTTTGGTAAGAAGGACGGGGGTGTATGCCTTTTGATTTACGAGTCGTGGTGTGATCATAATAACATACAGGATCTTAAGTCCTTTTGTTCACCTGACCTAAGAATTCCTGACAATCAAATGCCGACCGCATTATCTACTAAGATAATTCTCTTTGATTGTAATCTCAGTCGTGTACACCCCCCCCCCAAGCAGACACCTCGACGGCCCTGAAAGTACTTCATTGGACTCTATATAAACTGGAAACCACATATCCTGAGGTTGCATTTATTGTAGCTGGGGATTTTAAGGATAATCTGAAAACAAGGCTCCCTAAATTTTATCAGCATATCGAATGCGCAACCCGGGCTGGGAAAATTCTGGATCATTGTTACTCTAACTTCCGCGACGCATAGAAAGCCCTCCCTCGCCCTCCTTTCTGCAAACCTGACCACGGCTCCATTTTGTTGCCCACAGCCTATAGACAGAAACTAAAACAGGAAACGCCCGTGCTCAGGTCTGTTCAACGCTGGTCCGACCAATCTGATTCCACGCTTCAAGATTGCTTCAATCACATGGACTGGGATATGTTCCGGATAGCGTCGAAAACCAACATTGATGTATATGCTGATTCGGTGGGCGAGTTTATTAAGCAAGTGCATCGGTGATGTTGTACCAACAGCGACTATTAAAACCTTCCCCAACCAGAAACCGTGGATTGATGGCAGCAGTCGCGCAAAACTGAAAGTGCGAACCACTGCTTTAATCAGGGCAAGGTGACCAGAAATATGACCGAATACAAACAGTGTAGCTATTCCCTCCGCAAGGCAATCAAACAAGCTAAGCGTCAGTATAGAGACAAAATAGAGTTGCAATTCAACGGCTCAGACACCAGAGGAATGTGGCAGGGTCTACAGTACAGTCAATCACGGACTACAAGCCCCGTCGCTGACTCCGATGTCTTGCTCCCGGACAAACTAAACAACTTCTTCACTCGCTTTGAGGAAAATACAGCGCCACCGACACGGCCCGCTACCAAAACCTGCGGACCCTCCTTCACCGCAGCCAACGTGAGTAAAACATTTAAATGTGTTAACCCTCGCAAGGCTGCCAGCCCAGACGGCATCCCTAGCCACGTCCTCTGCTGTTCCCACATGCTTCAAGAGGGCCACAATTGTTCCTCTTCCCAAGAAAGCTAAGGTAACTGAGCTAAACGACTATCGCCTCGTAGCACTCACTTCCGTCACAATGAAGTGCTTTGAGAGACTAGTCCAGGATCATATCACCTCCACCCTACCTGACACCCTAGACCCACTCCAATTTGCTTACCGCTCCAATAGGTCCACAGACGACGCAATCGTAATCACACTGCACACTGCCCTAACCCATCTTGACAAGAGGAATACCTATGTGCGAATGCTGTTCGACTACAGCTCAGCATTTAACACCATAGTGCCCTCCAAACTCATCATTAAGCTCTGGGTCTCGACCCCGCCCTGTGCAACTGGGTCCTGGACTTCCTGACGGGCTAACCCCAGGTGGTGAGGGTAGGAAACAACATCTCCACGCTTATCCTCAACACTGGGGCCCCAGAAGGGTACGTTCTCAGCCCTCTCCTTTACTCCCTGTTCACCCATGACTGCGTGGCCATGCACGCCTCCAACTCAATCATCAAGTTTGCAGACGACACTACAGTGGTAGGCTTGATTACCAACAACGACGAGACGGCCTACAGGGAGGAGGTGAGGGCCCTCGGAGTGTGGTGTCAGGAAAACAACCTCACACTCACACTCAACATCAACAAAACAAAGGAGATAATCATGGACTTTGGAGAAATAGAAAGAGCAGAGGGAGCACTCCCCTATCCACATCGACTGGACAGTAGTGGAGAAGGTAGAAGTTTTAAGTTCCTCGGCGTACACATTACGGACAAACTGAAATGGTCCAACCACACAGACAGCGTGGTGAAGATGGCGCAACAGCGCCTCATCAACCTCAGGAGGCTGAAGAAATGTGGCTTGTCACCAAAAACACTCACAAACTTTTACAGATGCACAATCGAGAGCATCCTGTTGGGGTGTATCACCGCCTGGTACGGCAACTGCTCTGCCCACAACCGCAAGGCTCTCTAGTGGGTAGTGAGGTCTGCACAACGCATCCCCGGGGGCAAACTACCAGCCCTCCAAGACACCTACACCACCCGATGTCACAGGAAGGCCAAAAATATCATCAAGGACAACAACCACCCGAGCCACTGCCTGTTCACCACGCTATCATCCAGTAGGCGAGGTCAGTACAGATGCATCAAAGCTGGGACCGAGAGACTGAAAAACAGCTTCTATCTCAAGGCCATCAGACTGTTAGCCATCACTAACATTGAGTGGCTGCTGACAACATACTGACTCATCTCTAGCCACTTTAATAATAAAAATGTGATGTAAAAAATGTATCACTAGTCACTTTATACAATGCCACTTTATATAATGTTTACATACCCTACATTACTCATCTAATATGTATGTACTCTATACCATCTACTGCATCCTGTCTATGCCATTCGACCATCGCTCTTCCATATATTTATGTCTACATATTCGTATTCATTCCATTACACTTGTGTGTAAGGTAGTTGTTGTGAAATTGTTAGATTTCTTGTTAGATATTACTGCATGGTCAGAACTAGAAGCACAAGCATTTCGCTACACTCGCATTAACATCTGCTAACCATGTATATGTGACCAATAAAATTTGATTTGATTTGAGTTCATGCATTTCGTACCAATACAAATCAATAAAATCTAATTGTATTTGTCACATGCTTCATACTTAACAGTTGTAGAATAACAGTGAAATGCTTAATTACAGGCCCTTCCCAACAACGCAGAGAGAAAGAAAATAGAAAAATAATTGAAAGTAATAACACGTAATAATAAAAGTATGAATAAATACACAATGAGTAATGATAACTTGGCTATATACACGGGGTACCAGCACCGAGTCGATGTGCATGGGCACGTAATTTAGGTGGATATGTACATATAACCTGGCATAAAGTTACTCGGCAATTCTACATGCATGATGTTAGAAAAGTATAGTTAATTGATAATATACATATATATTTCCTTTCTTCATCTACTTGGATGACTTGCAGCCCATGCCTGTTTCCACCTCCCCCCTCTCTCCCTCTTTTCTCACTCTCTCTCTCCTCCCCCTCTCTCTTTCTCTCCCTCTCTCATGACGGTCGTTTGAAGTTGCAGAGGTGCCGAGGATCTTCCTTCTCTCCGGGAGGAACGAGAAAGGAACGAGGGAGGAGTGGAGAATGACAAAACCAGAAGAGAGAAGAGCGCCCTCTCTCTCTCTCTCTCTCTCTCTCTCTCTCTGTGAGGCTGTTGATTGCAGGCAGTTTGATGTCTTAAACGTGGCGCGCTAAGATTTGCTCTCTGTTCCTTGCCGAAGCCTGTTTTGAAGTTTGCAGATGAGCGACACACATTTTAGACGTTACACTCCTCTAAAACGGGCAATTATATTTCCACCCCTTTTTTTTATGTTGAATTTGCTGAGAGTTGGGGATGGGGAGAGACTGAGAGAGAGAAAGTGAGAGAGACAGAGAGAGATCCTTGCACCCACACAAGACGTAAATATGCATGTCTCCAAGGCCTCTGTTCTTCTCAGAGGAAGAAAAAAACTAGAAGCACGGCTCAAAGTTGAATATTCACGTATTGAGAACTACTGTTCTCTATAATTCTTTGCACCTACAGTATCAGAAGACTGCATCAATATCACAAATATCACATTATATCGCAACTACTGTACCAGTACAAAGTTTGGACACACCTACTCATTCCAGGGGTTTCCTTTATTTTTACTATTTTCTACATTGTAGAAAAATAGTGAAGACATCAAAACTATGAAATAACACATATGGAATCATGCAGTAAGCAGATAAGTGTTAAACAAATCCAAATAGACAGATGAAATCGGAAGTTTAGATACACCTTAGCCAAATACATTTACACTTCTGACATTTAATCCTAGTAAAAATTCCCTGTCATTGGTCAGTTAGGATCACCACTTTATTTTGAGAATGTGAAATGTCAGAATAACAGTAGAGAGAATTATTTATTTCAGCTTTAACTTATTTCATCACATTCTCAGTGGGTCAGAAGTTTACATACACTCAATTATTATTTGGTAGCAATGCCTTTATATTGTTTAACAAGGGTCAAACGTTTCGGGTAGCCTTCCACAACCTTCCAACAATTAGTTGGGTAAATTTTGGCCCATTCCTCCTGACAGAGCTGGTGTAACTGACTCAGGATTGTAGGCCTCCTTGCTCGCAAATGCTTTTTCAGTTCTGCCCACAAATGATCTATAGGATCGAGGTCAGGGCTTTGTGATGGCCTCTCCCATACCTTGACTTTGTTGTCCTTAAGCATTTGACACAACTTTGAAACCATGCTTGGGTTCATTGTTCATTTGGAAGACCCATTTGCGACCAAACTTTAACCTGACTGATGTCTTGAGATGTTGCTTCAATATATCCACATCATTTTCCCACCTCATGATCCCATCTGTTTTGTGAAGTGCACCAGTCCCTCCTGCAGAAAAGCACCCCCACAACATGATGCTGCCACCCCCATACTTCACGGTTGGGATGGTGTCCTTCGGCTTGCAAGCATCCCCCTTTTTCCTCCAAACATAACGATGGTCATTATGGCAAAACAGTTATATTTTTGTTTCATCACACCAGAGGACATTTCTCCAAAAAGTCAGATCTTTGTCCCCATGTGCAGTTACAAACCGTAGTCTGGCTTTTTTTTATGGCGGTTTTGGAGCAGTGGCTTCTTCCTTGCTGAGTGGCCTTTCAGGTTATGTCGACTCGTTTTACTGTGGATATAGATACTTTTGTACCTGTTTCCTCCAGCATCTTCACAAGGTCCTTTGCTGTTGTTCTGGGATTGATTTGCACTTTTCGCACCAAAGTACGTTCATCTTTAGGAGACAGAACGCGTAGCAGTATGGCGGCTGCGTGGTCCCATGGTGTTTATACTTGCATACATTTGTTTGTACACATGAATGTGGTACTTTCAGGCATTTGAAAATTGCTCCCAAGGATGAACCAGACAAACCTACAATTTCTTTCTGAGTGCTTGGCTGATTTCTTCTGATTTTCCCATAATGTCAAGCAAAGAGGCACTGAGTTTGAAGGTTGGCCTTGAAATACATCCACAGGTAGACCTCCAATTGACTCAAATGACGTCAATTAGCCTATCAGAAGCTTCTAAAGCCATGACATAATTTTGGGGAATTTCCCAAACTGTTTAAAGGCACAGTCAACATAGTGTATGTAAACGTCTGACCCACTGGAATTGTGATACAGTGAATTATAAGTGAAATAATCAGGCTGTAAACAATTATTGGAAAAATTACTTGTGTCATGTACAAAGATGTCCTAACTGACTTGCCAAAACTATAGTTGGTTAACAAGACATTTGTGGAGTGGTTGAAAAACAAGTTTTAATGACTCCAACATAAGTGTATGTAAACTTCCGACTGTAGGTGTTTGGACACACATACTCATTCCAGGGTTTTTGTTCATTTTTACTACATTGTAGAATAATAGTGAAGACATCAACACAATGAAATAACACATATGGACTCATGTAGTAACCAAAAACTGTTAAACAAACAAACTATTATTCTGACATTTCATATTCTTAAAATAAAGTGGTGATCCTAACTGACCTAAGACAGCGATTTTTTTAATGTCAGGAATTGTGAAAAACTGAGTTTAAATGTATTTGGCTAAGGTGTATGTAAACTTCCGACTTCAACTGTACATTTCACTGAAGACAAATTCAGATAGTTCCTCCCTCCCTCCCTCGCTCTCTCTCTCTCTCTCTCTCTCTCGCTCTTGCTCACTCCCTCCGCACTCACTCCAGACACTCTCTCTCCCACGCTCTCTCCCTCTCTCATCCACATGCTTCTCAGCTTGTCAGAGTTTCTCAGAGTGCTTGGCCTGGGCCCAGCATTGCACTCATTTTTATGACCCCTGCTTTATGGTTTATTTAAAAAGTAACAGTCCCTTTATAGATCATTAAAGGCAAAATAAAAGGCAGCAGACGGCCCTGCAGTCGATTGAAGAAGGGAGCGAGGAGAGCAGACGCCAGTCAGATATGGGCAGCAAATGTAGGCCATTCCAGGCCAAGGGTTTTGACCTCCTGGTTAGTTACTCTGTGTGGCTGCAGATAATGAAAGACTGTCTACACTTAAACCCCACTTCACTTCATTACACTGGGGATAGAGTGCCAGGAGAAGATAGACAGTCACACATACAGTACATTCAGAAAGTAGTTAGACCCCTTCACTTTTCCACATTTTGTTACGTTATAGCCTTATTCTAAAATGAATAATATAGTTTTTCCCCCTCATCAATCTACACATAATGCCCCATAATGACAGAGCAAAAACAGGTTTTTGTAATTTTTGGAAGTGTATAAAAAACTCTAACTGAAATATGACATTCATGTACAAAATATACTCTGTTGAAGCACCTTTGGCAGCGATTACAGCCTGGAGTCTTCTTGAGTTTGAGGCCAACATCTTGGCACACCTGTTTTTGGGGAGTTTCTCTCATCCTTCTCTGCAGATCGTCTCAAGCTCTGTCAGGTTGGATGGGGAGCATCGCTGCACAGCTATTTATGGGTCTCTCCAGAGATGTTAGATTGGGTTAAAGTCCGGGTTCTGGCTGGGCTACTCAAGGACATTCAGCGACTTGTCACGAAGCCACTCCTGCGTTGTCTTGGCTGTGTGCTTAGGGTCGTTGTCCTGTATGAAAGTAAACCATCAACCCAGTCTGAGGTGTCGTGTCTTTGGCATCATTAAAAGTTAAGACTGTTATTTTATCAAATCAATTCTCTGGAATTATTATTACGTGATTAAACTAAATCATGTAAATGTAATTAACTAGGAAGTCGGGGCACCACGGAAAATCTTCAGATTACAAAGTTATACTTTTCTGAATATCACTCTTCAGATATCTTAATATCTGATCAATTAGTCTTCTATTAATGAATTATTCTTTACCTCACGTCAGTCTCATTCCAAACATCGTAAATTGTTGGTTATCAGCACAAACTCAGCCTTTGCTATAAATCATCCATACACCAATTGGCTTAATCATTTATTTACTAACTAATGAAATAATCACAGAAATGCACATAGAAATTAACAGTAGATATTGGTTACTAACCAGGATAGAGGAGATTCCCCAGTGGTCTAAGCCGATATGACGACTTGGTGGACAAAGGGACATGGGTGTGGACTGAGAAAGAAGTGGGAAAGACAAAAGGGATCACTACACACAGGTGATAGTTATATTAATTGAAATGCTAATCCTTTGCACATGATCGCTCACTCATTCGGGAATAATTGCAATCAGTATATATTAAACGCCCATGTGTCATTGTGATCTTCTCTGTTGGACTCCGGTCCGTCTGCTGGAGAGTTCATCCGAGTCTCTCTCTTTTTCTGTTTCCCTGAAGATCATAGTTTTTCGCGGTTAGGATGGATACTTCAGAGTACCATTCAGAAATGTTCTCATAGAATAGATGTTTCGGCGGTTGTCGGTATTCTCCTCCCAGGTTTACATAATTTCTAGCTGCAGACTAGTATCTAAGATTTTCTCTTATTTTGTAGGGATCGATAGTCTCAGAGTTTAACCATTTCCAATGCTCCACGTGGTATTGTTGGTGGTATCGTTGTATTGTTGGTATTGTTAGGAATTCAACAATATTGTGGTATTGTTAGGAATTCAACAACTATTGCAATCATAGCTCACGCTGTGGATTTGCTTAGTCTTGGTAATCAAACCCATGCCACCTCAGCTTACACCGAGGTATGTGTGGTCTAAACTATTCGCAATCACAGCTCACGCTGTGGGTTTGCTCAGTCTGAAGAGGATTTCCTCAGGACGGGCTTTTATTTGTAACAGTAGAAAAGGCGGTTATATGACGCCTAGTCATGTCTGTGCTCACGGGGGCGGGCCAATGACTTAGTTAAATACTAAAGGTAATTCTCTCACATTAAATGTTTATCGTCACATTACATCATTTCACAAATAGTTTAATCTTTACTCATTCATTTTATGCAAGAATTAGATGCAAACACCATCATTGTCACTTTCTGACCTTAGTTCCTTTTTTTTGTCTTTATTTTAGTTGGTCAGGGCGTGAGTTGGGGTGGGCATTCTATGTTGTTTTTCTATGTTTTGTTCTGTTATATTTCTATGTGTTTGGCCTAGTATGGTTCTCAATCAGATGCAGGTGTCAGTCGTTGTCTCTGATTGGGAGCCATATTTAGGTAGCCTGTTTTCTATTGTGTTTTGTTTGTGGTTGTTTCGGTTGTTTGTTTGTACTTTTGTTATTTTGTTCAGTGTTCTGTTGATTTATTAAATATATCATTATGGACAATTACCACGCTGCACATTGGTCTGGTCCTTGCTACTCCTCCTCTGAAGAAGAGGAATTCCGTTACAATCATTGAGAAATGGACACATTCAGAGATATAGTTACAGTGGGGAAAAAAGTATTTATTCAGCCCCCAATTGTGCAAGTTCTCCCACTTAACAAAGATGAGAGAGGCCTGTAATTTTCATCATAGGTACACTTCAACTATGACAGTCAAAATGAGAAAAAAAATCTAGAAAATCACATTGTAGGATTTTTAATGAATTTATTTGCAAATTATGGTGGAAAATAAGTATTTGGTCACCTACAAACAAGCAAGATTTCTGACTCTCACAGACCTGTAACTTCTTTAAGAGGCTCCTCTGTCCTCCACTCGTTACCTGTATTAATGGCACATGTTTGAACTTGTTATCAGGGTCTCGGCAAACTCCAAGCAGGCTATCGTGTGCCTTTTACTGATGAGTGGCTTCTGTCTGGCCACTCTACTATAAAGGCCTGATTGGTGGAGTGCTGCAAAGATGATTGTCCTTCTCCACAGAGGAACTCTGGAGGTTTTCCCATCTCCATAGAGGAACTTTGGAGCTCTGTTAGTTTGGCGGGGCGGCCAGCTCTAGGAAGAGTCTTGGTGGTTCTAAACTTCATTCATTTAAGAATGATGGATGCCACTGTGTCATTGGGGACCTTTAATGCTGCAGACATTTTTTGGTACCCTTCCCCAGATCTGTTCCTTGACACAATCCTGTGTCTAGGGACAATTCCTTTGACCTCATGGCTTGGTTATTTGCTCTGACATGCACTGTCATCTATGGGACCTTATATAGACAAATCATGTCCAATCAATTGAATTTACCACAGGTGGACTCCAGTCAAGTTGGTGAAATATCTCAAGGATGATGAATGGAAATGGAATGCCCCTCAGATAAATTTTGAGTCTCATAGCAAAGGGTCTGAATACTTACAGTATGTAAAAATAAATATTTTTTATTTTGAATACGTTTGCAAAAGAATGATAGAAACCTTGTTTTTGTCATTATGGGGTACTGTGTGTAGATTGAGGAGGATTTTTTAAATACCAATTTTAGAATAAGGCTGTAACACGTAACAAAATGTGGAAAAAGTGAAGGCGTCTGAATACTTTCCAAATGCACTGTATGCATGCACTCAAACACAGCTAAGCATGTATACACAAATATACACAGACACACTCTCCAACACAGTTAAAGGTCACGACAGACAGGCACAATTGTAATTGTATTATTATGATGATTTTTTTAAATTCTGATTTATCAATGGATAATTCAGCACCCTCAGCACTCTACTTCCTGCGGCTATGCATACAGTACAGTATATGGATAATAGAAACAATATCCTCAACCCTAACACTCTCCACCACAGTTTTTCATGGACATAATCATAAACAGCAGTTAGTCTGTAGGAGTGGGAGGTGCCACTCTCCTCTCTCTGCTACACGGGTCACATTCTGTAATTACATTAGCGTCATTATTCTCAACTGACATTTCCCCACGGTAATCATTTCCATTCTGTCAACTGGCACAGGTCAGTGTGTGTTAGTGTGTACGTGTCTGTGTGTGGGAGGGATTGGGTGGGTGGGAGCCATGGGTGTGGTGAATTGATGTGAGTACGATCCGTGTGCGTGCGTGCATGTGTGTGCGTATGTGTGTTTGTGTGCGTGCATGCGTGCTAAACTGTGTTCTATTGTAATATCTTCGTTTTTTTGTGCACCAATTTGACGTCCTCTTAGAACTGTATGAAAGAAATGAATCTGTGCAATGAAATTATAGTTCCGTGCAACAATAAACACTAATGTTAGACGGATAATACTTCAGATCTGTCTTACTTTCTGAGTCCAGATCCTTATCTTGTTATCTCACACATCGACTGCTACCAAATGGCACCCTATTCCTTACATGGTGCATTACTTTTGACCAGAGATCTATAGGTCCTGGTCTAAAGGAGTGCACTAAATAGGGAGCAGTGTGCAATTTGGAATGCGAATATCGACGGCACAGCACATATGGGTGAATAGATTTCTGTACCACTATGTGTGATAGTATTTTGCGAAATTGAGACACATATTGTGTTTGTGTAATGTGTTAACTCTCCTGAAAGATTGGAGTCTAAAAATATAATCTGTTTCTAAAGCTCTTAGTTTTGTGTGTCACTGTGGTGTGTGTATGTGTGTCTGCAATGCTGTGTGTGTGTGTTTGGAGACTGGGGATACTATACTCTGCCCCCTCCTGTGCCCTCCTCCCTCCTTTGCCATCCTCACTCCTCCCTCCCTCTCTGCCCCCTCATCTGGCTCTAGAGTGAGGATAGAGGGGCCACGGCCCTTTACAGTCTTATTAGTGATAATGAGAGACTGCCACTCTGCCAATTTACATCCGTAATCTGATATTAGCGCCAGCCAACGGGGCCAGGGGACTAAACACACACACACACAGTCATGCATGCACACACACACTAACACGCATGCGCACACACACACACCTACTGTACATACACAAGCACATCACAAACACACGCGCCACACCAGTGGTGTAAAATAACAAACTACAACTACTCTCGTTAGTGTAATTGAGTAGCTTTTCTGAGTACTTGTACTTTTTTGAGTATTCTATTATTCAGTAACTAAAACTTCATTAAAGTAACAGTAATTTTACTTGAATAGGATATTTCAGTACTTTTTCCACCCTTGGTGAGTTTGTGAGTGAGTGAATAAGTGTATAAGTGAATGAGGGAGGGAGGGAGGGAGGGAGGGAGGTAGGGAGGGAGGGAGGGAGGGAGGGAGGGAGGGAGGGAGGGAGGGAGGGAGGGAGGGAGGGAGGGAGGGAGGGAGGGAGGGAGGGAGGGAGGGAGGGAGGGAGGGAGGGAGGGAGGGAGGGAGGGGAGTGTGAATGGGTGAGTGAGTGAATGTCAGCCGGTCCAATGGACAAATAACAAGTAACAGAGGAGTGAATTGGTGATTGGGTGAATTATAAATGTCTGAAGTATGTTCAAGTCTGGCAACTGTATTGTTTATGTACTTTAATTTGTATTACTTTTAAAGAATCTATATATATTTACCAATACCTTAATTGCTTTGAATGTTTAGTTTATTTTCAACTGTTAATATAGATTTATATTTGACAAATCCATCTGTTTTTTTTTTACATACAGATGTGTGTTGTTGCGACTAAGTTTGTTAAAGGAGGGTATATTACTGGAAATGTTCTACGGTTACCAGTCAACTACCAGAACGTTGGTATCTTTTAAGGATATTATGTAATATATCACAAGACATCCAGTGCTCCTTTTGGGCACTTCAGATTATCACATATGTCTGTAATTAATTCTGGCCTTCTCTCTCGCATCAGTGGAGGCTCCTTAGAGGAGGAAGGGGAGACCATCCTCCTCAGTGAATTTCATAAAAATATATATTTTTAAACATTTAAAAAGTTATCCTTTAAAAAACAAAAACGATACTATACTATAGTCACCAAATGATTTATTAAAACACACTATTTTGCAGAGAAGGTCTACAGTAGCCTCAACAGCACTCTGTAGGGTAGCACCATTGTGTAGCCAAAGAACAGCTAGCTTCCGTCCTTCTCTGGGTACATTGACTTCAATACCAAACCTAGGAGGCTCATGGTTCTCACTCCCTTCCGTAGACTTACACAGTAATTATGACATCTTCCTGGAGGACGTCCTCCAACCAATCAGAGCTCTTGCAGCATGAACTGACATATTGTCCACCCAATCAAAGGATCAGAGAATGTATCTATTATTGAAAGCATAAGCTACAGCTAGCTAGCACGGCAATGCATAACATGTTGTGAGTAGTTGACTCAAAGAGAGAGAAAGATGATAGTTGATCAGTTTTGAACAAATTCATCTCTTCCAAAAATGAAGGAGACGCAAGAGTGAAATACAGAGAGAGAGAGAAAGATTTCATCCTTTTTCTTTCACTTTCAGTTTCAATTACTTAGCTAGCAAATTCAACAGAGGGATGCTATGTAATCCAGATGGCTATGACTATCCAACACAACACTGGAACTGGCCTACACACAATACCCCATCATGTCAAAGTGGAATTATGTTTTTAGAAATGTTTCCAACATAATTCAAAATGAAAAGCTGAAATGTCTTGAGTCAATAAGTATTGAACCCAGTTATTATGGCGAGCCTAACTAAGTTCAGAAGTAAAAATGTGCTTAATAACTTTCCGTGCAATAATAGTGTTTAACATGATTTAATGATTACGTCATCTCTGTACTCCACACATACACAAAACCTGGTTCAGTCGGATTTCCACCAGACACTGGGAGATGAATCACCTTTCAGCAAAACGATAACCTAAAACACAAGGCCAAATCTACTCTGGAGCTGCTTACCAAGAAGACAAGGAATGCTCCTGAGTGGCTGAGTTAAAAAATGTGGAAGAAGTCATGAGGTATGAATACTTTCTGAAGGCACTGTATTTGTTGTCAAAGTTTTGGCATCAAACTTGTGGCAGTTGTGAATAAAGTCAATAGTTGCAGATAAATAATACCATTGTTGATTAGATGCTGTTTTTTTCATGAATTAAGCTATTTTCTCTTGAACCGTACGTGTGTGTGCACAAACGCATGCATACACACATTTACATACACATACCTTTCTGATTACATCCATAGGGAGAGAAGCATGCAGAACTAGAGAAGACTGGGAAGCCATTCAACCCTGAATGTGTCAGGAACCACAGCTAATGAAGTCACTGAAACCCTTAACAAAGAGCTTTGGAATGGGTGGCCAGTAATAAACTGGTCCTGAGTTCCCTAAGTTCTAGACCTCAGCCGAATCTGGTAATGAATGGTATGGCTGATGGGAAAAAATGAGGAGACTTAATTACTTGGTGTTACCTAAGATAGCAAACTGTCAAGGTCAAAACATATAGGTTCGGGCGGAGCTAGCATGTTGGCTGTGCGTGAGAGGCTCCTGCAACTTTTTTGCGAAATAATCTAATTTAACGTTTCTTTCTAATACAAGATTGTAACTTTTTATATGAAAATGCCGAGTAATAAGCGACCAAAGGACAATAAATCCACAGCGGAGGCCTACTCCCCACTAAACAATGAAACAGACATGGCGGGAGGCACCTGCAACAACGTGACACTTACAGAACTTACCCGAGCTTTGGGGGAGCTACGTGTTGCTATAGCTGAGGATCTTAAGGCCACTATTGCTGAACTGGACACCAAAATCGAGAGCATCATCCGAACGGTCGCTTCGCATAGCCAGAGTATTGTGGACCTTGAGAAAGCTTCTGAATTCAACGCTGGTAGGATCGACGAGTTAGAGAAGCTATGCACGTCATTGCAAGATAGTGTGCAGAGGCTTTCTGTGAAAGTGGTGGACCTGGAGGGCCGATCCAGACGTAATAACCTTCGCATTGTTGGTCTGGAAGAGGGGGTAGAGGCGGGCTCTGGCCCCACCGACTTCTTCGCCAAGCTATTGAAGGATGCAATGGGATTGGATGTTTTGGATTCGGATCCCCAGCTGGACCGTGCACATCGCTCCCTTGTCCCAGTGCATGGACCGGGCCAACGTCCTCGCCCAGTAATCATCTGTTGTCACAGTTTCAAGACCAAGGATCTTATCCTGCGTGAAGCTCGAATGAGGGGCAACCTGTCACATAAAGGGCATCCATTCCGTGTATATGAGGATTATGCGCCCGATGTGGCAAAGCATCGCGCCGACTACAGAGATGTCATGACCAAACTCTACAAACTCCATCTTCGCCCAGCCTTACTCTTCCCTGCAAGACTAAGAATTACCCCGCCTTCAAGTGAGAAGATTTGGCTCTCCTCGGTTTTGGACGCAGAGAAGGTTATCCGGGGATACACACCAATCCCCCGTACAGGTTAGAGTGCCTTGTCATTGCGTGTTAGGGTCTGCTCATGGACTCGAATCCATACTATACCATATTAGGTGAAATCGTATTAAACGGGCTCAACAAGGGCTACCGAACATGTAAGACGCTGAGCCAACCAATGGATGGCGGTCAGAGCTCTCATTTAACGTTAAATTCACTTTCATCCCGGCTGTGCTCAGAACGATGCATATTTTTACTTCCAGGTTTGATCACTGACACCTTCGGATTGATATACTTATATTCCCCCACTTTTGTTTTGTTTCGTTATTTATTTTACAATCCTTACATTATTCTTACACTACCATACCATGTACAGTGCCTTGCGAAAGTATTCGGCCCCCTTGAACTTTGCGACCTTTTGCCACATTTCAGGCTTCAAACATAAAAATATAAAACTGTATTTTTTTGTGAAGAATCAACAACAACTGGGACACAATCATGAAGTGAAACGACATTTATTGGATATTTCAAACTTTTTTAACAAATCAAAAACTGAAAAATTGGGCGTGCAAAATTACCTGCCCTCCAGGACACCTACACCACCCGATGTCACAGGAAGGCCATAAAGATCATCAAGGACAACAACCACCCGAGCCACTGCCTGTTCACCCCGCTATCATCCAGAAGGCGAGGTCAGTACAGGTGCATCAATGCTGGGACCGAGAGACTGAAAAACAGCTTCTATCTCAAGGCCATCAGAACAGCCACCACTAACATTGAGTGGCTGCTGCCAATACACTGACTCAACTCCAGCCACTTTAATAATGGGAATTGATGGGAAATTATGTAAAATATATCACTAGCCACTTTAAACAATGCTACCTAATATAATGTTTACATACCCTACATTATTCATCTCATATGTATACATATATACTGTACTCTATATCATCTACTGCATCTTTATGTAATACATGTATCACTACCCACTTTAACTATGCCACTTTGTTTACATACTCATCTCATATGTATATACTGCACTCAATACCATCTACTGTATCTTGCCTATGCCGCTCTGTACCATCACTCATTAATATATCTTTATGTACATATTCTTTATCCCCTTACACTTGTGTCTATAAGGTAGTAGTTTTGGAATTGTTAGCTAGATTACTTGTTGGTTATTACTGAATTGTCGGAACTAGAAGCACAAGCATTTCACTACACTCGCATTAACATCTGCTAACCATGTGTATGTGACAAATCAAATTTGATTTGATTTGATTTGAATATGTCCCGTTTAGGTTTCATTATGGCATGATTGGCTCAAGCAGTGGAATCTAATCCATGAATGAAGTAATTACGTTCTTAGCTAACTATCCATTTACAGCAATACTAGTCAAGAAAGTGAACAGCGCCATATATGAATGTTTATACTGTAACCACAGCCAAGTGTCTCTTCTAGTGCACCCATGAATGCTTTAGGTGATACTCCACTGTGGTGATACTTGGTAGTGATTTTGTGAATCAAATCAGAGAGGGATAAAGAGGGAAAGATGAGGAGGTGGGTTGAATGGGGGATGGAGAGAGGGATGAAGTAGAGGGGGATGAGGAGGGAAATTAATTAGAGAGGTGGATGATGAGGTCTTCAGTAGTCCTAAAGGGGGTTTACCGGGCTGGCTAAGGGGGTTTACCGCAAGTTCTCTGATAGTCCGATAGGTATGGCTGCTTCAGTTGTCTGTGATTGGATAATACTGATGTTTCCAGTGGAGGCTGGTGGAGGGAGAAATCAGAAGATGAGCTCAATGGGAATTAATGGAAAGGTACCAACCATTAATTCAATTCCAATTATTACAATGAGCCTATTCTCTGATTTCAAGTGACACCAGTCTATACTGGACGACTTACTCAACCACCCGCCACCACCATCACACATTACCCAGCATGCCTCTCTCCCATCCCCAGGGCTCTAAGTGTCGACCATTTTGGTCGCATATGCTCCCTAATATTTTGCTGTGTGAACTGGATTTTGGGAGCACCCAGATAATAATTTGTGTAATGATTAGGCTCGCTTTACCTCAGCCTCCAAGTGCCATAGAGTCCTCTTTCTCCATCCGCGGCTGCTTGCTTACAGTTCCCGGGCCACACACAACAAGACCTGCCCCCTGTCACTCAAGCAGGCAGCAGACAGTTCCTCCATGCTGTTCATTCTCTCAACATGCTGCCAATTCATGCACTCAACACAGATTCTTCCAAAACAAGAACAATTCTGCTTACCACATTGCTTCTAAATATGAATCCAGAGGTTTCCTCTACTATACTATCAGTTTCTGTATCTTGCTCTCTCTGCAAAACCCAAGTTAACGGTAGCTCCAATACAGGTTGCTACAAGGTATTCTGTAGATCAGCATGTTGTTTGTGCAACTACGTGTTCTGAGTCAGATAGCCTATTCCAAAACGTTGGTTCCAGCCCTGTCATAACTCCTACCTGGCTTTTTTAAATTTGTTACCTGGCATTTTTTTTATCATTCCAAACAACACCAACTATATCATTAGAGTCATTATTCTATTTCTATGGTTACAACAGTTCACCCAAGTGTTTTGATCTATATTGCAAGTAAAATCACAATATTTGGTTGCAAAATCACAATTACTAATGATAACTGTTCATTCAGAGCCCTGTCCATCCCATGAGTCACTCTGATGTGTCAGATCAGACGTCATGTTGTATGTCATAACGATTTTAATATCCTTGCTTTATGGTGATCATTTTATTGGCTTTTACTATGATTTGGTCGACTCCCCATGCTTTTTGACTAAATACAGTACTATAAAATGATGCAAGTTGAAGAATTTTATGTAAAAGCAATGCATTTTTCAATTTCCCATTCTCTCTCCTTTTTCTCTTTTCTCTCTCTCCTTCATTTTGTCTATACCAGTACTGGGCCTCTCTCCTGCGTTCTGTCAATACCTTTCATTCTCCCGTACCAATTATATGCATGTGTGTGTCACATTGGTTCCGTCTGTACTCTTCTGTGCGTGTGTGTGTGTGTGTGTTGTATATGCCTCATTCTCTGCCTCTCTTTTTCCCCTCCGGATCTCATGTATAATTAATGTTGTCACTCATGAATATGCTAATTTTGGCAATGTGCAGGGAGAGGTGAGAGGGCTTCCCCTGTTCTATTCTTACATCCGTCTGATGAGAGAGAATGAGAGGGAGGAAAAGAGATGGATGGAACTGGAGAGTGAGAGAAAGAAGAGAAGGGCAGAGAGGGAAATGGTGGATGGAGGAGTGTGGAGATGTGAAATTCCCTAGCATTCAACAAATAAGCATTGTGTAAGTGTGACACACAGACACAGAACAGATGAGTATAATATGGATGGTTGCCATTATAAGATGGATGGTTGCCATTGTTATAGACACTAGAGACTAAATGAGTCACCCATGCTGTGGGACAGAGAGAGATGAGATTGAAACAGGTGAGTGAGAAAGACAGAGAGGGAGGAGGATAATTATTGTTCTGCTCTTTCACACGAGTTTCAAGAGAAGGCAGGCATATTAATTGTTGAATACTAATTTCTGATTGGCTAGCAGGGCGTGCTAGAACGGACATTAAAACCAGATAATGGAACAGTTGGAAAAAGACATCGGGACTGTTGGAAAAAATAACGGGACACCTTGCAATCAGCACATATGCATAGTCACTTTACTTCTACCTACATGTACATATTACCTCAATCACCTTGACTAACCGGTGCCCCCGCACATTGACTCTGTACCTGTACCCCCTGTATATAGCATCGCTACTGTTATTTAATTTTTTCTCCTTAATTATTTGTATTTAAAAATATATATATATATATATATATATTATTTTAGTAAATACCTTCTTAACACTTTTTCTTAAAACTGTATTGTTGGTTAAGGGCTTGTAAGTAAGCATTTCACTGGTTTACACCTGTTGTATTCGGCGCATGTGACAAATATAATTCGATTTTATTTGCTACAAAGTTACTGAAAGCTAAACCAACAACCACACAAACCTAAACTGGATGCATTGAAAACACAGGCCCAATGAAGACAAATGTAGCTAGATAGCTAAACTGCTAAAATGAACAAACATTGATTTGTTTTCGCAGAGACATATTTTTTGGGAGCAGCCGATGACCTAACGTGGTGAGCGATGGACATGAATTTCTCTGGTTCCTACTGTTGCAGTGCAGTCATGACTCAAGTGGCGCTATGCTGTCAAATCAACCGACATTTCTAGTTTGACCAGTTGCTCTCAGCAACTGATATTTTTGAATTCATATTTGCTAGCAACAAGCTATTTAGCTAGCTTTTAGCCTTGTGTTTGATATGCAATGCAATCAGAATAAACTTTGCTGTTATTCTGGCTGCAGAGTTCGTGACTGTGCAGCCGTAGCTAGTTGGCTAGCTAGCAGCAAACAAGGCATAAGAACATTGCCACTGAGCATGGCAATGGAACATAAAGAACGAATGACTGTATCGTGTCCATAAATATCGAACTAATTGAACGAACGACTGGGTCGTGTCTCTAGCAACCAAAAGATGAGAAAGTATGAATTTTCTCATAAAGATTTTAATATAAATAAAATAATATATATGTTTCTACCGGTAAATGTGTGCTTTCATATGGATTTCTTTGGTAAATCAAATCAAATCAAATTATATTGGTCACATACACATATTTAGCAGATGTTATTGCGGGTGTCGCGAAATGCTTGCGATCCTAGCTCCAACAGTGCAGTAGTATCTAACAATTCACAACAATACGCACAAATCTAAAAGTAAAAGAATGGAATTAAGAAATATATAAATATTAGATAGAGCAATGTCAGAGTGGCATTGACTAATTAAAAGCATGAGCTGGCGCACACCGAGAGAACATTATTTAGTGTAGAGGTGCTGAGTAACGGAAAATAAACTGGAAGCTATAAAAACAAAGAGATTCACACACTCCATATGTATATCCCAGTAATGTACTTGGTAAAATACCACCAATCCATATGTATAACCTCCCAGTAATTTATTGGTGTAAAAAGCCACTCTGCATCACCCTTCTTCAGGGTCTAAAGTACAGTGGAATAGAATAAAGTATATACATATGAGATGAGTAAAGCAGTATGTAAACATTATTAAAGTGGCCACTGATTCCAAGTCTATGTACATAGGGCAGCAGCCTCTAAGGTGCAGGGCTGCGTAACCGGGTGGAAGCTGGCTAGTGATGGCTATTTAACAGTCTGATGGCTTTGAGATAGAAGCTGTTTTTCAATCTCTAGACCCAAACTGTTACAGACCTATATCCATCCTGCCCTCTCTTTCTAAAGTCTTCGAAAGCCAATTGAACAAACAGATCACCGACCATTTCGAATCCCACCGTACCTTCTCCGCTATGCAATCCAGTTTCCAAGCTGGTCACGGGAGCACCTCAGCCACACTCAAGGTCCGAAACGATATCATAACCACCATCGATAAAAGACAGTACTGTGCAGCCGTCTTCATCGACCTGGCTAAGGCTTTCGACTCTGTCAATCACCGCATTCTTATCGGCAGACTCAACCGCCTTGGTTTCTCAAATGACTGCCTCGCCTGGTTCACCGACTACTTCTCCGAAAGAGTTCAGTGTGTCAAATCGGAGGGCTTGTTGTCTGGACCTCTGGCAGTCTCTATGGGGGTGCCGCAAGTATTCAATTCTCGGGCCAACTCTCTTCTCTGTATATATCAATGATGTCGCTCTTGCTGCGGGTGAGACGACACCATTCTGTATACTTCTGGCCCTTTGGACACTGTGTTAACAAACCTCCAAACGAGCTTCAATGCTATACAACACTCCTTCAGTGGCCTCCAAATGCTTTTAAATGCTAGTAAAACTAAATGCATGCTCTTCAACCGATCGCTGCCCACACCCACCCGCACGACTAGCGTCACTACTCTGGACGGTTCTGACTTAGAATATGTGCACAACTATAAATACCTAGGTGTCTGGCTAGACTGTAAACTCTCCTTCCAGACTCACATTAAGCATCTCCAATCCAAAATTAAATCTAGAATCGGCTTCCTATTTTGCAACAAAGCCTCCTTCACTCATGCTGCCAAACATACCTGCATAAAACTGAATATCCCACCGATCCTTGACTTCAGCGATGTCATTTACAAAATAGCCTGCAATACTCTACTCAGCAAACTTGATGCAGTCTATCACAGTGCCATCCGTTTTGTCAGCAAAGCCCGATATACTACCCACCACTGTACATGTATGCTCTTCCTTATCTCAGCTCACTGGTCACCATAGCAACACCCACCCTTAGCACGCACTCCAGCAGGTATAATTCACTGGTCATCCCCAAAGTCAACACCTCCTTTGGCTGCCTTGCCTTCCAGTTTTCTGCTGCCAATTTACTGGAACCAATTGCGAAAATCACTGAAGTTGGAGACTTATATCTCCCTCACTAACTTTAAGCGTCAGCTGTCAGAGCAGCTTACCAATCGCTGCAGCTGTACACAGCCCATATGTAAATAGCCCGTCCAACTCCCTACCTCATCCCCATATTTGTTTTTGCTTTTCTGCTCTTTTGCACACCAGTATTTCTACTTGCTCATCCTCATCTCCACATCTATCACTCCAGTGTTAATTGCTAAATTGTAATTACTTCGCCTCTATGGCCTATTTATTGCCTTACCTCCTTACTTCATTTGCACACACTGTACATATATTTTCTATTGTGTTATTGACTGTACGTTTGTTTATCCCATGTGTAACTCTTTGTTGTTATTTTTGTCGCACTGCTTTGTGTTATCTTGGCCAGGTCGCAGTTGTAAATTAGAACTTGTTCTCAACTGGCCTACCTGGTTAAATAAAGGTGTAATATATATATATATATTTAAATGTATTAATATAAAAAAGCACTTCATCCTTTCTTGTGTCAGGAACAATGGTGGACATATTGAAGTAAGTGGGGGCAGCAGACTGGATATGGAGAGATTGAATATGTCCGTAAACACACCAGCCAGCTGGTCTGCGCATGCTCTGAGGACGCGGCCTTCTGGGCCGGCAGCCTTGCGAGGGTTAACACGCTTAAATGTCTTACTCACGTTGGCCACAGAGAAGGAAAGCCCACAGTCCTTGGTAGCGGTCCGCGTCAGTGGCACTGTGTTGTCCTCAAAGCTGGCGTAGAAAGTGTTTAGCTTGTCCGGAAGAAAGATGTCAGTGTCCGCGACGTAGCTGGTTTTCCCTTTGTAGTCCATGATTGTCTGTAGACCCTGCTACATACGTCTCGTGTCTGAGCCATTGAATTGCGACTCCACTTTGTCTCTATAGTGATGTTTTGCCTGTTTTATTGCCTTAAGGAGGGAATAACTACACTGTTTGGGTAGGTTTTAATAGTCACTGTGGATACAACATCTCATATCCTGTTACGATAAACTATGAGTGTTGGGTGGAATCAGGCGCAGAGAGCAAGGTGCTGTCGTTTATCAAAATTTATTCACCGGTGCAACAAAATGATGACGCCAACACACAAGGCGTATAAGTTGCCAGTCCAAAAACAACAGGACAAAATAGACCGGATAAATAAAGAACACGAAAAGCAAATACACCATCAAACACAGAGTAACAATTAACAAGCCCGCACAAAATACCCAGCAGGCCTAGTGCCCTTAAATACCCTACAAACAAACCCTAATACAAAACAGGTGAACCCAATTAACCAATAACAAACACAAACGGAAAAGAATCGATGGCAGCTAATAGGCTGGTGACGACGACCGCCGAGCCCCGCCCGAACAGGAAGAGGCACCCTCTTCAGCGAGGTTCGTGACAGTACCCCCCCCCTGACGCGCGGCTCCCGCAGCGCGCCGACCCCGGCCTCGAGGACGACCCGGAGGACGAGGCGCGGGGCGATCCGGGTGAAGGCGGTGGAAATCCCTCAAGAGGGAAGGATCTAAAATGTCCCTCCCCGATACCCAGCACCTCTCCTCCGGACCGTACCCCTCCCAGTCCACGAGGTACTGCAGGCCCCTCACCTCGAGTCCAGAATAGCTCGTACTGTGTACGCCGGGGACCCCTCGATGTCCAGAGGGAGTGGAGGGACCTCCGGTACCTCATTGTCTTGTAGGGGACCAGCTACCACCGGCCTGAGGAGAGACACATGAAACGAGGGGTTAATGCGATAATAAGAGGGAAGTTGCAATCTATAACAAACCTCGTTTATCCTCCTCAGGACTTTAAATGGCCCCACACACTGCGGCCCCAGCTTCCGGCAGGGCAGGCGGAGGGGCAGGTTTCGGGTCGAGAGCCAGACCCTGTCCCCTGGTGCGAACACCGGGGCCTCACTGCGGTGGCGGTCAGCGACTCTCTTCTGCCGTTCACTGGCCTGCCTGAGAGAAGCCTGGACTGCCTGCCAGGTCTCTCTAGAGCGCTGTACCCACTCCTCCACCGCAGGAGCCTCGGTCTGACTCTGATGCCACGGAGCCAGGACCGGCTGGTAGCCCAGTACGCATTCAAATGGTGACATATTTGTGGACGAATGCCGAAGAGAGTTCTGGGCCAATTCTGCCCACGGGACGTACCTCGCCCATTCTCCTGGCCGATCCTGGCAATACGACCTCAGAAACCTACCCACTTCCTGGTTTAATCTCTCCACCTGCCCATTACTTTCGGGGTGATAACCAGAGGTAAGGCTGACTGAGATCCCCAGACGCTCCATAAACGCCTTCCAAACCCGGGACGTGAACTGGGGACCCCGATCGGAGACTATATCCTCTGGAACCCCATAGTGCCGGAAGACGTGGGTAAATAGAGCCTCTGCAGTCTGTAGGGCCGTGGGAAGACCAGGCAATGGGAGGAGACGGCAGGACTTAGAGAACCGATCCACAACGACCAGAACGGTAGTGTTTCCCTGAGATGGAGCAAGATCAGTAAGAAAATCCACCGAGAGATGGGACCATGGCCGTTGTGGAACCGGGAGGGGCTGTAACTTCCCTCTAGGAAGGTGCCTAGGAGCCTTACTCTGGGCTCATACCGAACAGGAGGAGACATAGATCCTCACATCCCTAGCTAAAGTAGGCCACCAGTATTTCCCCCTAAGACCTCGCACCGTCCTATCAATCCCCGGATGACCCGCAGACGGTAGTGTGTGAGCCCACCGAATCAATTTATCACGGACACCAAGCGGTACGTAACTTTTACCAGTCGGACACTGTATAGGCGCAGGTTCAGCCCTCAACGCCCGCTCGATGTCGGCGTCCACCTCCCATACCACTGGGGCCACCAGCCGAGAGGCTGGAAGGATGGGAGTGGGTTCGATGGACCGGTCCTCGGTGTCATAGAGACGGGACAGTGCGTCGGCCTTAGTGTTGAGGGAACCTGGTCTGTAAGAGATTGTAAATCTAAAACGTGTAAAAAACATGGCCCACCTAGCCTGACGCGGATTCAGTCTCCTCGCTTCTCGAATATCCTCCAGATTACGGTGGTCAGTCCAGATGAGAAAAGGGTGTTTAGCCCCCTCTAGCCAGTGTCTCCACACCTTCAGGGCCTTTACCATAGCTAGTAACTCCCGATCCCCCACATCATAGTTCCGCTCCGCCGGACCCAGCTTTTTTGAAAAGAAAGCGCAGGGACGGAGCTTCGGTGGCGTGCCCGAACGCTGAGACAGCACGGCCCCAACCCCAGCCTCGGACGCATCCACCACTATGAATGCTAACGAAGGGTCCGGATGCGTCCGGATGTGCCAACACGGGAGCTCCAGTGAACAGTACCTTCAACTGGTTGAAGGCTCCATCAGCCTCTGCTGACCACCGCAGACGCACCGGTCCCCCCTTCAGCAGTGAGGTAATGGGCGCCGCTACTTGGCCAAAACCCCGGATAAACCTCCGGTAGTAATTGGCAAACCCTAAAAACCGCTGCACCTCCTTTACCGTGGTCGGAGTCGGCCAATTAGGCACGGCATTAACGCGGTCACACTCCATCATCATCCCCGAGCTGGAAATGCGATAACCCAGGAAGGAAACGGCTGGTTTGGAGAACACACATTTCTCAGCCTTGACGTATAGGTCATGCTCCAGCAGTCGCCCAAGAACCTTGCGCACCAAGGAAACATGCGCGGCGCGTGTGGCAGAATAAATCAAGATGTCATCAATATAGACTACCACACCCTCCCCGTGCAAGTCCCTGAGAATCTCATCTACAAAGGATTGGAAAACGGCTGGAGCATTCTTCAACCCATACGGCATGACGCGGTACTCATAGTGGCCTGATGTGGTACTAAACGCTGTTTTCCACTCGTCTCCCTTCCGAATACGCACCAGATTATACGCGCTCCTGAGGTCCAGTTTTGTGAAGAAACGCGCTCCGTGGAATGATTCCACCGCCGTAGCGATGAGAGGTAGCGGATAACTAAAACCCACTGTGATCGAATTGAGACCTCGATAATCAATGCACGGACGCAGACCTCCCTCCTTTTTCCTCACAAAAAAGAAACTCGAGGAGACGGGTGACATGGAGGGCCGAATGTACCTCTGTCTCAGAGCTTCCGTGACATATGTTTCCATAGCCAACGTCTCCTCCTGTGACAGTGGGTACACATGACTCCGGGGAAGTGCAGCGTTCTCCAGGAGGTTTATTACGCAATCCCACCGTCGATGAGGTGGTAATTTGGTCGCTTTCTTCTTACTAAAAGCGATAGCCAAATCGGCATATTCTGGGGGAATGCGCACGGTGGAAACCTGGTCTGGACTCTCCACCGTCGTGGCACCGATGGAAACTCCTATACACCTCTCCGAACACTCGTCTGACCACTCCTTAAGAGCCCCCTGTTTCCAGGAAATAACCGGATTGTGAATAGCCAGCCAGGGAACCCCCAACACCACCGGGAACCCAGGTGAATCAATAAGGTAGAAACTGATCCTCTCCCTATGATTCCCCTGCGTTACCATGTCCAGCGGAATCGTGGCCTCCCTGACCAGCCCTGACCCTAACGGTCGGCTATCTAAGGAGTGCACGGGGACAGGTGGGTCTATCGGAACTAACGGAATACCCAATTTACGGGCGAGTCCACGATCCATAAAACTCCCAGCTGTGCCTGAATCGACTAGCACCTTATGCTGAAGAGAGGGGAAAAACGCAGGGAAAAAAATTAACAAAAACATGTGACCAACAAGGAGCTCTGAGTGAGTTTGGTGCTTACTCACCTGGGGTGGCCGAGGAGTGTTCCGCCGACCATCTCGACTCCCAGAGGGACTCCTCCAACACCGGTTCGAAGTGTGTCCTCTACGTCCACAATAGGAGCAGGAGGAGCCCCCTCTGGTTCCCCTAGATGCAGCTCCTCCCAACTCCATCGGAGTGGGAGTGGGAGAGCTGGAAGGTGGAATTAACAGGACCCCTTCCGAACGCCCGCGGGCAGCCAGCAGGTTGTCCAATCGAATAGACATGTCTATAAGTTCATCCAGGGAGAGAGTTGTGTCTCTGCAAGCTAGCTCCCGGCGGACGTCCTCCCGGAAACTACACCGGTAATGATCCATCAGGGCCCTGTCATTCCACCCAGCACCAGCAGCTAGGGTCCTAAACTCCAACGCGAAGTCCTGCGCACTCCTCATCTCCTGTCTGAGGTGGAACAGTTGCTCACCCGCCGCTTTACCCTCTGGTGGATGATCGAACACAGCTCTGAAACGGCGGGTGAACTCCAGGTAGTTGTCCCGAGCCGAGTCTGGACTGTTCCAGACCGCGTTAGCCCAGTCCAGGGCCCTGCCCGTTAAACAGGAGACGAGGAGGCTCACACTCTCCTCACCCAAGGGAGCCGGATGCACGGTAGCCAGGTAGAGCTCTAGCTGGAGCAAAAATCCCTGGCACCCAGCCGCTGCTCCCTCGTACTCCCTCGGGGGAGTGAGACGCAGTGCGCCGGACCCAGAGGACGAGGTAGGTGGTGTAGGTGGTGTCGGCAGTGGGAGAGCTGAGATAGACGTCGGTAGACCACTCCTTTCCCATCGTTCCATCCTCTCCATCACCTGATCCATCGCCGTACCAATCCGATGGAGGACAGCTGTGTGGTGATGGACGCGCTCCTCCATAGTGGGGAGAGGGGTGGTCGCTGCTCCTGCTGATTCCATTTCTTCGTTGCGGGCTTCTGTTACGATAAACTATGAGTGTTGGGTGGAATCAGGCACAGAGAGCAGGGTGCTGTCGTTTATCAAAATTTATTCACCGGTGCAACAAAATGATGACGCCAACACACAAGGCGTATAAGTTGCCAGTCCAAAAACAACAGGACAAAATAGACCGGATAAATAAAGAACACGAAAAGCAAATACACCATCAAACACAGAGTAACAATTAACAAGCCCGCACAAAATACCCAGCAGGCCTAGTGCCCTTAAATACCCTACAAACAAACCCTAATACAAAACAGGTGAACCCAATTAACCAATAACAAACACAAACGGAAAAGAATCGATGGCAGCTAATAGGCCGGTGACGACGACCGCCGAGCCCCGCCCGAACAGGAAGAGGCACCCTCTTCAGCGAGGTTCGTGACATATCCGTGTATTCATCAATGTTATTCTCAGAGGCTACTCGAAACATATCCCAGTCCGCGTGATCAAAACAATCTTGAAGCATGGATTCTGATTGGTCAGACCAGAGTTGAATAGACCTTAGCATGGGTACTTCCTGTTTGAGTTTCTGCCTATAGAAAGGGAGGAGCAAAATGGAGTCATGATCAGATTTGTCAAAGGGAGGACGGGGGAGGGCCTTGTAGGCATTTCAAAGAGTTGAGTAGCAGTGGTCCAATGTTTTTCCAGAGCGAGTACTACAGTCAATGTGTTTGTAGAACTTCAGTAGCGTTTTTCTCATATTTGCTTTGTTAAAACCCCAGCTACAATAAATGCAGCCTCAGGATATGCAGTTTCCAGGTTGCATAAAGTCCAGTGTAGATCTTTGAGGGCCGTCGTGGTATCGGCTTGAGGGGGAATATACATGGCTGTGACTATAACCAAAGAGAATTCTCTTGGGAGGTAATACAGTCGGCATTTGATTGTGAGGTATTCTAGGTCGTGTGAACAAAAGGACTTGAGTTTCTGTATGTTTTCGCAATCACACCATGAGTACTTAATCATGAAACATACACCCCCGCCATTCTTCTTCTCAGAGAGTACTTTATTCCTGTCTGCGTGATGTACTGAGAACCCATCTGGCTGTATGGATGGGACAGTATCCAGAGAGATCCATGTTTCCGTGAAACAGATTATGTTACAATCCCTGATTTCTCTCTGGAAGGAGATCCTCGCTCTGAGCTCGTCTACTTTATTGTCCAGAGACTGAACATTCACAAGTCATATACTCGGAGCGGTGGATGGTGTGCACACCTCCTGAGTTGGACTAGAAGTCCACTCCGAATACCTCTTTTCCGCCAGCGGTGTTTTGGAGCAGCCTCTGGAATAAGTTCAATTGCCCTGGGGGTACGAACCAAGGATCCAATTTGGGAAAGTCGTATTCTTGGTCGTAATGCTGGTGAGCTACCACCGCTCTGATATCCAAACTTTATTTCCGCCGGTATGTAATAACAACAAAACATTTCTGGGTTAACACACAACATAACAAAATACTGCAAAGATGTTTAGGAGCTAGAAGCAGAGCTGCCATATCTGTCGGCACCATCTAAAATATATACAGTCAGAAGTTTACATACACCTTAGCCAAATACATTAAACTCAGTTTTTCACAATTCCTGACATTTAATCCTAGTAAAAATTCCCTGTCTTAGGTCAGTTAGGATCACCACTTTATTTTGAGAATGTGAAATGTCAGAATAATAGTAGAGAGAATGATTTATTTCAGCTTTTATTTCTTTCATCACATTCCCAGTGGGTCAGACGTTTACATACACTCAATTGGTATTTAGTAGCATTGCCTTTAAATTGTTTAACTTAGGCCAAATGTTCCAGGTAGCCTTCCACAACCTTCTCACAATAAGTTGGGTGAATTATGGCCCATTCCTCCTAACAGAGCTGATGTAACTGACTCAGGTTTGTAGGCCTCCTTGATCGCAAATGCTTTTTCAGTTCTGCCCACAAATTTTCTATGGGATTTAGGTCAGGGCTTTGTGATAGCCACTCCAACACCTTGACTTTGTTGTCCTTAAGTAATTTTTTCACAATTTTGGAAGTATGCTTGGGGTCATTGTCCATTTGGAAGACCCATTTGTGACCAAGCTTTAACTGATGTCTTGAGATGTTGCTTCAATATATCCACATAATTTTCCCACCTCATGATCCCATCTATTTTGTGAAGTGCACCAGTCCCTCCTGCAGCAAAGCACCCCCACAACATGATGCTGCCACCCCCGTGCTTAACAGTTGGGATGGTGTTCTTCGGCTTGCAAGCCTCCCCCTTTTTCCTCCAAACATAACGATGGTCATTATGGCAAAACAGTTATATTTTTGTTTCATCACACCAGAGGACATTTCTCCAAAAAGTCAGATCTTTGTCCCCATGTGCAGTTGCAAACCGTAGTCTGGCTTTTTTAATGGCAGTTTTGGAGCAGTAGCTTCTTCCTTGCTGAGTGGCCTTTCAAGTTATGTCGATAAAGGACTCATTTTACTGTGGATATAGATACATTTGTACCTGTTTCCTCCAGCATCTTCACACGGTCCTTTGCTGTTGTTCTGGGATTGATTTGCACTTTTCGCACCAAAGTACGTTCATCTCTAGGAGACAGAACACGTCTCCCTCCTGAGCAGGATGATGGCTGTGTGGTCCCATGGTGTTTGTACTTGCGTACATTGTTTGTACAGATGAATGTGGTACCTTCCGGTGTTTGGAAATTGCTCCCAAGGATGAACCAGAATTTATTTTCTGAGGTCTTGGGTGATTTCTTTCTATTTTTTCATGATGTCAAGCAAAGAGCTACTGATTTTGAAGGTAGGTCTTGAAATACATCCACAGGCACATCTCCTACTGACTCAAATTATGTTAATTAGCCTATCAGAAGCTTCTAAAGCAATGACATAATTTTCAGGAATTTTCCAAGCTGTTAATAAAAGGCACAATCAACTCAGTGTATGCAAACTTCTGACCCACTGGAATTGTGATTCATTGAATTATAAGTGAAATAATCTGTCTGTAAACAATGGTGGGGAAAATGACTTTGTGTCATGCACAAAGTAGATGTCCTAACCGACTTGCCAAAACTGTAGTTTGTTAACAAGAAATTAGTGTAGTGGTTGGAAAACGAGTTTTAATGACTCCAACCTAAGTGTATGTGAACTTCCGACCTCAACTGTAGAAATACTGTGGTATAAGTGGGATAAACGGCTTCGCCTCATTACAACTCATCACGCTGCGTCGTCCATTATTTCCTAAGTAATGTACAGAGCGTCTGCGTTTATCCCTTACTTAGAGATAACCATTATTTCAGCGTTAATTGTAACCATTATTTCAAACACCTAAAACAGGAAGGAGCTTTCTGCAATCTGCAGCCATAATCATTATGCCTAATTCTGTCAAAAATATTTAAAAAATTCTGCATACAGTAGGTTATCTAAGCATACCTCTTTACCTGTTCTATTGTCATTTTAATGAATAATGCACATTGATTGTATGTCTTATTCGTTTTGTACAGCTGCCGCACTGGTTTATAGTATAGTATAACCCAATAATTAAAGAAATCTTGGTCCTTTCTAAGTCAGGCATGCCAGCTAAGATAGTGAGATAAGCTACTCCAATTTGACTGATTGCGTGAAATGGATTGGTAGCTAGTTATGAGGTTGGGAGTAGGTGGCTAGCTATCTGCAGTAGGTGGCTAGATAAAGCCAACTTCATATCATTTCTAGGTGGCTAGTATTACCTAAAAACAAAAACAAAATGTTGGCTTTATTTAATCATCAAGAAGGAATCAATAGGCTACATAGCCAGCAACATCACGAGCAGTTAAAATCAAATCTAACCCTTGTGGACCCTATGGGCATGACACCTCTGTTAGTTGTTAGAATTATTTCCGTAACAGTTGTTAACATTATTTCAGTATTAATGGTTACCATTATTTCAATATGAGTGGGCACCATTATGTTAGTATTAGTTGTCACCATTATTTTGGCCTTGTTACCATTACTTCAGAATGAGTTGTCACTCCTCTAAGAGATGATAGGTGCCAGGCCTTCAAGTTGACCATAAAACCCTTTGAATACCATTTTAGACAAAAGGATGAGCAGCATGATTCAAACACAAACCTCCAAATAGATCAAACGAGAAGGAAAAAGGCGAGAGAAAATTAATCCAACTGACGCTAACAAACTAGCTAACTCACTTCAAAAGCAATTCATCTTCAGAGTTGAGGAACATGAAAAACCCTTTCTTCACCACATCAAAACCCACCAGACAGCTGAGGGATCTGTCTCTCCCGCTCTCCCTCCCTTTCTCTCTCTTCTCATGGAAACACATTAAAGAGGCTTCCTCCACCTCCCCTCTCACTACAGTTCCATCGTGGAGCATGTGTGTGTGTCTGGGCTAATGTGAATTAGTTCATGGTGTGTGTGTGTGTGAGACATGCGGAATGCATGCATGCGTGTGTGTGTGTTTGTGAAGGGGGGTGGAGAAGGGCAGTCTCCTCCTGGCACCCTCTGGGCAGAGAGACTGCCAAGGGGCAGCTGATGATTCAGCATCTGTCTCCGTGGTTACGTAACACTGAAGAACAGGCTGGCTGGGGCTGGGAGAAAGGGAGGAGAGAGCGAAAGAGGGAGGAGAGGAGAGAGTGGAAGAGAGAGAGGGAGAGAGAGGAGCTGGGCATAGTTCATTACTGCATACTCACTGAGGGAGAGAAGAGAGAGAGGAGACAGATCAACAGAGGCGCGCAGACATGAAGAAAATTGTACAGATTGACACAGCCAGCCAGCCAGACACTCACACACATAGCCCTGCTGGCCTCCTCCACACAGCCTGTGTCATAGCACAGGGAGCTTGTCCACTATTGTTTCTCCAGATGAAGGTTGTTAGCGGCCTGGGGCAGTGGTCACTGAGACACTCATGCACTGGGGACATTGAGAGGTAGAGGGGAGGGGAGTGTGTGTGTGTGTGTGTGTGTGTGTGTGTGTGTGTGTGTGTGTGTGTGTGTGTGTGTGTGTGTGTGTGTGTGTGTGTGTGTGTGTGTGTGTGTGTTGTGTGTGTGTGTGTGTGTGTGTGTGTGTGTGTGTGTGTGTGTGTGTGTGTGTGTGTGTTGTGTGTGTGTGTGTGTGTGTGTGAGAGAGAGAGAAAGAGAGAGAGAGAGAGATATGGCTGATATGTGCAGCAGAGAATAAACTAAATTGAGATCGCTAACTAGCAGATTTAAATCAATCATCAACGATCACCTGATAACTCACCCTCTTTTCCCGATGTCAATCAGGTCTTTAGGAGGCACTGTAACTAGTTTTCTTTTAATTTGTGATGATGAGTGAGTGTGTTGTTGCAGAAATACATAGGCTTATACTCTGCTCTTTACAGAGGCATTTGGTATTATATGAATTTCGAGATATGTATTATGAAGCAGGGGGAGGAGTGCTTCATAAAAGGAGTGCCCCTTTTTTTCATTTTGAGCGAGAGAAAGTGAGAGACCGAGACAGAGAGAGAGAGACAGACAGAGAGAGAGAGAGAGAGAGAGAGAGAGAGAGAGAGAGAGAGAGAGAGAGACCAGGAATATGGCAGAGTGACCTTCAGCAGTGGGCAGCTGAAGGGGGTATCAACCTCGAGGAGACATGTGAGTCTTGGCAAAGTCACTCTCCGACAGCATGGGCACACACACAAACACTGACGCACCGTTGGTGGACACTCGCGCACACACACATGCCCTCTACACTACACATTTCAAATCTAAGCACATCAGAACTGAGGGCTGTACAGTATGTGGCCAGCAGGAGTGACATCACACCCTGTGTGATGGGCTAAGGTCAAATGTCACCTGCATATATCTATTGTATTTATACAGCATCTACAGTATCAGCATGACATAGGTCTCAGCTCCAATTCACACAACTCTTAATTTAGTGGTTAGGGCAACGAGGGGGAGGGGGGCTGGATTGGAGGAGTGTGAGGAGGAGAGGAGGCGGCGAGAGAGAAATGTGTCGCTTCGTCTTGCTGATCCCCATGCTAAGAGGGATTTGCATACATGTTTAATCAAAGCAAATTAGATTATAACCAAATTAAATCACACTTCCTGCACTCCCCTCCTGCTTCATCCACCCACCCGTTCCTCGCCGTTAAATGAAAGACTCTAATAGATAATAAGCACCAAAAAAAAGAAGAGATTGACGTGTTTGAAGAAGATTGACCTTAGAAAACGATGTAAAATGATGTTTTTATAGTCTAAGTGAGAATAATGTCGCTGTAACATCTCAAGGAAATGCTGGATGGCGTTGAGGTTTGAGACAAATTGAAAAGTGAAAAGGCATTTACTTTATGATGTAGACTGACAACCACATTGACATATATTGCAAACGTACAAATATGGGGATGCGCCGTCATTATTTATGGACAGACGGGCAGACTCCACTATACAGTGTCTTGCAAAAGTATTCACCCCCTTAGCATTTATCCTATTTTCTTGCATTACAACCTGTAATTTAAATTGATTTTTATTTGGATTTCATGTAATGGACATAGGCAAAATAGTCGAAATTGGTTAAATGAAAAATAAATAAATAAATACCGAGGTGGTGCGTGCATTTGTATTCATCCCTTTGCTATGAAGCCCCTAAATAAGATCTGGTGCAACCAATTACCTCCAGGAGTCACATAATTAGTTAAATAAAGTCAATCTAAGTGTCACATGATCTGTCACATGATCTCAGTATATACACACCTGTTCTGAAAGGCCCCAGAGTCTGCAACACCACTAAGCAAGGGGCACCACCAAGCAAGTGGCACCATGAAGACCAAGGAGCTCTCCAAACAGGTCAGGGACAAAGTTGTGGAGAAGTACAGATCAGGGTTGGGTTATAAAAAAAAAACTCTTTGAACATCCCACGGAGCACCGTTAAATCCATTGTTAAAAAATAGAAAGAATGTGGCACCAGAACAAACCTGCCAAGAGAGGGCCACCCACCAAAACTCACAGACCAGGCAAGGAGGGCATTAATCAGAGAGGCAACAAAGAGACCAAAGATAACCCTGAAGGAGCTGCAAAGTTCCACAATGGGATGATTGGAGTATCTGTCCATAGGACCACTTTAAGCCATACACTCCACAGAGCTGGGCTTTACGGAAGAGTGGCCAGAGAAAAGGCCATTGCTTAAAGAAAAAAATAAGCAAACATGTTTGGTGTTCGTCAAAAAGCATTTGGAAGACTCCCCAAACATATGGAAGAAGGTACTTTGGATAGATCAGGCTAAAATTTAGCTTTTTGGCCATCAAGGAAAATACTATGTATGGCGCAAACCCAACACCTCTCATCACCCCGAGAACACCATCCCCATAGTGAAGCATGGTGGTGACAGCATCATGTTGTGGGTATGTTTTTCATCGACAGGGACTGGGAAACTGGTCAGAATTGAAGGAATGATGGATGGCGCTAAATACAGGGAAATTCTTGAGGGAAACCTGTTTTTGTTCCAGAAATTTGAGACTGGACGGAGGTTCACCTTCCAGCAGGACAATGACCCTAAGCATACTGCTAAAGCTACACTCAAGTGGTTTAAGGGGAAACATTTAAATGTTTTGGAATGGCCTAGTCAAAGCCCAGACCTCAATCCAATTGAGAACATGTGGTATGATTTAAAGATTGCTGTACACCAGCAGAACCCATCCAACTTGAAGGAGCTGGAGCAGCTTTGCCAGTGGTTAGATGTGCCAAGCTTATAGAGACATACCCAAAGATTCTTACAGCTGTAATGGCTGCAAAAGGTGGCTCTACTTAGTATTGACCTGGGGGGGGGGGGGGTTATGCATGCTTAAGTTTTCTGTTTTTATGTGTTATTTCTTGTTCACAATAAATAATATTTTGCATCTTCAAAGTGGTAGGCATGTTGTGTAAATCAAATGATACAAACCCCTCCAACAATCTATTTTAATTCCAGGTTGTAAGGCAATAGTAAAAATGCTAAGGGGGATGAATACTTTCGCAATACTTTCACCTTATATTGCTTTACATGTTGATATCAACCTTATAGCTTGCATTCCCCATTACTCACTCTTAGGCCTACAGGCATATCATACCAGTCCCACACATAGTCCCCTTCCTCACCCATATATTCTCAACCCTTCACACCCCCACACATGCACACCCCCACATCTTCCAACAAATACACACCATGACATCCCCATACCGCACACACACACACACGCAGAGAGAGAGAGAGAGACACACACACAAAGTCGCCTGCAGGCTTATTTGAGATGCAGACTCCTGTGTCACAGTAAATGATATTAAAAGTGATATCATGAATAAATCAACAGATGGGGTTCTGATGTCTCCTTCATGACACATCCACACACAGCAGCAGGGGAATCATGAGAGAGACAGGGACACAGAAAGAGAGAGAGCTTTAGACCTTCCGCATGGATGTTTGTTGCACATACATGGGCGGACTGGGACCAAAAATCGGCCCTGGCATTTCTAAGACACAAGCCCATTTTCTTCCTTCAGGCCACCACACCTGCCCATTATTTTCCTAGAGGAACCAAAAAAGGCCCATTTTTTTCCATAGAGGCCCCAATAAGGGCCAATTGTATTTTTTTATGTTTTATTTGAGGCCCCCATTATTAGCCAGTTAATTAAAATCTTCCTAAATGTGGAAGGCCTATACTAAAGGGACTCTTACGGGTTTTGGCAATGAGGCCCTTTAATTGTCTTCCCAAGATTCAGATGAATTTGTTGATACCATTTTATGTCTCTGTGCCCATCATAAAGGGCCTCTGCCAAGTTCCCGAAGTATCTCTTTAAAGGGCACTTCATTTAATATAACAGGCTTTTAAAATCTTAGAGCTAGTACGATCCTGTGCATACAACAATCGAGACGGGGTGGATTTGCCCGAAATACGGGATGGCCAGTCCGCCCCTGCACGCACGCACGCACGCGCGCGCACGCACACACACACACACACACACACACACACACACACACACACACACACACACACACACACACACACACACACACACACACACACACACACACACACACACGTGATAAGCGATTCATTTACTGTCCGTCCCTCATTTTAAGGTCAACCCTTTTATGTGAACTGAACTCCAGTTTTAAAATGGTGGACCTGCTCTCTTTTGAATATTCTTTTCAAAAGTATCATTGAACATCTAACAGTCAAATTATAGTGTAAAAACAGGTGAGCTGGTTCTACTCTTTTGGCCCATTTCCTGGTGTTTTGTGGTGGAAAACTAAGATGGTTGA
This sequence comes from Oncorhynchus kisutch, assembly GCF_002021735.2. Classification (NCBI taxonomy): domain Eukaryota; kingdom Metazoa; phylum Chordata; class Actinopteri; order Salmoniformes; family Salmonidae; genus Oncorhynchus; species Oncorhynchus kisutch. The sequence goes on along the minus strand of NC_034175.2, from coordinate 24,916,869 downwards.
GCATAACATGTCAACCCTGCTACACATAGATAGACAGGCTAGAAATGTTCTAGCAATTATCATTATTTTGCTTGCATTCAATTGCCACTCCCTGTTGCACACAACAAAAATCCATTCCCCCTGTCACAAGGGGATTTATGTCTGATTTAATATGAAATTGTCAACCCTATTACGGTCAACCCTGTTACTTTATTTGGCAGTTAATAGGCACTATAGTCTTTTATTTGTATTCATTTTCTCTATTGAGATGGGAAGTTGAACATGTGCTCTTCATGACAATGTTAAAATGAGGTGAAATCAGACGTTTGTTGGATCAAGTTAGACTTCTCAAAAGACACGGAATTGGTGGAACGACCCAAAGCATTCCTTGTGTATTTTGGTAATGGCATTCCTTGTTTATGGTCTGTTGCACTCCTTGAGTTTTACACGACTGTTCCTGTAGAGCTAAAGAGCTATGACCAATTGACGGTCATCAAGGTAATTCTGGTTGTCTCTTGACTTGTGTTGCTGTACATGGCTGCAGTATGTCGCTGACTTTACTGTACAGAGAGTTATCCATTGTGCAGACAGAGGGCTGTTTGGCAAAAGAGAGAGAGAGAGTGAGAGAGAGAGAGAGCGAGAGAGAGAGAGAGAGAGAGAGAGAGAGAGAGAGAGAGAGAGAGAGAGAGCAAAAGAAAGAACTAAAGAAAGACAGGGAAAAAGAGAAAGGGAGAGACTGTGTGTGTGTGTGAGAGAGAGAGAGCTGGCTGATGGGCAAAGGCATGCTCAGCCTGCAGGTTAAATCTGCCCATGAGCCACGCATCAAACTTTCACATCCCTGCCATCAATTATTCACTAGGCTATGCTGTCAGGAGTTAGCACGACACAGTGGCAGACACGACAACCAGGAAGGAGGGTGGGTGAGAGGGGGGAGTGAGTGTGCGACAGAGAAAGAAAAAGACAGAGAGAGGGAGGAGAGGAGGCGAGGGGGTAGGGGAGCAAAAACAGATAACGGCTACTCAGACTGTACATTCACAGTACATGCAGGTCAGTGGCGTTCGGTGCCGTTATAGATTAGGGAGGACAATATTTTTTTATGCGCATGGCATTAATGAGCATGGCCTTATTTCAGTTAAAGCATATTGGATGACTGTCATTCATTTCCCATTCACTCAGCTCAACGTAACATCATTTGTAAATCGGGAGGTGCCAAAACAAAAAGTGAATGCGAGAGGAGCGTGACCTGGGGAGCTCTGAGGCACCGGAAGGCATGAGGGGGGAAAAAAATCACCTTCAAAATAAAGCATTGCATATCATTGCATTTGCGTAGTAGCATAGAGCAGTAGAGTAGAGGCACTTACATGGGGAAAATTTTTCGTAGCCTTAGGGTCTGGGAAAAAAAGTGGCCTTTTATAAACGTATTTCATGCAATTCTACGTCAGGAGAATGAACAAAAAGGCAACTTGAATGAACTTTGATCTCTTTTATTAAAATGTATGTGTACAATCAATAAATTGGCTGCATTAACTAAGTAAGTGAAAGGTTAACAAACAAAAAGGAGGACGGAAAATAGCTGTCCTCCAGATACACCATGGTTTTACCCTACCTAGTGCTGTTGAGGCTACTGTAGACCTTCATTGCAAAACAGTTATTTGGTGACATGGGAATATATTTAGTGTAGTTTTATCTAAAAAAAAAGGATCGCTTTTTTAATGTTTCACAACTGTTCTTTTTATGAAATTCACTGAGTAGGATGGTCCTCCCCTTCCTCCTCTGGGGAGCCTCCACTGATGTAGCTTTACACAATGCATAGAGGCGTACAAAAATACTATTTTCTACAACTAGGAAGAGAGAGAGAGAGAGAGAGAGAGTGCAAGAGAGCGAGAGAGAAGGACATAGAGTGTAACACCAGCCACTTAGACTTGTACATTCACACTACATGCATATATATACACAAACGCATGGGCGCACAAATAACCCTTTCTTATCCTCTCACTCCCTTATCTTTCTCTCTTTCTCTGTATCGCCTCATCTGAACAAAGGTAAGAAAGAGTTGTGGAGAAGGACACGCTTGGATTCTGTCCATGTGACACTTGCGAGACAATGTATCCGCAGAGGCAGTTGATACAGATAATATGATTCTGGTCTCTGTAAAAAAGTCTCTGTAGAAAAATAGAATGGACTAACAGCTCTAGCTATTTTTTTTGTTGGTCACTCTTTTATAAATGATTCATTTATCACCTTGAAAAGGACTCAGAATCCATGGATTACCTTTCAATGTACAAGAAATAAAAACACCAACATTATGGGCGTCAATATGAGCTGTGCAAAACTCTTCAATTCTTCAACTCTTCAATTCTACTGTACACACACAAGTACACCCTTACACACACTTGTGATTTCCCACTTGAGTGCGAGCCAATGGAGAAAACAAGGAAACAAGTGACAGCCAAGCCAAATTACTGATGGTAAGCACCTGGGATCTCGAAAGACATGAATGAGACAGGGAGGGAGAGAGATAGAGGGTGAAGGGTGATGGAGATGGGGACAGAGATATTATATATATATATATATATATATATATATATAAAATATGACATTTGTAATGTCTTTATTGTTTTGAAACTTCTGTATGTGTAATGTTTACTGTTAATTTTGATTGTTTATTTCAATTTTGCATATTATATTCCTCACTTTCTTTGGCAATGTTAACACGTTTCCCATGCCAATAAAGCCCCTTGAATTGAATTGAATTGAATTGAGAGAGAAATATTCCCCGGAGACATAGTGATGGAAGTATGCCTCTGAAGACACATGCCTCTAGCTATGCTACAAGGCTGTTTTGCTAGCGCTGACTGGATTATGTTCTGGGACACCGCCGATAGCATCGACGAGCTAACTACCTTTTATGCCCGCTTCGGGAAAAAACAACACTGAGCCGTGCACGAGGGCCCTCGTTGACACAGGGGACTGGCTGATCTCGCTCTCCGAGGCCGACGTGAGTAAGGTTTATAATAAGGTCATCACTCATAAAGCCGCAGGGCCTGACGGTACTCCAGGGCGCATTCTCAGAGCATGCACAGAATAGCTGGCAGGCATATTCACAGTCATGTTCAACCTCTCAGTCTGTAATCCACCCATTTCTCAAGCTGACCACCATCATTCCTGTTCCCAGGAACTCTAAGGCTGACTACCGCCTTGTAGCATTCGCATCTGTAACCATGAAGGGCTTTGAAGGCTGATTATCGCACACATCAATTCCATCATCCCAGACACTCCAATTTGCATTCCACCCCAACAGATCCATAGACGATGCAACCTCAATTGCACTCCACACTGCCCTCAACCACCTAAGAGGAATAGCTACGTGATAATGCTGTTCCTTGACTACAGCTCAGCGTTCAACACGATAGTCCCCCCCCCCAAGCTCGTCACTGAACACCTCCCTTCGCAACTGGATCCTGGACTTCCTGACGGGCTGAACCCAGGTGGTGAGGGTAGGCGACATTACCTCCGCCACGCTGACCTTCAACACTGGAGCCCCACAGGGGATTGTGCGTAGTCCCCTCCTGTACTCCCTGTTCACCAACGACTGCATGGCCGCGCATGACTCCAACACCTTCATCATGTTTTCTGATGACACGACAGTAGTAGGCCTAATCACCGGCAATGATGAGACAGCCTACAGGGAGTAGGTCAGTGACCTGGCAGTGGTGCCAGGACAACAACCTCTCCCTCAACGTCAGTAAGACCAGGGAGCTGACTGTGGACTACAGGAAATGGAGGGCGAGCGAGCCCCCATCCACATCGACGGGGCTGGAGTGGAGCGGGTCGAGAGCTTCATGTTCCTCGTGTCCAAATCACTAAAGACTTAAAACGGTCCACAAATACGCAAACAGTCGTGAAGGCGGCACAACAGAACCGATTTGGCACGGGCCCTCAAAATCCTCAAAACGTTCTACAGCTGCACTATTGAGAGCATCTTGACTTGCTGCATCACTGCTTGGTATGGCAACTGCACTAACCCTGATCACAAGACACTACAGAGGGTGGTGCATCACTGGAGCCGAGCTCCCTGACACCCAGGATCTCTATATCAGGTGGTGTGAAAGGAACCAACACCCAAGCCATAGACTGTTCTCTCTGCTTCCACACGGCAAGCGGTACTGGAGCATCAAGTCTGACACCAACAGACTCATGAACAGCTTCAATCTCTAAGCCATAAGACTGCTAAATAGCTGACATATTGGCCACACGGACTATCTGCATTGACCCTTCAATTGTATTTTCATTTTTGCCACTATGCACACTGACACAATCACACTATGCACATTCTACACACTCACACTCCAACACACACACACACATCTCTCTCTCTCTCTCTCTCTCTCTCTCTCTCTCTCTGACCAGCTACACCTTTGCCACCAGACATCTCTGTCTGACCCTCTCGGATACCCATAACCCCCAACTGGAGGTCCATAGTGCACTGCAGCATACATGTGCATGCCAACGCTGTGTCTGCTGTCTGATAGAGTCAATGAAGCAGGCAGAGTAAGGTAGGGTCCAAGAGAGGGAAGTAATAGTGTAAGAAGGAGAGGTATAGAGAGAGAGAGAGAGAGAGAGAGATGGAGAGATGACGAGAGAGAGAGAGTGCTGCATGGGCCACCACAGAATTCATCTATCATTCATGGCCCCTCAATTAGTGTCAGTGATCGCAGAGGGCTGAGGAGAAGGCTGGCTGGCTTGGGCTGGCTGTCTCCTCCTGGGCTGGGCTCTCCCCACACAACCCCCCTTGGTCCTCACAGGCTCACACTGGTTCCCCCCTGGTCCCACAACACAAGAACCAGGGACCCCAGCCTGGATGGATGGACCACCCTGGGCCCTGCCTCCAAAAGCCACCCAACTCAACCACCCACAACCTTAACCCTGTTACCAGATCAGTTTGTGCTGTGTAGTTGTCATGTTTGGCATGATAATGAACCAGGAGGAACCAGGAGATGGCAAGACAGCATAAACAGATCTGGGATCAGGCTTCCTCGTGGTAGATGTTGTCATTAACCACTTATCTAGGGTAAGATTACCTTTAACCCAAAAAATGGTCGGTAGATGAAGAAATATCTTACCCTGTGTCAGTCAGTGGTTAGGGGCCATTGTTAGGGGCCGTCTTCTACTACTCCATACTTTCCACCCCTGCCTTGACTACAGATCTAAAAATCAGATTTCCTCTAATCTTAACCATTAGGTGGTCTGTGGGTGTAGACATCTCTGACCCTGTATCAGTAGTTAGGGTGCTGGTACACTACTGTACATCTCCTGGAGGTGAGCTGTCTCCAGTCCCAGCTGGACAGATGGTGGTGGGGCACCTAAGGAGAGAGTCTCCTAGCTGGGAAACACAGCTGCTTAGATATGGGACTGCCTCTCCCTGGAGGCTTGTTTGGGAAGGAGAAGAGAGACTCCTCTGTACTGTATGACAGAGAGAGGGAGGGAGGGAGGGAGGGAGGGAGGGAGGGTATGTGTAGGGGGGGTGTATGGAGAAGAGACGGGCTGTGGGCTGCAGCACTAATGAGTGAGAAATTAATTAAGAGTGAAACAGTGGTGTGAGAGAGAGAGAGAGAGAGAGAGAGAGAGAGAGAGAGAGAGAGAGAGAGAGAGAGAGAGTCGCTCAATCATTACCGGTAGTCCCCAACCTGAATTTAAACCTGAATTTAAAGTGGATTTATTTGAGATTTGTTCCTTCTTCAAAGATAATTTGTGTAATTTCTTTCCTTCTTAATGTGTTTGAGTCAATCAGTTGTGTTATGACAAGTTAGGGGGTTATACAGAAGATAGCCCTATTTGGTAAAAGACCAAGACCATATTATGGAAAAAACAGCTCAAATAAGCAAAGAGAAACGATAGTCCATCATTACTTTAAGACAGAAAAGTCAGTCAATATGGAAAATTTCAAGAAATTTGAACGTTTCTTCAAGTGCAGTCGCAAAAATCATCAAGCGCTATGATGAAACTGGTTCTCATGAGGACCGCCACAGGAATAGAAGACCCAGAGTTACCTCTGCTGCAGAGGATAAGTTCATTAGAGTTACCAGCCTCAGAAATTGCAGCCCAAATAAATGCTTCACAGAGTTCAAGTAACCGACACATCTCAACATCAACTGTTCAGAGGCGACTGCGTGAATCAGGCCTTCATGGTCAAATTGCTGCAAAGAAATCAGTACTAAAGGTCACCAATAAGAAGAAGACACTTGCTTGGGCCAAGAAACACAAGCAATTGACATTAGACAGGTGGAAATTTGTCCTTTGTTCTGGAGTGCAAATTGGAGATTTTTGGTTCCAACCACTGTGTCTTTGTGAGACGCGGTGTGGTTGAATGGATGATCTCCGCATGTGTATTTCCCACCGTAAAGCATGGAGGAAGAGGTGTGATGGTGTGGGGGTGCTTTGCTGGTGACACTGTCTGCGATTTGTTTAGATTTCAAGGCACACTTAACCAGCATGGCTACCACAGCACTCTGCAGCGATACGCCATCCCATCTGGTTTGGGCTAAGTGGGACTATCATTTGTTTTTCAACAGGACAATGACCCAACACTCCTCCAGGCTGTGTAAAGGCTATTTTACCAAGAAGGAGAGTGATGGAGTGCTGCATCAGATGACCTGGCCTCCACAATCCCCTGACCTGGCACTTTTTTGTTTACTACATGATTTCATGTGTTATTTCATAGTTTTAATGTCTTCACTATTATTCTACAATGTAGAAAATAGTAACAATAAAGAAAAACCCTTGAATGAGTAGGTGTTCTAAAACTTTTGACCCGTAGTGTAAGTTATTCATTATTATTTTTTATTTTTTTTACATATTAACCCCCTAGAGCCTATTGACTCACCGCTGCGTCAATCTAAGGACATCAAAATCCGTCAGTTTAAGCTAGAGATATCTATTTTTTAATGGGCCGAGTCTCAATCCACTGCATCAACCTATGTCACCCTTCCAAATCTGTGGTGAAAAGTGGCAGAGCTACAGCGCTGTTTGTCAGAATTGGAGACATCCCGAAAATCGGTCTTCTCGCGAAAACGTCTGTAGCAGATGACCACTCTATAGAAGGGAGAGACTCTCACAAACACAATGGTGTTTTCCATTTTGCTCTATGACGCCCACAGGTGCGGGACTCGTCGAAATGTAACTCATACAAATTAATGGAAGTATGGAGATAGTTTTGTGCCAACAAAAATAAAGGGTTAAATATGTGTAAAAAAAAAAATATATATATATATATATATATGGATATATATTTATCAGATTTTTTTTTACACATATTTAACCCTTTATGTTATTTTTGTATATGTATATATATATATATATATATATATATATATATATATATATATATATATAAAAAATATATATATATATATATATTTCCTGAGTCTTTTTTACAGTACATATCCTAGATGTAGGACAGATACTTCAAATCTTTATTCCTTGTGATTAACTTTTTTGCCATTTGTTAATGTGTTATTTAATGTGTTTCTATGGGCTATAGTAATAAACACCAAATTAAATATTAAATCAAATAATTGTAAAATGTTTTTGGGATACCTAAAGAGGTAGCAATGATCAACAACCAAATTGACACAGCTCGAAAATAATAACGGGCAACTGTTGCACAATCCAGGTGTGGAAAGGTTTTAGAGTCTTCCCAGAAAGACTCACAGCTGTAATCACTGCCAAAGGAAAGGGAAAGGGTGGATACCTAGTCAGTTGTACAACTGAATAAATTCAACTGAAATGTGTCTTCCGCATTTAACCCAACCCCTCTGAATCAGAGAGGTGCGGGGGGCGCTGCCATAATCAACATCCACGGCGCCCGGGGAATTGTGGGTTAACTGTCTTGCTCAGGGGCAGAATGACAGACTTTTACCTTGTCAGCTCGGGGATTCGATCCAGCAACCTTTTGGTTACTGGCCCAATGCTCTAACCACTAGAGGTGCTTCTACAAAGTATTGACTCAGGAGTGTGAATAGTTATGTAAATGTTAACTTATGTAAATGAGATTACATTTTCAATACTTTTTCAAAATGTTTTAAAAACATGTTTTCACTTTGTCACAATAAGTTTTTATTTATTTAATCCATGTTGAATTCAGGCTGTAACACAACAAAATATCAAATAAGTCAAGGTGTATGATTACTTGTCATTGAGAATGGATGGGATAGAGAGAGAGCTATGACAGGCTAACCAATAACCATTCAGCACAGAATGTGGCGTTAGAGTTCAGGCCCAGAGGGATCCCGTGATTGGTTCTCCAGAGAGCGGGTCACGCTATAACATCTGGCAGTGAGTCTATCTCGTCTCCCCTCAGACACTCGTCTCCTCCACACACACACACACACACACACATACACACACGGCGAGATGACCTTGAGAGTGGCTGCCGGATTTTCTCTTTTCTCTCACTGAGCAATTACCACTAAAGGGAGAGAGCGAGAGTGCTCTGGGGGGGTTCTTGGTGAGAGAGAGAGGGAGAGAGAGAGAGGTAGAGAGAGTGAGGGTCCGAAGTCAGAGAGAGAGAGAGAGTGAGCGTGGGTGGCTGGCTGGCTGGCTCTAACCTACAGGGTCAAGGCCTCACACAGACAGCACTACTCCTTTAGCAGAGCGCTCGGGGGCTAGCCTGGGGCTAGGATTACTAACTCACGGCTTGGGCTTGGGGAGAGAGAGAGAGGGGTCAGAGGGGTAAGTGTGAGGGAGGGATACTGTGTGCGTGCAGGTGCTGATATAAGCAAAGTGTAAATGGCCTTGGCTGGGAAAGGAGAGGGAGAAGCGATTCTGATCTGAGGACAAGGGTGCTACATGCACACACTTAGAAAAAGGGTTCTCAAATGGTTCTTTGTGGAGATCTAGGGTTCTACATGGGACCTTTTTCATCTGATGAGCTCTTTCTGCTTCTGTGTAGCACGTTTTGTTTTATAAGGGCTCTATTTTAACAAAACTAACGCAATGGTAAATCTTAGCGCCAGTGCTACCATTATAGGTTCAGGGGTGTGTCAGAAGTATTGGTGCTATTTTCACAACTGGAATTATTGGTGCCGTAGCTGGCAGTGGCACCATTTATTTGATGAAAAAACAAGTTGTGGGTGTAGAGGCTTGGCCCCTCACTGGCCAATCAGATTGCGCTCCATAGCTAAATATGTCGTTTTATTTATGGTCTTTTATGTATTGCATTGTCATCAACTCCAATTCGAATGTTAGTCCGTTATAGCCTAGTTCTTTAAATAGCCTGCCTGATATTTACTTAAATATGTTGAACACGTTTGCAGTCCACATTGTTCTAGTTGCATTGCTTTAATATGGAAAATGCCCGTGCGCCAGTTTTTACATGACCAAATTGCAAACTAACATGCGTTTGACTCTTGCACCTCCTTAGAGCCAGACGAAAATAGAGCCCTAAGAGTGCAGAGATTGTAACAGACTAAAAGGTATATGGCAAGAGATCTAAGAACAGTTGATACAGGCACATATTAAATACCCTGGCATTGAGAGACACGAGAAACAGATCTGAGGCCAGTGTCAGAAGGAGGTGGGGAGGAGAAGAGCTGTAGCACTAACGAGTTCGGAATTCATTCAGAGTGAAACAGTGGTGAGAGAGAGAGAGAGAGAGAGAGAGAGAGAGAGAGAGAGAGAGCTGTTCGCCTGTGGGAGGATCAAGACTATTATTGCTATTATCATTGTCTTATTTTCTCTCTCTCCATCTCTCCCTCTCTCTCTCTCTCTCTCTCTCTCTCTTTCTTGCATGTACGCACGCACGCACACACACACACACACACAAACACAAACGCACACGCACACACACACACACAGAACACACACACAGAACACACACACACTCTCTCCTGGCAGTAAGAGGGAAGACAGACTGCTAGCCGGTGGAGCTGTAGGAGATTCTAATGAGATGTCTATCGCCTCAGTCTAGACTCTCTCTCCTCTCAGCGAAGACGAACCGACGCCACAGCCGCCTGCGAGGGGGAATTGCAAGAGCCTGCATGAGACGAGATATAGCAGGGTGTGTGTGTGTGTGCGTCAGTGAGTTTGAGTGTGTCCGATGCTGCCTCATTGCCTCTCAATATTGTGATGGATGGCCTCACCAACACAACACCGTCCTCTTCCCCACCACCGATACCCCCAACACAAACACACACACACACACGCTGCCCACCCTACACACACACACCACTGTAACTGCCTGTTAAGGTATCCCTAAAAGGCTGACGTAAAAATCAGCCCTTCAAATTCCACCACCCTTTCTCCCTCTCCACCTCTACCACCACAGAAACCTCACCAGTGGCAAAGTCATGGCGACAGCTATAGATGCATCGGTTCCCTTGCTCACCCCTCTGCTCTGCCCTGATTCAGTATGAACACTGCTTCATATCAACACTCATTCATACAGAGAACCAAGGCCGCACGAAGCACAGTTGTCATCCAAGCCCTGGTCAAAAGTAGCGCACTACATAGGGAGCCATTTGGGCACATCCCAAGTCTATTTCCACACACACCGCTATCTTTCATTTGAGTTCAACAATGGCACACCTCTATTTTGTTATTTTTAACAGTCACTTTCTTACTACTACAGTGGTCCATGACTCCACATTGCATGTGGAAGCAGAGTTGGTATCGTTTGTCGACGATTGTTGGCGGCTCGTCCCCAGCTGGTCCTTGATAAGCTGCAGCTTCTCTCTCCAGAGGGAGGGATGAACTCTCTCTCTCTCTTCCTCTCTCCTGGGTTTTAATCAGTCACTTTTTTCTTGCAAGGCGACTTCTCTGGGAATCTGGACGCTGCTGTGTACCCAAACTCTGTGGTGATTAAGGTAGCGGGAGAGGCTGAGAGAGAGAGAAGGAGAAAGAGAGAGAGAGGAGAGAAAGAGAGAGAGAGAGAGAGAGAGAGAGAGAGAGAGAGGTGAAAGAGAGAGAGAGAGGAGAAAGAGAGAGAGGGAGAGAGAGAGAGAGAGAGAGAGAGAGAGAGAGAGAGGAGAAAAAAAAAGAGAGAGAGAGAGAGAGAGAGAGAGAGAGAGAGAGAGAGAGAGGAGAAAGAGATAGAGAACGCTTGTTAGCAGCCAGATTGAAGTGCTGCTCCAGGTTACTCAGAGTGAGAGGCGCTGTTTTTTTTCACTTTCACTCTGTCTCTCACTCTCTCCTTCGTGTCTATCTCTCTGAGGTCCATTGGTTCCAGGTGATGCTTACTGAGGGTCAGGGTAGACTGAACACTGGATAACGAAACACACATACACACACACAGAGGGCTCTCCACTGCAGGCCTATTACCTACACTACGGCTGTCCTCGATTCTGAGTCTCTGTCTAACACACACACAGACACACACAGACACAGACACACACACAGACACACACACAGACACAGACACACACAGACACAGACACACACACAGACACACACACAGACACACACAGACACACACACAGAGGGCTCTCCACTGCAGGCCTATTAACTACACTACGGCTGTCCTCGATTCTGAGTCTCTGTCTAACACACACACAGACACACACAGACACAGACACACACACAGACACACACACAGACACACACAGACACACACACAGAGGGCTCTCCACTGCAGGCCTATTAACTACACTACGGCTGTCCTCGATTCTGAGTCTCTGTCTAACACACACACAGACACACACAGACACACACACAGACACACACACAGACACACACAGACACAGACACACACACAGACACACACACACACACACACACACACACACACACACACACAGTCTTTCTCTATTCCTCTCATTTTCTCAATTCAGTTCATTCAATTCAATTATCTCTCTGTTAGTCTCTCTCTCTCTCTCTCTCTCTCACCAATGATACATGAACTACCAACCACAGCCTACGTTTGACCTCTCTCTCTGAGCTCTGCAGTCCCAAGCCCCAATCCAATCCTCCCCTACAGCAACCACATAACCCAGTATTTAAGCATCAGAACCATCTCTGATTCAGAACCTGTGTGTCTGCTCTTGCCCATGGGAGGCTAGTCGAAGCATCGCTATCTCCTAGCGATCAACCCTAATGTTCCAAAGCTGCCGCCATTAGCCACCCTCGCTAATTACTCTCTCAGTATCAGCCCGTAATTATTGACGCCAGTCGGCCCTGTTCCCCGTACGCCAGTGCTGCGCTAGCTAAATCAGGCTAAAAACGCTTAGCTCCCCATGTGGGATTAGGCCATGTGTGATAGAGCAGGGGGGGGGGGGGGGGGGGTACAGATTTGAGAAGGGGGCTCAGGGGTATTCATTTGACATTAATTGTGTCATCACCTCAGTAGCCCCCCCCCCCCCCCCCCCTGGATGTCTGGCTTGAGATCTGCAGTAGTATTAGTAGGCTACAGGGAATAGCTGGTTTTCATCTTTCTCCTCTCTCTATATTCACATTTTAAACCGGGGTGACCTAAGGATAAGCACGGATCTAAGACGATAGGGCAATTTATGACAGACCAGGACCGTGATTCCATCTGAACAGCAGCATAATGTGCACTGATGACAGTTATATTAGCATCCTCATTGAGAATGAAATGAAGCTCGATTCTAAGTAGAAATGCATGTGATCAGCATTAAATCAAATGGATCCGTCTTCAGTATTATATTCTAGTGTTATATTAACCTATAGGTCTTGGTTGGCAGTGCCCACCCCGTGAGTTTTTTCTATGCTATACCATCACCAGGCTCAGTGAAGCAGACCTGCGTTGAGCTGTTTGAGTGGGAGAATAATGGCACGGGAATGTATAGCCTCTCTCTCTCCGATAATGAGGCAACAGAAGACTCGTCCATCCCTGAGGCGCAGCACCTGGACTGAGCCGTCTGCTTTTTCTTCTCTCCTCTGTCTTTCTTTCGGTCTCTCTCTCTCTCTCTCTCTCACCATCTCTCTCTAGCTCTTTCTCTCCCTCTCTCTCTAGAGGTGGGGGTGGCAGAATGGAGGGATGGGGATATCCGCCAGACTTGTAGAGCAATTGCCTTCTTCCATCCCCTTTTCTGCTTAATCACACGTGCTGGCGTACGATCCAGAGGAACGGAACTAGGCAGACATCATGTAGAGTATATGTGTATTGGCTTGTTTGAATTATTCAGTACAGTGATAACTGTTATGTATTGAGAATTGGGTCTTTTTCAAATTGTGTTTCTCTCTCTGGTTCTCTCCTCTCTGGCTTTTCCCTCCATATGGTCCACCACCTCCCTCTTTTTCCCTCCCTCCCTCCCGAGAGTCTCTGCCGAGTGGAGTCAATTAAAAGCGAACATTTCAGTGAGAGGAGTGTTTGGGCGCTCCTGTGTGCCCGCGCTCCTGTGTGTGTTTGTATGCGCCTCTGTGTGTGTGTGTGTGTATCTGTGTCCATGTGTGTGTGTGTGTATGCGCGCCTGTCTGTGTGTGTGTGCGCAAGTGTGTGTGTGTATGTGTGTATGGAGGAGGAGACTCCCCTGCGGCCTGGCAGTATTTCGCTCTCCTCCTGTGAAACCGCCTCGGAAGGGACTGGGACAGCTGTGACCAACCTACAGCGGCGATGACACTCACCCCCCCCCCCCCCCCCCCCCCCCATCTCTCTCTCACACACAGTTTTTGCTTTCGCACATACAGAAGGAGACACACTAACATACAAGAACACGAATACACACCCAAGGGCACACATACACAGGGACGCACAAACACACCCACCGTTTCCCTTACGCACATACAAACGGACACCCATCAACATATGCATACACTATTTTAAAGAAAGAAAAAAAAACTACTCGTTCAAAAACACACACTTTTGAAGCAAAGTGAGTCTGTGTGTGCTGTATGTACAAAAAGAGAACCTTGTTGGACAGATTATCCTTGGGTAATATCAAATGAAAGAACAAATGCATATGCAACACAACACACGCAGTCGCTCACACAGGTATATGAAAGAACAAGGAATGAAGGACACACCAGCACAAAGACAACTCACGAATCAGGGGATTACAATGGAAATGTCATCACACAATCGTGGCAAATCCTCGCACGGAACCACACAAGCGTAGAGCAAGAAACAGAGCAAGAAACAGATGCTTTCTTTTCATGTCATTTATTTAACAGTCACCAGATAAGATACATTCTCTTAAAAAAAGAAAGACGACAAAATTAATAATTCCTTTTTGAGTTTAAAAACTATTATACAATATCCTCAATATATAGATTTTTGTACAAAATAAAATCCATACAACTATAAAGAAAGTGTGACGCGGAAACAAAGACCAAACAAATGGGAGGGAAATGGGAGTTGGCTCACAAACTACCACACTCAGGGGTGACAAAGACCCACCTCTTTCATAAATAAATATGTGTATAATAAAATGTTATATTATATATAGCTCTATTTTCCAATATCGGGGCGTCACTAAACCTTTTTAGCGCAGGCTATAACATTTCGCCAAGACCTTCCACACATACTTCACAGACTGAGATTGAACAAGAGACGACATCCTAGAATAAGGATGTTGATCTCGAGGATAGGGCCTGATAGTCCGTGCCATACTTGCCCTCTGGCTGTAATGATATGTCCCTTGTACGGTGTACATGTTAGGAAATCCTGGTACGGTGTACATTTTAGGACATTCCTGTTAGAAGTACTCAGTACAGTCCACAGCAGAGCGTGTCTACTGAGGGAGACGGGAGAGCTGGTTCATGTTCTTTAGGCATCAAACGAACAAAAACTGACTGAATCGGAGCGGGACAACCTGGACTTTGTCCAATAAGAAACACTCATTTTTGGGTTTCCGTTGCAAAGTGCTTTAAGACAGTTCGCAACGGTGTTCTGCGTGTGCCCTAATGAACATGACCCATGGCTCTCTCCTGTCCCGAGGCTTTGTGTGGAACTAGAGTGTGGTGGCTAGAGCTACAGTAAGTAGACTCCCCACATATACACAGACACCGTGGTCCAATTCATAGGGACGGGTGTAGCCTAGAGTATAGGGTGTGGAGGGGGCGGGGGTCACGATCCCGATATCTGCCTTCACACATTACCATGCCGTATCCACCCTGTATGTCCCTTCAGAACGTCAACGTTACAACGACAACAAGAGAGAACGACGACAAAAAAGGGAAACGCGCTGAATGTGGAGACGAGGGGAAGGAAGGTAGGAAGGAACAACAACCCTGTCTGACAGAGATTAATGCCAATCTGATTGGCTGATTGTTTTCGCCGTCTTTTCTACCCCTCTCCGCCTATATGTACAGTACCTTATGCCAGAGAACTCCCACCGGGCCCAAAACACAGTCAGACGACCTCATAACGTGTGCAAGGGAACACAAAATACAGATGACGACGACGAAGCGGATGACTTACGACACAAACACACTACCCGTTTAAGACACACACGCCCAAAAAGGACGGGGAAAGGGACATGATCATGTGATTCTCGTCTTTTGACATACTATGTGTTTACTTATTTTGTGCAGTGTTCTTTTTCCCACCAGTGCCCTTTCCGAACAGACAAACCGACAAAAACGGACGGCGTTGTCTCCCTCGGGCCAGGATGACTAGGCGTTAATCACGGCTATCAGTCAGCACATTACGTTAGGGACAACTGCGGGGGTGAGAGAGAAAGGGATGAGAGAGAGAGAGAGAGAGAGAGAGGGATGGGAGGCTGTTGCGTTTAGATTCCCGATAATGATGCATGGCCGCAGCATCACTTTGGAGATTAAAAGCAAGATGCTGAATTTCAATCAAGACCCAGTTTAATGGGTCGGTCTGAGGGATGATCACTCTGTCTCCTTTGGCAGTGGAGAGAGAGAGAGAGAGAGACAGAGAGAGGTTAAAGAAAGGAGAGAGAGAGAGAGAGAGAGGTTAAAGAAAGGAGAGAGAGAGATAGGTTAAAGAAAGGAGAGAGAGAGGTTAAAGAAAGGAGAGAGAGAGAGAGGTTAAAGAAAGGAGAGAGAGAGAGGTTAAAGAAAGGAGAGAGAGAGAGAGAGATGAAAGAAAGGAGAGAGAGAGGTTAAAGAAAGGAGAGAGAGAGAGATAAAGAAAGGAGAGAGAGAGAGAGGTTAAAGAAAGGAGAGAGAGAGAGAGAGGTTAAAGAAAGGAGAGAGAGAGAGAGAGAGGTTAAAGAAAGGAGAGAGACAGAGGTTAAAGAAAGGAGAGAGAGAGAGAGTTTAAAGAAAGGAGAGAGAGAGAGGTTAAAGAAAGGAGAGAGAGAGGTTAAAGAAAGGAGAGAGAGAGAGAGGTTAAAGGAAAGGAGAGAGAGGTTAAAGAAAGGAGAGAGAGAGGGTTAAAGAAAGGAGAGAGAGAGAGAGGTTAAAGAAAGGAGAGAGAGAGAGTTTAAAGAAAGGAGAGAAGAGAGGTTAAAGAAAGGAGAGAGAGAGAGAGAGGTTAAAGAAAGGGCGAGAGAGAGAGAGAGAGGTTTAAAGAAAGGAGAGAGAGAGGGTTAAAGAAAGGAGAGAGAGAGAGAGGTTAAAGAAAGGAGAGAGAGAGGTTAAAGAAAGGAGAGAGAGAGGTTAAAGAAAGGAGAGAGAGAGAGAGGTTAAAGAAAGGAGAGAGAGAGAGGTTAAAGAAAGAGAGAGAGAGAGAGGTTAAAGGAAAGGAGAGAGAGAGAGAGGTTAAAGAAAGGAGAGAGAGAGGTTAAAGAAAGGAGAGAGAGAGGTTAAAGAAAGGAGAGAGAGAAGAGGTTAAAGAAAGGAGAGAGAGAGGTTAAAGAAAGGAGAGAGAGAGAGGTTAAATAAAGGAGAAGAGAGAGCGTTAAATAAAGGAGAGAGAGAGAGGTTAAAGAAAGGAGAGAGAGAGGTTAAATAAAGGAGAGAGAGGTTAAAGAAAGGAGAGAGTGAGAGATTAAATAAAGGAGAGAGAGAGAGAGGTTAAAGAAAGGAGAGAGAGAGAGGTTAAAAAAAGGAGAGAGAGGTTAAAGAAAGGAGAGGGAGAGAGGTTAAATAAAGGAGAGAGAGAGGTTAAAGAAAGGAGAGAGAGAGAGAGAGGTTAAATAAAGGAGAGAGAGAGGTTAAAGAAAGGAGAGAGAGAGAGGTTAAGAAAGGAGAGAGAGAGAGAGAGGTTAAAGAAAGGAGCGAGAGAGAGAGAGAGAGGTTAAAGAAAGGAGAGAGAGAGAGGTTAAAGAAAGGAGAGAGAGAGGTTAAAGAAAGGAGAGAGAGAGGTTAAAGAAAGGAGAGAGAGAGAGGTTAAAGAAAGGAGAGAGAGAGAGAGGTTAAAGAAAGGAGAGAGAGAGGTTAAAGAAAGGAGAGAGAGAGGTTAAAGAAAGGAGAGAGAGAGAGGTTTAAAGAAAGGAGAGAGAGAGAGTGTTAAAGAAAGGAGAGAGAGATTAAAGAAAGGAGAGAGAGAGAGGTTTAAATAAAGGAGAGAGAGAGAGGTTAAAGAAAGGAGAGAGAGAGAGGTTAAATAAAGGAGAGAGAGGTTAAAGAAAGGAGAGAGTGAGAGATTAAATAAAGGAGAGAGAGAGAGAGGTTAAAGAAAGGAGAGAGAGAGAGGTTAAAAAAGGAGAGAGAGGTTAAAGAAAGGAGAGGGAGAGAGGTTAAATAAAGGAGAGAGAGAGAGGTTAAAGAAAGGAGAGAGAGAGAGAGAGAGGTTAAATAAAGGAGAGAGAGAGAGAGGTTAAATAAAGGAGAGAGAGAGGTTAAAGAAAGGAGAGAGAGAGAGAGAGAGGTTAAAGAAAGGAGAGAGAGAGAGAGGTTAAAGAAAGGAGAGAGAGAGAGAGGTTAAAGAAAGGAGAGAGAGAGAGGTTAAATAAAGGAGAGAGAGAGAGAGAGAGAGAGAGAGAGAGGTTAAAGAAAGGAGAGAGAGAGAGAGGTTAAAGAAAGGAGAGAGAGGTTAAAGAAAGGAGAGAGAGAGAGAGAGGTTAAAGAAAGGAGAGAGAGAGAGAGATTAAATAAAGGAGAGAGAGAGAGGTTAAAGAAAGGAGAGAGAGAGAGAGGTTAAATAAAGGAGAGAGAGAGAGGTTAAAGAAAGGAGAGAGAGAGAGGTTAAAGAAAGGAGAGAGAGAGAGAGGTTAAATAAAGGAGAGAGAGAGAGGTTAAAGAAAGGAGAGAGAGAGAGGTTTAAAGAAAGGAGAGAGAGAGAGAGGGGCAAAAAAAGAAAATGAAAAAAGCTAAAGAAAGGAGAGAGAGGTTAAAGAAAGGAGAGAGAGAGAGGGAGAGAGAGAGAGAGAGGTTAAAGAAAGGAGAGAGAGAGAGAGAGGTTAAATAAAGGAGAGAGAGAGAGGTTAAAGAAAGGAGAGAGAGAGAGGTTAAAGAAAGGAGAGAGAGAGAGAGAGAGAGAGAGAGAGAGAGGTTAAAGAAAGGAGAGAGAGAGAGAGAGAGAGAGAGAGGTTAAAGAAAGGAGAGAGAGAGAGAGAGAGAGAGAGAGAGGTTAAAGAAAGGAGAGAGAGAGAGGTTAAGAAGGAGAGAGAGAGAGAGGTAAATAAAGGAGAGAGAGAGAGGTTAAAGAAAGGAGAGAGAGAGAGAGAGAGAGAGAGAGAGGTTAAAGAAAGGAGAGAGAGAGAGAGAGAGAGAGAGAGGTTAAAGAAAGGAGAGGAGAGAGAGAGAGAGAGAGAGAGAGGTTAAAGAAAGGAGAGAGAGAGAGGTTAAAGAAAGGAGAGAGAGAGAGAGAGAGAGAGAGAGAGGTTAAAGAAAGGAGAGAGAGAGAGGTTAAAGAAAGGAGAGAGAGAGAGAGGGGCAAAAAAAGAAAATGAAAAAAGCTAAAGAAAAAAAGCTGGCGCCACAAAGAAAAAATATACCCTGGTTGAGGCAAGGTGATACGCCATTTCAAATGTTCTCTTCTGAATATTCCAAAGATTAAATCAATTGACATAATGACAGAATGCAACTGACTAATATAACATACATTTTGACTTGCACAGTCAAGTAAAGCACCAGATTATAGTTTTCAATTAGGTCAGTGAGGAGGCACAGGTTGTTGTAAGAGTCTTTCCCAAAATGTATAATTTGACTAATACGAGCCAACGACAAAGAGACCAAATAAGCAATCAATCAGAAATCTTTGCTGACATTTTCCCTGCTTCCCACTGGCAGTAAACTTAGCAGCATAGCAACCCCCATTATACATCTATGCCACAAATGTATCTACAGATTCTGATTCTTGCACTTTCTTTATTTGTTGAGCAAAATGATATGTCAAATACCGTACCCGCCTTGCAAACAGCCAAACTCTGCATGAATTTGCCTTCTACGTGAGCAGTCCTGGGTCCAAATACCATTTGAGATATTTAAAATCCATTCAGCTTTTGCTGTAGTCTGCCTGGAGCGCAAGATAGGCGGGGTTTGCACTTTTGCGAAAATTCTATTGGTTCCATTGCACCAGGCAAACTCAATCAAGCCCAGATAAAGTGATGGAAAGGATTTTGAATAGTATTTGAACCCAGGTCTGTTTGTGAGTGAGCTGTGGAGTCTGACCCACTTGTTTTAAAGTGCTTGGTGAGTTCAGGTCTCATGATAGTAGATGAGAAAGGAACAAGGTTGGGCAACAACACAGTTGAGATTGTCATCACAGTATACAGCTGATGTGAGAAAAAACAAAAACAAAGCTACAATATCTAGAGGGAGTCCGGGCAGGGAGGGACAGGGGCTTTTTATAACACAACATAGAAAGGTATGGGAAGTGAGTGACAGTGTTTGTCCCATCTCCTCTGTTTTCAGTCCAGGAATGACACAGTCAAGCACAGTGCTCCCCAACATGTTAGTGGGGAGGGGTGGAGTCTGTCTATCTGAGGGGCGGTGAGGGCTGGCCTGCAGCACTCTGGGTAGTGGAGTCTTTTCTGAGGCCTGCCCGGAAGCACTCCGGGAAACGTCTCAGCCGGGCACCCAGCTCTGGTTGTTGTGGGCTTGCTGAGGACCTGCCAGTCCACTCATGCCCACCCCCACCCCCACGCCCATCCCCATCCCGAACCCCACCCCCTGGGCCAAGGAGCTGTCGAAGTTGAAGTCCATTTCCTCTCCGGAGTCCATGATATCGTGGAGGAGGATGGACTCCACGTCGCAGTCCAAGCTCCCGTGGAAGATATCCAGGTCCAGATCAGCTGGTAGTCTCTCGTGGGGGTGAGGCTGGTGGTATGAGCTACCATGGTAGCTGCCTCCTGTGCCACCTCCCACCATGCCCCGTTGGTGGTGGTACAGTCCACTGCCCATTCCTTGGTGTTGGGGGCTGGGGTAAGTGTTGTGGCAGGGGTGCGAGGGGTGGGGGGCGGTGGCCAGGTGGCAGGAGTCCTGAGGCATCCCCAGCATGCCGGCCGGGTTGGGTGGCAGGGTGGTGGAAGCGGGGAGGTGGGCGTGGGACGGGGGGCTGTAAAGATAGGGGGCTTTGTGGCTGTAGGGCTGGAGGTGGCCAGTGCTGATGCGTGGGGCCAGGGCTGGGGCTGGGGCTTGAGTCGGTGTGTGCGTTGTGTGGTTGCTGTGGTTCTGACTGAGGTTGTGGCCAAGATGAGGAGAGTTGTGGTTGGTCACAGGGTTGAGGTTACGACTCTGAGTACCGTTGTGGCCGTTGTGGCTGTGAGCCGAGTTGTGGTTTGTGTGGCTGCCATTGTGACTGTGTGCTGCATGTCCGTTGTGTCCGGAGTGATGGCTGTGACGGGTGGAGCTCACTCCATTCGTGGAGGGCCCCATCATGGGGTGGGCATCTCTCTCCTGGCCCAGTATTATGTCCTTGGCACAGTACTGCTGTGGAACTCCGGGGCCTCCTGTCAGCAGGCTCTGCAGGGCGTTGGTCCCTGAGTAGGCCCGCATGGTGCCGCCGAAGCTAGCAGGCTTATTCTCCTGGATGGTCTGCATGGGTGAGTGGTGGTGCAGCATGCCCATCCCAGCCTGGCTGTAGACCGCGCCGCAGTACGACCCCTGACCTTTAACCCCAGGGTTGTAATGATAGACCGGGGGAAGTTTGTGGCCTGCCGCTGGGTGAGGATGATGATGGTGGTAGCCTTCCTCCAGGAGCCTCTCCTCCAGGCTGATCGCCCCCGTGAGATTAGCCAGCTGGGGCAATTGCTCTACGGGTGGACAGTGGCCTCCCGCGGCCCCCATGGCCGGGGAACGGGCGCTGGATGAGGGGGAGGGGTAGAGGTGGGGCGAGGCCGAGCAGGAGAGCCCACCT
Organism: Oncorhynchus kisutch; assembly: GCF_002021735.2. Taxonomy (NCBI): domain Eukaryota; kingdom Metazoa; phylum Chordata; class Actinopteri; order Salmoniformes; family Salmonidae; genus Oncorhynchus; species Oncorhynchus kisutch. Next base: position 24,895,784 of record NC_034175.2, on the reverse strand, counting down.
TCCTCTGACTCCTCCAGCTCGACCTCGGCCAGGATGGGCGAGAGGCGCCCGCTCAGGGTCGAAGTAGACGAACTAGCCCGGGAGTGGAGCTCCGTCCAGGCGTCAAACTCTCCTTCCACACCCCCAGCTCCCCCTATGTTGCCTGGGAGAACCTTCCCCGGTGGGCTACCCTGCTCAGGGGAAGCCTGGAGCCCCACTTGAGCCCCAGAACCAATCCCCGGCCTGCCCACCCTCTTGCGGCTGACCCGGCCCTTGCTCTTCAGGTACTTGGTGCTGTTGTCCATGGAGACGGTTCGCCGGCGAGGGGCCTTGCCCATCTTGCCCCCCTCAGGGTTGAGCATCCACCAGGAGGACTTACCCGTGCCTTCGTTCTGCACCCGGATGAAGCGCGTGTGGAGGGACAGGTTGTGTCGGATGGAGTTCTGCAGACATAGATAGAGAGATATATATAGAGAGGGGGGGGGGGGGCAAGAGAGAGAGGGGGGGAGCAAGAGAGAGCGAGAGAGAGAGAGAGTGAGAGAGGGGGCGAGAGAGAAAGAGATTGATTTAGAGTGCACGTTACATTGTTCATCATATTATGTACGGTAAGCATTTTCACCGTTTAACACACTGGATCCCACCGCTGCCACCTAACGTCACACTTTAGCTCTGGGTGAGGACAGCGGGTGACTTTCAGGCCTACGAGTACTGGCCGCCTTTGTGCGTGTCCCAGAACTCCTCATCTGTAGACATCAGCTGAATCAAGTATGCATATGACCCCTTTTCATATGAAACAACTGTCTGTCGGAGAGGAAACTAGAGTGCCAGCGACTTTGACGACGTGCAACCTGCCAATCTGATCCCAAGCCTGCTGCTCCATACTGATGACTGTTTAAAGGTTTATCTCGCACACATTGATGCCACTGGGGAGTGTGTGGATTCCCCTTCCAAGAAGAGCTTCGCTGATCAATATGTACCAGACAGTTTGTGTTTATGCTTATAGAGCCGCTCTACACTCACCATCCTGGGGCCACAAAAGACTTGCTAGTACCTTGTCGGCCCTCTAAACTGTAGACACCAGGGCCCAGTTTGTCTTGAAGTTATCTGTCCATATTTCAACTACCGGATATGATTAAATGCGTAGAGTCAATTAATAGTCCATTCTGTTTTTATCAATTTAATCCTATCCGATAGGCGAAATCCAGATAGATCACTTTGGAAAAAAATGGGCCCATAAATCAATTGCCTGGTAGGTAGTCCACAGGGGTATACTACAAAGCCGGTTAAATGAGTTAGCCAGCTAACTTTGATAAGCAACCCGATAATAACTACCCATTTCTGCATCATTAAGACATCGAAACTAAAATATTTGTTTGTGGTTGTCGAGTCAACTTAGACCATGTCCATTTCAAGGTTATCTTTCAAAAATGTTTTACGTTTTTTTCAGAATGATTAGGTTTGCTGGCTAACTCATTGATCATGCTTTGTGGTATACCCCTCAGTAGTCTACAAAGTGACCCAGTCTCTCTGTAACTCTCCTGCCTATTCACCATCATGGCGTCTACAAACTAGCTACTTGTGCCTTTACCAAACAGTAGGACTCGTGAACATCTATTCTTCACTCTGTAGTCTAAACTGGAGTGAGCCAGACTCTTTGTACAATCTATCAGGTGAGAGTGCCAAAGATTGTCTGAACTGAAGACACTACGTCCACTTTATCTCATGTGAAGTGGAGGGTATTCCTCCCTCCTTCCCTCTGTCTCTTTCCTCACCACTTCTGCCTGGTAGATGTAAACTAATCCCTGGTTCGATGTGCCTGGCTGGGGATTGTGTTTGATGTGGCTGCCACTCTGGCCCAGCACCAGCCATGTGGAGATGGATCGGGAGATTGAGCTAGGAGCTACCAGGGATAACGGATGGAGCCCACCAACCACCTCCTACCCACACAGACTCTCTCTATCGCCTTATTCTCATTCCGTCTCTCGATAACCGTCTCTTTCTCTCCACCTTCTCCCCCTCTCTCTCTTTTATCACTGCTCTCTATCTTTATAGCCTCCTCTTCTCTAAGCGGTCTGCAAACTTGTTGCTTCTCTCCTTTCTTTTCATCCTCTTTCCTCCCTCTCTCCACGTCTCCTGTGTTTGTTAATATACTGCAGTCATTATTTACCGCTGAGAGAAAGATTTCACATTTTCTGTCCATTTCTTTCCTCACATTTCTTTTTTGGAACACTCAAATTCAGTGACAAACTCTCAATAGATGACTCTGTTCATTCCCTTTCTCATTCCAAAAACAATTTGTAGGTGTATTAGACTTTTTCTTCAAGGCCAAGTGAAGGCCAAGTGAACACTGATAAATATTGATTGACAATAGTTGTTCTGTTCTGCTTTTGCTGTAGGCGTTATTCTGAAACTTGAACGGCAAAATGAAACCAAAGCACCTAGTGTGGCTAAAAGCCTTACATTGGCACTATAGTACTATATTCCATTGTTTCAGATTGAGGTACAACGTCCATTGTGTCGCACATCATTTGTATTCACGGGCGAATGGCACAGTCTGAGTACACACAAATCAAATTGTGGAGCACCAACTGAAAAGCGGCGACTGACTGAATGCAGGTGATCTGTGAATGCCTCCCTTCGGTTGTCTCGCTGTGACACCTCGAGCATTGGGTAACCATGGCAACTGTTGGTAAACGTGCAGGAGAGGGAGTATATGATATTGTGGTGGGTAGAGCAGGGAGGCAGAGTAAGGGTAGCGGGGGGGGGGGGGGGGATTGGGGAGATGGTTGTTTGATGCTGCAGCTCTCTCTCTAACTCAAAGCAGTGTTTCTTGCATCTGGGCCATGCCAGTCCGTCGGGGATGCCCGGTCGGCGGTTAGGGGTGGGCGACTACGTGCCTGCGCCGACTACTACCCTTTTCACACTACAGGGCCGACCGGAACTGTACTGTGTTGGCTCACATATTTTCTTTTCACATGGATCTTTTTGGCACAGTTCAAGCAACTATGGTGGATACCCAGCCAGCTCAAACAGCTTGGCTCAGCAAAGTTCGGTCCGGCTTGCTAGTGTAAACAAGGTATACCTGTCTCTCCCACACCAGAACATTACCTTATCAGATCATGACAAATGCTGTCCATCAGGTTAGATGACAGGTTGATTGAAGGCCAAATGAAAATGAACCTCCTTCAATGGGACCAGACCGGTTGAAGCCGCTACCGCGTATGATCTCTGATCTGTTCCAAACGTAGCATGTAGGATCAAAAAAAGTCCCCCGCTATAAGACTTGGGAGAGGGATGAACATCATCCCTATGCCCTCTTTATCTGATGAATCCTGAATCCACCTGCTTAAGAGAGATTTAAGGGATTGGCTGTGTCCCAACTGGCTCCCTATGCTCTATATAATGCACTACTTTTGACCAGGGGCCATAGGGCTCTGTTCAAAAGTGGAGCACTATATAGGGACTGCGGTGCCATTTGGGACACAGCCATTGCGTGGGTAAGTTGGCCATGATGGCATAGTCTGCTAGCTGTTTGCTTCCTGTCTGCCGGCCTTTCTGTTTTGTTTTCAAACCCGGGGTTTATCAGTAGTAGTCATCCTGTTTTGGTGTGGGTTTAGGGACTGAGAATAGCCCTGCCAGGTTACAGGTGTCCCTCCCTGTGTTGGTGTAGCCTAGCCCTGGCCTCTCGCCTAATCTCAGCCTGAGTCAGGGGAAATATGGCCGGCCCATGCCCCACTCACTCACGCCCCTAAAACAGGCAGTCGCAGGCAGCCAGTGCTAATCCCGCTCCATCCTGAGTAATCCCAGACAATCCCGAGCTAATCCTGGAGTTGATTCAGGGGCACTCCCAGCTGGGCGTCTCACACCGTCCACTGTCAGGTCATCGTGTGCACCGCGGGCAGTCCGGATACGGTATGATCCAATGGGAGGCGGAGGATGAGGGGGCAGACTACGGAGATTCCTTTGTTAAGCAACCTGTCCATGTAAGACAATGAGAAGAAAGGCCATGATCTACAAGGCCATGTAAATACAACCACCCTTTCAATTTCCTATCTGACAGAGCTAAGCGGAATGCCTCACTCTGAGTTTGTCCTTGAGGGTGGTTTTTTCCATACTTCTCCCCACAGGCTTACAACAGAATAAAATTGAAAACATTATTCTCTATTAAATATTCATAAAATGTTTCTTCAGCCCCCTGGCTTTCAGGACCAGACAAATGAAGGGAAGCACACAAAAACACACAATGACACGGAACACACATTCCAACCCTTGGTCCGGCAGCGATCTCCTATTGAAATCAGGCCCATTGATACAATACATATATTGTGGAAGGCCAAAATAATAAGGTGATATAGAAAGCTAAGACACAAATGTATTGCCTGATCCCATCCGACTTAAGTAAACAGACTTGCTGTATATCAAAAGTTGTCAAATCAAACTTCTATGGAAATGTACATATCACAGTGGGTTTTTAAACAACAACGGGTTTTCAGTAGCCTTGCACTGTTATTTGTGAAAAGGGCATCTGTCCGATTTATAGAACAATTGTAGCCAGTGGAAGATTGTGTTGCACATATAAATATAATTACTAGAATGGTAAAGCCCCTCAAAAGCACATCAAGTTCACAGAACATTCATGGCTACATTCAATATGGCAGCCGTTTCACCCTTCACATAAGTAACATTGACTTGAATGGGAATTGCCCTTTCTAGTAATTCTATTTCTATGGTGTGGCACTCCGATGGCCCCAGAGAGACAATCGGCTTGAGATCAACTCTCATTAGAGCCCACGATCCTGATACCTGACTTACGTCTTCTTCATTCGCTCTGTACCAAGCCACTCTACCACAGCCTCTTTGCCCGCAGATTAAGTTTAAGACCCATTAACCCGCTCAAATCGGACACGTTCACTCTCTTTCCGACACAGGTGGCCTCAGAGCAACAGAAAGGGATTTTTCCTTTTTCCAAGACTGGGGTACTTGTTCAAAGTCAATCCAATAGAGACTACAAGACTTCCTGTTTTGGATCGACCGAGCTTTTGTTCATGTTCCGAGAATGAACAAAAACAAAACGGAACCAGGTCATGGTAAATAATTCTCTTTCAAACCCTTTAATTTGCCCCTCAGCGTTCTGGCCATTCACATTGATTCCTGCTCAGTCCTCCCTCCACACACCCACTGAGTTTGATTTTTGGAATCTGGAGTAGGCAGTTCAACTTGGAGAATCGATTCAACTTAATAGCCTTCAATGCTAAGGCTTGGCTTTAGACACATCAAGGTCTGCCTGTCTGTAGGAAGATATTATATTGGACTATCCTTGTGAAGGTGATTATGGCTCCCTTTCCAATGCTCTTGCTCGAGGGTACCCCCGTGTGAGTTAGTGTGAGTAGGGTGACCGCGCCCAGTTGCCCAGCCTGGCGCAATGCCAATGTGTGTCCCCTGTGCCGTCACTCCCAGGGTAGCAATCTGCCATTAAGACTGTGGTGAGCGGGGTGGTGGGGGCAATAGACCGTCTGGGTTGGCTTGACTGGCAAGGCGGGCAGCTGGGATAGAGGGGGGTAAGGGGGTGGGAATGTGGAGGTATAGTATGGAGCCCAGTGTGTGAGAACCCTCCAAGCCACACAATGGTCTGCCCTCAAAATGGGGCCCCTCTACCCCCCACATACTCAAAAGAGGGGATAGAAGAAACAGGTCAAACTGTACAGGGCCCGTCTTGTGGAGAGAGGGTGTACTCATTCAAATAGAACCGAGTGACGAGCCCAAAGACAAGAGGGCTCGCATGGGAACGCCAAAAGAAACCACTCACCCGGTTCAAATAACTTAAAAGGGTTGGATGACTGGCATGTTCGTTTTGCAAAGACGAGCGTCTGTCTGGAAGCTGTTTACCGCCATTCGCCATGTACTCATTCGGTGTTTATCAATCCCATTTCATACAGAAAGCAGCCATTATGCTCCTCTGCTGTCTATGGGTATCTCTTCATAGCACACCATTCATTAGATAAGCACAAATCAAGGGGGACCAGGAGAGGCTCTGGCTGTGTTTATTGTGATGGCTGTTTGTGCCTCTGCAGAAGGGGGGTGGGGTGGAGGCTCAAACACAAGCAGTTTTGTTCAGGCAAAGGAATGAGTTTTGTCAGCTAAGCCTGTCTCCAGGCTATTGATGGAAATTAGCACTGGCTAAATATTCGCTTCCCGTGATTGATGTCACAGCTCGGCTTGTCCCCCTTTGAAGGGAAATAAAGAATTTAGAGGCGCATAGATTAATGGGAATCGGGGGGTTGGTGCATTCAGCCTTCTCTGTCTGCAGGGGTGGGGTGGAGTGGAGGGATGGGAGGGCTTCAAGGGGACTGAAGGGCCTAATGGTAGATAAAATATGGCTCTATACGGAACAAAGCAGATACAGCACGCTATCCCAAGTGGCACAGGTACAGACAGGAACACAGATCTTGTTGCCTGCGAAGGAAGCCCAAAGTCAGGCGATAATTCAAATCCCTTTAGAGAAGGAGAGCCTACTTTAAGGAGAGACAGATGGGCAGATGGACGAGCCTGATTTCTGGACTGCGCCCAAATTGGAACAATTCAAAAAACGAAGACCTCTTACTAGGAGTTGAAAAACTAACTTAGCCGCCACATGCCACAGGGGCGGCTGGTAGCCTTAGGGTTAAGAGCGTTGGGCCAGTAACCGAAAGGCCTATGTGAAAAATCTGGTGATGTGCCCTTGAGCAAGGCACTTAACCCTAATTACTCCTATAAGTCGCTCTGGGGAAGATCATCGGATGAATGACAAAAAAAAGTTGTCATGTGTAATGCCATTCTCATTGCCATGGTCCAATGTATGTCCATAGTCACGGAACTATCAAGTAGGTCTAGTTGTGTAGTCACGGCAAGCCCTATCAGAAACCTAGGCTAGGAACCAGGCTGAGCTACATTGCAGACCATTGGCTACTATCTGTACCTAAGACATAGGCATGTTCCCCCTCTTACGACAATGCAAATCAATTTCAGAATTGCTATATCATCCCACACACCCCTCAGTGCCATTCCAAAGGGGAAAGAGGGAAAGTCAATTGAGAGTTTGAGCTGCCATGTGCCATGGTGCCCACAGTCAGGAAGTCTGTGGGGAGATGGTGTAATGGAATTGATGGGGGATTCCTGCTTGGCTGTGTTCTAATTGCAGCCAGTCCCTGGCAAATCACTGCCTGTATACTTCTATAAGCACCAAGGGGGATGGTTAGCGGTCGGGTGTGGAACTGTGGATCAAGGGCTGCACGAGCTAAAAATAGCCGCTAACAGATTAGCAGACCATCTGAGACCAGGATAGGGGATCGGAAAATCCACCACGGCAGGGCGGTCTTGGCGGCTTTCCAGTTGGTCGGCGTGAGGGGGACACGACATCTATGACACCCACGCGACGAAAGCCTCCGCCTGGGCTCGTAATCACGTCTGACGCCCACGCCAAACGTGGGTAAGACCTGAGCCAGGGAGGGCACAAGGTGGGCACGTGCAAGAGGGTATGGTTTTCCACAGGGGCTATGGGAGTTCGGCTTCGCTTTCCCCATGTGAGGGTTCACAAAACAGGTGTAGTGGTTGGGCCACCTGTGGGGCCTGCTCACAGCTCACACTTCAACTAAAGTCTGGGGATCCATCAGACGCACATTTTCCACAGGGCCTGCCATCATGCTGTCATGCATACAGCTTTTTGTTTGTATATGTGTGTGTGTGTGTGTGTGTGTGTGTGTGTGTGTGTGTGTGTGTGTGTGTGTGTGTGTGTGTGTGTGTGTGTATGTGTGTGTGTGTGTGTGTGTGTGTGTGTGTGTGTGTGTGTGTGTGTGTGTGTGTGTGTGTGTGTGTGTCTATTTGTGTGTGCTTGAGTCAGGTCTTTTAACGGCCCACAGGCGGAGTGTGGATTTGATTATATTGAAACCACCCTCTGCCACAAAGAAACAGATGATGCAACGATGGAATCAATGCCGATGCCATTCTCTCCTCCTCTCACTCTACAACATAATCTCCTTCATAATAATAACAATCTCATTTCCCGCATTCTAAAGGTCAGCACACACCTCTGATCAGACTTTAATAAACATCATTTCTCAGGGTTTCATTTCATATCAGCAGAGCAGGGAACTCATTTGGCAGCGGTTGCCTTATGGTATGCAAAATTCATAGAATAGTCCCCTTTTAATTGCTTGCAATTTCATAGCGCAGAGACTAATGATCATCGCAATCAGATGGAAGCGTCCAAAGATTCAGAAAGACACGCACGCAGACATGCACGGATGCATCTTAAGCAGGCAGGCACGCACACACGCACACACAGTAGGGTATCCATCATGACTTGTGAGGTGCAGATGATGTGAAGACCGAAACTCAGGCATGTCTACACGTATATCACATGCATCAGTCACGCAATAACACACAGCTTCTCCCTCACACGTTCATCTTCTCACATGTACTGGCAAACAAAATAGACACATAGGCCTCGCACACACTCTCTCTCTCTCTCTCTCTCACTCACTCACTCACACACACACTCACAAAGAGCCTGGCACAGTGGGCACGCTCATTACCGCAATGCCAAGCTACTAGTTGCTAAGGAGACCTGTGGGAGAGGGAGGCTCCTTGTTGCCATAGCAGCCAGCCTGCTCCCTGCCAACTATCCCCAGAGGGAAAGGCAGCTAAGGAGAGAGGTGGGGGGGGGGTGAAGTATGGAGAGGTAGAGGGCACCCGTCTAATAGGGGAGAGGTGTTGGGGAACTTCATTAAACGCCCTGTGCAGCACACCAACCACTGCTCCTCAACAATATACACCACATGCTATACACACTTATTCAGAGATGCAGAAAGCTACACCCACCTATGATGTACGCCTACACATGACATTGAAAAAGGTAAGTGTATATGTGGAATCTTAGGTCAAGAAAAGGCAGCTACAGAAGGAACGAGGGAAGAGAGAACAAAAGAGAATCAAAGAGGGTCTTGAATTTTGGTGTGAATGGAGAACGTTGGGGGATCTTAACTATGGCGGCGTTTGTTAACCATGGAGCCATCTTGAGACATTCCTTTATGTAAACTAATTGTTACCGCTGTCTCTTTGAGCCAATATGGCCATCCAGTGACAGCCGCCGGGTGATTGGTTTCGTGTGACATCACTCCGAGCCCATACAGAAACACAAAATAATGACGGCCAATGTCTCTCCCCTCGAATCTAAAACCAGTAGTAACCACCAACTTCACTGACCGTTATATCTAATATTCCCACACCCCAAAAACATTGCTGCCGAGGAGGACTCGTTAGCTAGTCACCTCAGCCGTTTTCTTATGAAACTAGCTAACATTGGCTAGACTGCGTCCAGACTCGGGAGTTCACCGGGCACATAGACAGGTCACATAGGCTTCAGGAGACAGCTGGTTAGATATGCTTCCACCATGGACAACAACAACTGGCTACTAGTTCGTTTTCACCTAAAGTTGTTAATCTCATAGTTAGTTTATCCACTGACCACTGCATTTAGGAGGATAGCGAAATTACTGAAATGTAGCTAGCTCACCAACTAATCATGGATTTCCTATTCTTTGATAGATTTGGGTCAACTTGCTCATATCAAGCAGCAGACAGTTTGTGTAAAGGTAAAAATAACAATTAGTGGACTCGTTTTTGTGAATGACAAGACAGTGAAACTAAAATAGATGGGTGAGTCTTCAATTTATTTCACAATTAATGAAGTTGGGTTTCCCAAGTCATTCAGTGCTTACTGCTTAGGCCGGCGACCAAGCTAAACAGACAGCTCTGCAGCGCATCTGTGTGACATCACACACCCAAGAAGGCTCAACCAATCACCCAACGCAACTCATGAACATGAATGAACTTTGCCTCCGGCTATCCCACGAAAGGAAATGTCCAGTGAGCCCATTCCATCCACTTCCTGGAAATTCAGTCCATGAGAATGAACAAACAATGAATGATTTCAACTTCACATACAGCTAAGCTGCATATCCAACCATACAGTACAACGGCTCAATGGGAACCTACCACACAACATACTCAAGGAAACATACTATAGCAGCATTCCTTCACAAAAACAAAAGCCCATAGTGTAGAGTAAGAGAGTGCTCATTCAGGACTTACTCATCCCTCAAGAGAGGCCTCCGAGATTGCTTAAACGGAGTACAGAGAGTGATATAGCGAAGTGATAATGCTGAGTTCATAGGTCAAGGTACCTTGCCTTTAACACTGAAGTGCATACACATACAGTAAGAGTGCCTTTCGTAGTGGAAAATGTATGAACCATGTTGCTGCCATGGAAATGAAATGGATTCTAGTTCTATGGTTGCTTGACCCTCAAGATTGGAAGTGCCAACCTACTGTATGAATGAGGAGCTTTATTGCCTAGTTTGATTCTCAATGGGGGGTGGCGGTGGTGAAGGGCACAGAACACACTGTCTGCTGGGGTAACTTGTCTCACTGTCTAGACTAATGAGAGAAGGAGAGATACCCCTCTGAGTTAGGAGGAAAAGTGGAATGGGAGGGATTTCACCCCTCCTCCTCTGCCTTCTGCCTCCATTTCCCGAAACAAAAAGAGCCCAATTAAGTCAGTTTGAGTTAGGGTCTGGTGGTGTGTGTCTGTACATTTGTCTGTGAGTGTATGAGAGGAAAACAAGAGGGGAGGGGGGGGGGGTCGTTCTCTCAATCTCTTACTCGCGTGGGAGAGAGAATGGGAGAGCAGCCAACCACAGAGAGAGAGAGAGAGAGAGAGAGAGAGAGAGAGAGAGAGAGAGAGAGAAACGCACTACTCTACAACATAAGCGGGGAAAAACTTGCTCTCAGCTCCTCGATGGGAGACGCTGAAATATTAATCAGTATGCTCCGGTCACAGACTCCTCTGAATGCAATCGCTTCAAACCCCTTCCCTCCCTAATGAGTGGCTATGAGTGGGTTCATGAATGGCTAATGGACACAGATGGGGGGGGGGGGGGCTGATGGCAGGATAGATAGCGATGGGGGGGGGGTGCAGTATTGGTGGGGGGGGGGGGGGGGGGGTGTAGAGACATGCCGTGACCTTTTAAGAGGCTCCTGAAAACTTCATTACGACTATCCCCACTGTTCCTCTTCTTGTTCCCTCAATCTTTCTTTCTCCCTCTCTATTTCTCATTCTCTGTCTCTCCCTCTGTTTCCTTCCTCTCTCGTTCTCTCCCTGTTTCCTTCCTTTCTCTGTCTCTCCATCTATGTCTCTCCACCGCTCTCTCATCCATCTACCTTGCGCTCTCCCTGTTGGTGCGTGCTGACTGATAACCCTCTTACCCACACAACCCCTCAGAGCTATACTGTACACTGAAGTTTCAGTTCTAGGGCTATTTAAGGGCACTACACCAAACTACACACTTATGCTTTAATGAATGCACACAGCGTTCATGTCAAAATGAACATACTGTACATGCAGGCAAACGTATAAATAACCTACCAACATTAAAACTGCAATAGTCTGGGCCTCCCGGGTGGTGCAGTGGTCTAGGGCACTGCATCGCAGCTGTGCCACCAGAGACTCTGGGTTCGCGCTCAGGCTCTGTCGCAGCCGGCCGCGCCCGGGAGGTCTGTGGGGTGACACACAATTGGCCTAGCGTTGTCCGGGTGAGGCCAGTAGGGATATCCTTGTCTCATCGCGCTCTAGCGACTCCTGTGGCGGGCAGGAGTCGCTAGAGCGCGCTAACCAAGGTCGCCAGGTGCACGGTGTTTCCTCCGACACATTGGTGCGGCTGGCTTCCGGGTTGGATGCGCGCTGTGTTAAGAAGCAGTGTGGCTTGGTTGGGTTGTGTTTCAAAGGATGTGTGGCTTTCAACCTTCGTCTCTCCCAAGCCCGTACGGGAGTTGTAGCGATGAGACAAGATAGTAACTACTAACAATTGAATACCACGAAAAAGGGGTACTTTTTTTTTTTTTTTTATGCAACTGCTGTAGTCTGAATATTGTCTCCAAAACCCTTACAAAGAAATGCCTCATATAGAATGTAAACATAGAAATGTTTCATGTAGAATGTATCAGCTGTAGGGCTGTAAAGAAAACCACACAGGCCAGACAGTAGTAGCCCGAGAGTATCTGAAAGTGATGCAGTGTTACTTCAAGAGAGTCTCTCAGTAGAAAACCAATGCACTATTTCAGCCTTGTTGATTGGATTCGTAAAACCAAATGGGTAATAGATTTGGGACATACCCCCACATTGAAGACACGGGTCGCACGGGTCTCTGAGAAGTTTATGCACAAGTTTATGCACAATCCCCGATTCATTGAGAAGAGACAAAATAAATGGAAACGGTAAAGCAAAAGTGAAAACATTTCAATTCAGTGGATTTTCGAGGCTGTGAACCGTGCAGGAACGTTTTGAAAGTAGGACCACTTCAACTACTATTGGAACCTTAACTCACCCTAACATTCTCCTCAACTCAAAGTGTACGAGACGCAATCTGCAGCACCTGAATGTATCACCTTTTTTGTTTGTGAAGTCGAGAGGGGATTAGTGAGCAGAAGAATGAAAAATGTGGGTTACTTCGTCTTCCCAGGACCCTCTGTTACCATAGAGGCCGTGTCTGGATTAGGAGCGGCTGGAGCTGCCAGCGTGCTGACGCAGATGCACACACTCCCCTGCTTAATCCACTCGCTAATTGGAGGAGTGGGCTCCTATTGGGCTTATGACCTAATTCTTGACCTAACCTCTCCCTCTCGGCAGCAGTTATGGCTGGGCGGGCCTACCGGATTACAGTTCGAGCGGGGAAATGAGACCTGGTTCATAAGGGGCGTATAGGTCTATGTCAGATTGTATGAGGCTGTATGAGACTGTACGGATGAATGGGGTCATGCTGCACGGGGACGTACGGTCTATTTATGGGTCTGGGTAGGGACGTATGGTCTATCTATGGGTCTGGGTAGGGATGTACGGTCTATCTATGGGTCTGGGTAAAGCTGTATGGGATTGCACGAGGCAGGCCGGATTGGGGCAGGAAAATGAGACCTGGTTCACAGGGCTGTATGGGCTTATGCTGCACTGAGACATATGTATGGGGCTGTAGTAGGATGTATGGGGTCGTACTGCCCGAGGGCATACGGGGCTGTGTAGGGGAGTGTGGCGGGGTGGCCGCATAGGTCAATGGGGATTATAGAGTCAGACTACAGTCATACACGGGTCGCTATAAGGAATATAGGATATATATTGTATTGCCTCCTCTACAGAGGGATGAAAGCACCATTATGTATATTAGTACTGTTGAATGTGCTTGTATGCATGTGTGTGTGTGTGTGTGTGTGTGCGTGCGTGTGTGTGTGTGTGTCGCCGCTTCTCAGAGAAGGGGCCTGCAGAGTTTCCGCCTGAGTGGTACTGTCAGTGGGTATCACTCAGCCCGGCTGTGTGGCAAGACGCGTGGATCATTAGCAGAGACGGAGAGAGAGAGAGAAGGAACGGAACGCAGGAGAGAAAGAAGGCAGAGAGAGACTGAGTCGGGCAACGCGTCTTAATATCCGTCTTGAGAGCATTATACAGCGGCGCTGCACTCTCCTCTCAGTCACGTAATCAACCCACCGTAAAAGCAGAGACTCAGCCCCCCCCCTTATCTCCTCTGTCACTCTCTCTCTCTCCCCCTCCACCCCCCCTTCCCCAGTCTCTTATTCACTCTCTCCACATCTCTTTCCTCCTCGTTCACACCGTTCATTCACTTCATCTTCATTATCTCTTTGAATCTCTCCCTTGCTCCAAATCTATCGCTCCCACTTTCTCCTGATTGCTTGCACGTCATTTTTTTCTTCCCTCGTTCCAATCTCCCCATGTTCTCCAACCCTGTAGCCTTCGCGTTCATTTCCTCTCTTTTCCCTCTCTCCATCAGTGTCACTTGCCTGCACTCTGGTCCACGGCGCTACGTAGCTACTGCTCTATGTCTTCAGACACATGCATAGACACAGACCGACACACGGACACACACGCACACGCACACACACACACACACACACACACACACACACACACACACACACACACACACACACGTCTCTACTACGCACTCTTTCATTCCTCAACTGTTTTCCCAATGTTCTCCTTCCTTCGCTCTGGGGCTATGCCCAGTGCAGAAATGCCCGACGCTAAATGTTGAAAACAACATGGATGACATTTACTAGGATAATGGTAAACATTTGCCTGTATCCTTCTACATAGTTGGGTCGTGTCCAAAAGGAAGAAAATAGACTGAAACAGGTAAGGACTACATGGAGTTCTACAACAAGAAACACTCATTTACGTTTTCTGTTGCAAAATGTTTGGAAACATTTTCCGTAGCATGTCATATGGAACACTACCCGGGATTCATACAAGCACGGCACCAATTGTCCCCCATGCAATGGTGGCTTGCTTGCTTAGCAGGTTGAATAATTTCTTAGCGTACATCTGTTGGTGGTAGTGTTAGCATTTTAACACCCAAACAGATGATGAGATGCTGCATTTGTCCCTATGAAACTTTTGCGAGACCGGCACAGAGCTGCCTAGCGTAGCCCAGCATTAGCCCCACTAACACAGGAGCATAGTGAGGCTAAGTGATGCAATCTGGCCTGATGCCAATAGCGTTCTGAAACATACTCAAGCCTCAGATGACATGCAGACAGAAAATGAGACGCATGTACGCCCACTCGCTGCTTGGGGAACCACGTGACTGCACAGGTGCAAATGGGGCTGGGTGGATAGAGGACAGAGAGTTTCGGCAAGTAGGCTACAAGACTGAACAGTGTATTTGAGGGATGACTGAGACAAAGATGGAATGATAAGAGTGGCTAGCGACGGAGTGTGAAAAGGTGGCTAGTTGAAGCAGCCTAGACGCCTCATGTACAAAAGACAGGCAATCACATTGAGACTGCACACACTCCCCTCCAAACATACACACACACACATCTGTCAACACTGCAAGCTCTCAACCATGTTTCAGCTGTCAATCCCCCCCTCACTTCCCCTCTCTTGCCCGAGAGTGACGGCATCTGATCACCCCCCTTTCCCCATTCTCTTGTCAGCGTGTCACTCAGGCCTTCTAGGTCCCACCTTCCCACCTACAAGTTCATCCCACCAGCCACCATCCTAGCCTGCTCTCCCGATCGACACACACACACACACGAGTAACTCAACCCAACAACCTCTCCCTTATGACAAACGTACATTCATAACATTCAGACACACACACACACACACACACACACACACACCTCTCTTCTACACCACTGATTTATTTGCCTCCCAGTTGGTCCGTCTGCATGGATCACTTGTAAGGATTTTAGAAAATACTTTTGCTAAGCTGATTGCTAAGGGGGGGACAAATTAACGTCACACAACTGCATAAAACCTTCTTGGGTCACGGTCTCCCTTATGTAATAGTGTGTGTCTGAGTTCCCGAAATACCACTCCCCCACACACACAGCCCCCGCCTCACCCCATTCACCCATTCTGTTCTAATTGAGGGATCTTTTTTCGGAAGCTGTTATTGCTCTCATTTAATTATTTATTTTGTCAGGAAGCACTGAGCAATCTGGTGGGATAAGAGAGGTTGTGCGTGCGTGTGTGTGTGTGTGTGTGTGTGTGTGTGTGTGTGTGTGTGTGTGTGTGTGTGTGTGTGTGTGTGTGTGTGTGTGTGTGTGTGTGTGTGTGTGTGTGTGTGTGTGTGTGTGTGTGTGTGTGTGTGTGTGTGTGTGTGTGTGTGTGTGTGTGTGTGTGTGTGTGTGTGTGTGTGTGTGTGTGTGTGTGTGTGTGTGTGTGTGTGTGTGTGTGTGTGTGTGTGTGTGTGTGTGTGTGTGTGTGTGTGTGTGTGTGTGTGTGTGTGTGTGTGTGTGTGTGTGTGTGTGTGTGTGTGTGTGTGTGTGTGTGTGTGTGTGTGTGTGTGTGTGTGTGTGTGTGTGTGTGTGTGTGTGTGTGTGTGTGTGTGTGTGTGTGTGTGTGTGTGTGTGTGTGTGTGTGTGTGTGTGTGTGTGTGTGTGTGTGTGTGTGTGTGTGTGTGTGTGTGTGTGTGTGTGTGTGTGTGTGTGTGTGTGTGTGTGTGTGTGTGTGTGTGTGTGTGTGTGTGTGTGTGTGTGTGTGTGTGTGTGTGTGTGTGTGTGTGTGTGTGTGTGTGTGTGTGTGTGTGTGTGTGTGTGTGTGTGTGTGTGTGTGTGTGTGTTTTGTTTTACAGTGACTGAGTCTAGACCAGTGAGTCTAGACCAGAGTAGAACTTGAGTGAAATGAGGTATATGTGTAGGGAAGACGGGTCTTTGTGTGCCTGTGGTTTTTTTATTTGCACGAAAGTAGGCTATATACTGTGTGAATTTTACAGTGAATATGTGATTTTGTGGATGTGTGCTTGTGTGTGTGTGTGTGTGTGTGTGTGTGTGTGTGTGTGTGTGTGTGTGTGTGTGTGTGTGTATGAGTGTTTTCTTAACTATCCTTGTGGGTACCAGAAGTCCTCATAAGGATAGTAAAACAAGGAAAATTCAGACAAGTGGGGACATTATGCCGGTTAGGGTTCGAATTAGGTTTAGGGGTTACGGTTAGGTTTACGGTTAGGGGTTTGGGGTTAAGGTTAGACATAGGGTTAAGGTTAGGGTTATGGTTAGGTTAAGGTTAGATTTAGGGTTAGGGAAAATAGGATTTTAGATGGGAAGCAATTCTTTGGTCCCCACAAGGATAGCAATACAAAACTGTGTGTGTGTCTGACTGTATGCATTTCTGAGGGCAGTGGAAGTGCACTAATGGACGCACACTTGAGCTGAAGTGCGCAGAGTAGCTGAAGTGCAGCCAAGTCTGGCTTCCAGTCCTGCTTGGAAGCTCTAATCCACTCATCCTCATCTCCCTCTCCTTCTCTGTCTCTCCGTCTGCGCACTCTCTCACACACACACACACACACACACACACACACACACACACACACACACACACGTCTGTTCTCTCTCTCTCTCTCCTGAATCCTCTCCCAAATGACAAAAGATCATGGATCCATATGCCAACCCTGACCTATCTATCCCCTCTTCCCTGTCCTCTGCAAGGCGATGGAGAGAACAATGGAAAGGAGGACAACACGGAACAAGCAGTGACCTTTACCATACTCTCACTGCCTCAGGACACAGCTAAAGAACCCTTTATGGTTATTTCCCGGATACATCAGACTGGATGTGGTCACGGGCGACTATAGCAACTATAGGCCGCGAACACACAATGGAAAACGTCAGTCAGAGACAACTCTAAGACTGGCATTTACGGAGAAGAAAAGCGAGGCGTTTATCATGTTAGTTGTAGTAATAAAAGAATGACTGAAGGAGAGAAAGAAGGGGAGATGAAACAGAACATCAAAAGAGGATGAAAGGGAGAGGGAATAAATGAGCGAGGGATGGGGAAATGAGTGGTAAAAGGGGTACTTTGGCGAGGAGGAATGAAAGTGACTGAAAGTGTGAAATAGAGCAAGAGAAGAGAGAAGTCAATGGATTGAGTGACAGGAAGTGGGTGTGTGAGAGAAGGAAAGCCCAATATACGAGGGAAATGGAGTCAAAAGAAGAGAGCGGGAGAAAAAAGCTAGAGAGAGAAACACAGGGAGATGGAAACAGAGAGAGAGAAAAAAAGCCCAAGATACAAAGAGAGAGCAAAAGAGAGAGGGAGAGAGAAAAAGAGTAAGAGAGAGAGAGACAGAAGCAGAGAGAGACGCATGTAGAGAGACTGAAACTGAGGGAGACATACGTGCTGGGTTCATTCCGGGCTATCTGCTGGCTCTGTGTTCAGCCCTCCTCACACGGTCAGAATACTAAACACGAGACCCCGCATCCTGACCTTACATTCATCCCCACTGACACACAAATCCAGTTAGGACAGTCAAATTTCAGCCCCTGATGTCCAGGCGGCCTGCTGGCCACCGCTAACCTCCCTCACCATCCCTGCTGCTACAGTCCCTACTAGGGTTGGAAAATTCCCTAAAATGCACTGTTTTTTTGTGAAGAATTCCAGGTTGGAGAATTCCTTCAGAGCTCATTCCCTGCCGATTCCAGTGAACAGTGAACTTTAAAAACATTTGGGGATTTTGGCAACTATACCCCTACCCCCAGTGAATAGAGCCCCCCAATGTAGTACCGTAGGCTGAAGTTGGGCTTTGTTTGCGGCGCTGAGAGAGATATGGCTTCCAGTGTACAGTATCTCCGCATGAAGAGAGAATCATACGTTGTTTATGGAACAACATGCTTTTCTTACTTTCTTTTAAAAATATATATATATAAACGTTTTTAAAAAAGGTATAAAGTAACACCATGCTCATGTCAGAAAATGGTTGATGATTTATATGCAAATATGACACTATTCTGCGTTCTCAATGGGGATTCCACACCACACGGTCATTAAGAAGGACAAAAGACGGAACGGAAAACCATCAGTGAGTGCATTATGTACATGATGGTGTAGCACTACAGAAAAACCCCATTTCAGCACACTGTACAATGAATATCAAGATAGTTTTATCATAACAACAATAAAGACTGGGAAAGCCTCAAACGGAACTCACATGGTCGAGCTGCCTTACATAAAACAACGCCAGCGTTCTAAACAGCAACACACCGTAGGCCTTTATCACTATAGCAACCATAACAATACATGACATTCCACAAACATTGCTGTAGCGAGATACTAGGCCGACTGTAGCAACTGCTCATCTGATCTGTAAGTAAGTACAAATAGTATGTTTGTGACATCCCGCGCACAGTACGGGGAGGTGGACAGTGCAATACAGAAGGCAACATTGCTGTGGCCGTATGAAGGAAGGAGGAGAACGGGAGAGAGTTGGGGTGAATCCTGGAGGCAGAGAGTCAAATCTGGGTTCAAATAATTTCAAATACTTTAGCTGAGCTTGACTGAGCTTGCCTGACACAATGGAACCGATAGAATAGTATCAGAACTTCAAAACCCCAAACATCGCCACTCTGGCACTCAAGACAGACTAGCTCAAACGCTCAAAGTATTTGAAAGAATTCAAATAGTATTTAAACCCAGGTTTACTGAAGGCAGAGTGAATATGAGGGCTGTGCTAGGACTGGGATTGCTGCCTTGCCTGAGTGGAGCAGGCTGCCTGCAATTAAGGTGAAATCAGGGAGAAATCTGTACTGCCTTGATAATGAGCCTCGTCTGAATTATTAATGAGAAGCCGTTCCCCCGGGAACCAAACTCCCACTGAGCTCATCAGCCACGCAGACGCATGCGAGCCCTCACACACACACACACACACACACACACACACACACACACACACACACACACACACACACACACACACACACACACACACATATACATAATACCACAGGAGGTTGGTGGCACCGTAATTGGGGAGGACGGGCTCGTGGTAATGGCTGGAGCGGAATAAGTGGAAAGATATCAAAACACATGGTTTCTATGTGTTTGATGCCATTCCATTTGTGCAGTTCCGGCAATTACTAAGAGCCATCCTCCCTTCAGCAGCCATCCACTGCATAATACACATTGACATGCACCCAAACAGACACACATGTACAGAGCCACGCATGTATCCCCAGACTCAAGCTCACCGACTCACTCATAGCCAGACCAAGTTACTCCCAAGCACCGGCAGCCTTTCATTGAACACAGTAGCAATATGTTACCAGCTGCTTCATGAGCCTTTGTGATTTATCCATGTGATGAAAAGGTGTTCGACGAATAAAATGTCTTATTTTTCATGTTCAACAATGAATGGGAACAGACGGGCTTCACTCCGTACCTATCCAAATGAATAGCTCCCAGACTAACCCAGGCCCAAGCAAAAGGGATTGTACGTAAAGCATTTCACGGTGAAGTCTACACCCGTTGTATTCTGCGCATGTGACGCAGAAGGGAGCCTGATGTGGAGCTTGAAATCGACTTGAAATCGGAGCCACTCCCACTGAGACTCATCGCCTACAGACAAACGAGACGGCTACCAATGTGCATACATTTTCTGAACCGCATACAATGCAACGATAACCACAAATAAATTAGACAGGACTCCGTATATCAGCGCGATGAGTTGTCTTACCGCCTTCAGATTCACGTACACGCACACACACACACACACACACACACTCACCAAATTCTCCAAAACAAAAGCCTTTTGGTGAGCGAACACAAGCCAAGAAGGAAGGATAAATATTTGGTTTGGGATGAAAATAAAGCCCTTTACCATGGGGACCAACCACATCCACATCCAGCTTTTATTGGGCACAATACAACTCCACCGAATTCTCAGTGTCTCTTTTTAATTGTTGCTACGTTGGAATATAGGCCTAGTTGTGGACGGCTGCCTTTTAACTCATTGTGCACCCAGTCAGTTAGCTGGATAGTTGTTGCTCTATAGAGAGAGCAACAGAAGCAGGCCTCCCACTCTTCCCTCTTTACTTCCCCATCCGCTCCCCCTCCTTCTGCCTTTGGCACACCCCCCCCCCCCCCCCCCTGGCAGGGTAGAGAGAGAAATGTAGAAAGAGATGTGCTTTCTCCGAGGATCCAATGTTGGCTCAATGCTGAGAACAGAACCCGTCCCCCGTCCCCGTCCCCCGTCCTCCCTTCCTTCCCTTGACTGTGGACGTTCCAAACTCGTAAAGTGCCTCGGCACACCAAGTCCCAAGCTGTAAAAGGCGTCACCAAAAGCATTTGACTCTTACCAAACAATGCCACACCTCCCCAAAGAGCCAATCCGCCCCAAGTCCAGCTCGTTTCAAAACAAAAGAACGACCACATTTACATGACTTTTCCCTCTCATCATACCCCCACCCCACGGGCCTCACCACCAAGAACACAGTGTTCCTCCATGGGTGGTGCTCCAAGCCAAAGGGATAGTGTGTGCGGTATGGTAGGAGCCAGCCCAGTCAGAGGGTGATGACGCGACGCTGCAGGAATGATGATCCACTTTATTTTTAAAATGAGCAGAGTCCACGTCCTAAAGACCTAGCCTCACTCACAACACTGCCTTTACAAACCTCTTGCCTGAGAAAACTCGAGAAAAGGTTGTTTAGTGTGGTGAGTCTCAACATGGAAGCCCTCCAAGTGAGTAACCCTATGTAACTAGAGCTGCGTCCCAAATGGCATCCTTATGCCCTACATAGTGTACTACTTTTGATCAGACCTCTATGGGACCTGGTCAAAAGTAGAGCACTGAATAGGGAATAGAGTGCCATTTCCAACATATTTTGAATGATACAAATACAGCTGGAGAGGGGAAATCCATGCAGTGTCATTATTGGTGAGATCTGGTCTGGGAGAGATGTGATCGCTGTAAGGAAACACATGCTGCTTATGGCACTCTGGGTAACTGGCAGAGGCAGGAGACTCCTAACGAGTAAGACATTTAACCTGAATTGGCCCGTGCTAGGATAAATCGGAGGGGAGGCGTAGAGAAGGAACGAGAGAACATGTTGAAATTGGTCAATGAAGACAGACAGTGTGGTATTATATCTGTGAGATAGAGACAGTGGGAATATAATTGTGTCATTTCAAAGGGAAAACGCTATTGTTTTCACATTAATGCCTGTTTGGCATTTTGTGAATTTGAATTCTTTGGTCAGTTGCGTGTACATTCAATCACTTCCCTTAGAACTGCTGTGCTGACAGCCTGAAGGTTGGTGGGAAGAGAGGGAGATATCATCGTACCATTAAGGTTAGGGTTTGGGATTAAGGTTAAAGGTTAGGTTTAGCTGTGCGTCACTACAGATCCTGGTTCGATACCCGGACTGTGTCGCAGCCGGCCGCAATCGTGAGACTAATGATGCGGCGCACAACTGACCCAGCGTCGTTCGGGTTAGGGGAGTTGCAGCAATGGGACTGTAACTACCAATTGGATAACACGAAAATGGGGAGAAAAAATGGGTAAGAATAGTTTTTTTGTTATTATTGTCATTAATTCCGATGGTTAAGGTAAGGGTTAAGGTTTGAGATATTGTCACAAATGAGTGCCTAGTACTGTGATTGAGCACGCGACCCTCGGCGCTCGCTAGCAAGCCGCAAGCCTACTTGATGATAATAGTTCTCACCATTGCCCCTAGTGGATGGTTTTGAAGGCATCTCCCGACATCCTGGGGACCTGGACGAATGTCAAATATCGCCTTGGATCTGGAGTGACCTGGCTGGAGTGTGCATGCATGTACATAACAGAGAGCGTTTGACAAGAGAGAGACACTGTATAAGGTGTTCATAATCAGACATCATAAATCTATCCCGTTTGTATCACCTGTGCTCTCATTGCGTGTGTCTCTCTCAAATTACACCATTCCGCTGAGCCAAAAGAGAGGATAAAATATGAATCAGCTGAAGTCTAGGATCGTTTCCAGTCTTGCACCCTCAGACTACCCACCCTCAACACGCACGCACGCACGCACACACACACACCCTCACCACCCACACATGCACGGGCACACACACACACACACACACACACACACACACACACACACACACACACACACACACTCAAGAGTTATCAGTCTCCTTTCTGTCATACACATGTTCTATCTCACACACAGAGATAGCCGTATCCGTCTTATTTCCCCAACTGGAGTGTTTATCTCCTACTTTCTGCTAAGGCCCGTGTGTCCCAACAGTACTAGGACTGTCTGCACATCTCTCCACAGAGGTTGGCACACGTGTCAGTGTCATGTTTGTAGAAATCAACAACTTCACAGATATGATCAAATTGACTTTATCCCCTTTATGAGTAATGACTGTATTTTAACACTGTAATAAGATTGTGTGATTGTCCGCGTAGAACCTGGGTCGTGTTCATTAGGGCAGGCAACGGAAAATGTTCTTTTTGCAACCGAAAACAAAAATGAGTCCCTCCCTGTTTCAGTCCATTTCCTTTCATTTGATGCCTAATGAACACAACCCTGTCATTACAAAATGTTACCCCCCCGCTTTCTATTTTGGCTGATTTCTGTCAAGCAGCTAGCTAGCTGCTGACCCTATGCCCTCTTGGCCTGGACCGCCCGTTACCTAAAGACACGTTATAAATAACAGTCTCGTCACTTCAGATTAGAGCGTCTGACTGACGCACCCGCTCCAACCTGACGCCAATCCCCTGGCATCTGACTGCCTGCAGCTCACACACACACTGTGTGACACACACACATATACCCTAAGTAGCACAGAGAACCACACACATTCAGAGACCAGCCCCCCCCCCCCCCCCCCCCTCACACACACACACACAGAGGTCATTAAGAAATATTCTCCTCGAAACAAAGGGAAAAAAACTAATTCCACATGCAGGCAACACACACACACACAGTCAACATCTTCATTAGCCCCTAACACAGGAGATTCCCTTGAACCAAATGAAGTTATTAGCCCCTGCAGGCATTACACACACAAGCACCGTTAAAACACACCGTTATAGACATTAGGAAGTCAGCGCCAAGGCTGTGCACCATTCTCTGCAGTGACACGCAGTCACACCAATCAAAGGGGCCTAAGACAACCCCTCCCCCTCAGTATCCCCCACAAAGACACACCACCACCACTCACTGTTGACCCTTTGTTGTGTGTTGTCAGCATCATGTGTGTGTATGTACTGAGTGTGCTTGCCCTCATAGGTGTGTGTGTGTTCGTTTTTCTACGCCTGTGTGCGTTTGCGCACGTGCGTGTGCGTGTGGGCGCGGCCAACACCACAAAGCACCACAAAGCCCACGCACTACAGTAGCCTCCTCTAAGGAGATGATTAGGTTCAGGCCAGGGCCTCAGATTCCAGCCTTCCTAGAAGTCAGAAGAGCCGGTATTTATAGTCAGCTGTTGGTTGTTGTCAGTACTGTCTAGTGCTGTCAGCAATCCAGTGTCCATTCCAGACCAAGAGTGAGAGAGGAACTGGAGGCTGAAAAGACTACCTGCTTTTGGACCAGATTAGAATTACTACATACAAACCTCTTTCAATAGCCGTCTGCCTGTGCCTCTCCTTTCAGCCGACCCCTCCCCCGCAAACCATACCATTTCAGTTCATTTCATCAGAGGCTTACCAATATTTTCGTCTTTTATCTTTTTTTCTCTCCCGCAAAAAAACAACAACTGTTCCCACATCAAACGCGTTCGCCTATTGATTGAAATGGGAATGTAGCGTACGGCGCGGGCAATCTTATCCAACTCTCACACACACATTGCGAATAATTAGGGAGCCTGATATGATTGTGTAGGTATGGGAATGTGTATGGGGAGGGGAGGGAGATAGCATCTACAAACAACTGACTCATAATTTGGACTGTGCTGCGAGTCTGCGACAGTATTTGCATCAAAGCAGTTGGTCAACAACTGGATGTTAAACCCCTGCACAGTCCATAATTTAAAATTGATCATCGACTATACCATACGTTTTTTATGACCTACAAATGGCTGCTGTACGGACGATGGGGGTTGTGTCGCATTAAACACTGTCTCCTCAGGCCTGAGTACGCGAGTGCTTCCTCTAAGTGTATATTTACATTACCTACCACGTCTCTCAATGAAACCAGGCCAGGGCTATTACTGCAATTACGCCTTGCTTTAAAACAACTTTCCTAAACACCTTCATTACCTGGGATGGACCGCGCCTCTCGCCTCGCACCGTTCATAATAAACCTGGGTTCATAATAACCCTGGCCCTCAGACTTCCTCAATCTTCCATGGAGTCAAACCCCCTAATTTGCCTGTTTCGTAACTGTCGGGCTCGCTGACTGGGTGACACTAGTGCTAAAGATAGAGCTGGGCTGTCGCTTAGCGGTTAGAGTCTGTTAGCATGGTTAGCGTTCTGTTGGTGGTGCCACTGCCGTCGAGGTACAGGGCGGGGATAACAAGGGCTAAGCCACCTGCAGACACACCTTAGCAGCGCTCACTTAAATGGGATGGACTTAAGAGTTAAGTGTCAGTCAGGCGCTTGGTGATTAAGGCTAAGCAGACTAGAGGACTGAACTCGACATACTCCTCAACTCGTGACTACCTAAGTGCACCCTACTCCCTGTATAGTGCACTACTTTTGACCAGGGCCCTTATGGGATTGGGCGCCATTTGGGACACACAGGGCTATTTTAGAAACATAGAGTACAACAGGTGTTTATGTGAAGGCGACCGAACTCCACACAGGGAGACACAGATCATGAAGACAAAGTCGCGTTTAAATGGAAAAGAAACACTTAAAACCCCAGGCCTCCAAGCATTTCTCACATGAACACCAATAAAGTGTTTGTTTCATTATTATGAGCCTGGTAGTGAAAGACTAAACTGACACTTGCCAAGCATGGAATGCCTGGTAGGTGATGAACTGATATGTGATTTTCACTCTTTTATGGGGTGGTATTAGTGTAGTTCTGAATCCTCTGTCTACGTGTTCTGGTGTTGATTACCAACTGTGGTCCTTCCAAAGCTGCTTTTTGGGCCGTGCTCCAAGGTTAGCTTTGTTGAACATTGCAATGTCATGAATAGAGCCCACATTATTACTGATTCTACATGTCAGAGAGGCATGTTTGTTCTATGTAACACCTGAACGCTCCACAACGTTGTGCCCTGGTGAACATGCCCCGTGTGATACCCTAAACTAACCATGTCTATTCACAGTAGGTAGTGAGCAACCAAACTAGCCCTGACGATTTTCTCGTGTTTTGGAGGATCTCACCATTAAATTGTGAGGGTAAAACCATCACAACATAGCCTACATGTGGATGTGTTCATATGTAAACTCAGCAACAAAAAAAGAAACGTCCTCTCACTGTGAACGAGAGGTCGACCGATTAATCGGCATGGCCAATTAATTAGGGCTGATTTCAAGTTTTCATAACAATCGGTAATTGGCATTTTTGGATGCCGATTATGGCCGGTTGCATTACAATCCACAAGGAGACTGCGTGGCAGGCTGACCACCTGTTACGTGACTGCAGCAAGGAGCCAAGGTAAGTTGCTAGCTATCATTAAACTTATCTTGTAAAAAACAATCAATCAATCTTCACATAATCACAAGTTAACTACACATGGTTGATGATATTACTAGTTTAACTAGGTTGTCCCGTGTTGCATATAATCAATGCGGTGCCTGTTAATTTATCATCGAATCACAGCCTACTTCGCCAAAAGGGTGATGATTTAACAAAAGCCCATTCGCGAAAAAGGCACAATCGTAGCACCAATGTACCTAACCATAAACATCAATGCCTTTCTTAAAATCATAACACAAGTATATTTTTTAAACCTGAATATTTAGTTAAAAGAAATTCATGTTAGCAGGCAAGCATTTCGCTACACTCGCATTAACATCTGCTAACCATGTGTATGTGACAAATAACATTTGATTTGATTTGATATTCACTAGGGAAATTGTGTCACTTCTCTTGCGTTCAGTGTAAGCAGTAGTTTGGGCCGCCTGGCTCATTGCGAACTGTGTGAAGACCATTTCTTCCTAACAAAGACCGTAATTAATTTGCCAGAATTTTACACAATTATGACATAACATTGAAGGTTGTGCAATGTAACAGCAATATTTAGACTTAGGGTTGCCACCCGTTCTATAAAATACAGAACGTTCCATATTTCACTGAAAGAATAAACGTTTTGTTTTCGAAATGATAGTTTCCGGATTTGACCATATTAAGGACCTACGGCTCGTATTTCTGTGTGTTTATTATATTATAATTAAGTCTATGATTTGATATTTGATAGAACAGTCTGACTGAGCGGTGGTAGGCAGCATCAGGTTTGTAAGCATTCATTCAAACAGCACTTTCCTGGATTTTCCAGCAGTTCTTCGCAATGCTTGAAGCACAGCACTGTTTATATACAAATGCTTGAAGAGAGAGAGAGAAATAGTCCTATAAATTCCTATAATAACTACAACCTAAAACTTCTTAATTAGGAATATTGAAGACTCATGTTAAAATGAACCACCAGCTTTCATATGTTCTCATGTTTTGAGCAAGGAACTTAAACGTTAGCTTTTTACATGGCACAAATTGCACTTCTACTTTCTTCTCCAACACAGTTTTTTGCATTATTTAAACCAAATTGAACATGTTTCATTATTTATTTGAGGCTAAATTGATTTTATTTGTATTATATTAAGTTAAAATAAAAGTCTTCATTTAGAATTGTTGTAATTGTCATTATTACAAATATATATATAAAAATCAACCGATTAATCGGTATCAGAATTTTTTTGTCCTCCAATAATCAGTATCGGCATTGAAAAATCAATATCGGTCGACCTCTATTGTCAGCTGCGTTTATTTTCAGCAAACTTAACATGTGTATATATTTGTATGAACATAACAAGATTCAACAACTGATACATAAACTGAACAAGTTTCACAGATATGTGACTAACAGAAATTTAATAATGTGTCCCTGAACAAGGGGAGGGGGGGGTCAAAATCAAAAGTAACAGTCAGTATCTGGTGTGGCCACCAGCTGCATTAAGTACTGCAGTGCATCTCCTTTTATTTATTTATTTTACCTTTATTTAACCAGGTAGGCAAGTTGAGAACAAGTTCTCATTTACAATTGCGACCTGGCCAAGATAAAGCAAAGCAGTTCGACAGATAAAACGACACAGAGGTACACATGGAGTAAAAACAAACATACAGTCAATAATGCAGTATAAACAAGTCTATATACAATGTGAGCAAATGAGGTGAGAAGGGAGGTAAAGGCAAAAAAGGCCATGATGGCAAAGTAAATACAATATAGCAAGTAAAATACTGGAATGGTAGTTTTGCAATGGAAGAATGTGCAAAGTAGAAATAAAAAAATAATGGGGTGCAAAGGAGCAAAATAAATAAATTAATTAAAATTAAATACAGTTGGGAAAGAGGTAGTTGTTTGGGCTAAATTATAGGTGGGCTATGTACAGGTGCAGTAATCTGTGAGCTGCTCTGACAGTTGGTGCTTAAAGCTAGTGAGGGAGATAAGTGTTTCCAGTTTCAGAGATTTTTGTAGTTCGTTCCAGTCATTGGCAGCAGAGAACTGGAAGGAGAGGCGGCCAAAGAAAGAATTGGTTTTGGGGGTGACTAGAGAGATATACCTGCTGGAGCGTGTGCTACAGGTGGGAGATGCTATGGTGACCAGCGAGCTGAGATAAGGGGGGACTTTACCTAGCAGGGTCTTGTAGATGACATGGAGCCAGTGGGTTTGGCGACGAGTATGAAGCGAGGGCCAGCCAACGAGAGCGTACAGGTCGCAATGGTGGGTAGTATATGGGGCTTTGGTGATAAAACGGATTGCACTGTGATAGACTGCATCCAATTTGTTGAGTAGGGTATTGGAGGCTATTTTGTAAATGACATCGCCAAAGTCGAGGATTGGTAGGATGGTCAGTTTTACAAGGGTATGTTTGGCAGCATGAGTGAAGGATGCTTTGTTGCGAAATAGGAAGCCAATTCTAGATTTAACTTTGGATTAGAGATGTTTGATATGGGTCTGGAAGGAGAGTTTACAGTCTAACCAGACACCTAAGTATTTGTAGTTGTCCACGTATTCTAAGTCAGAGCCGTCCAGAGTAGTGATGTTGGACAGGCGGGTAGGTGCAGGTAGCGATCGGTTGAAGAGCATGCATTTAGTTTTACTTGTATTTAAGAGCAATTGGAGGCCACGGAAGGAGAGTTGTATGGCATTGAAGCTTGCCTGGAGGGTTGTTAACACAGTGTCCAAAGAAGAGCCGGAAGTATACAGAATGGTGTCGTCTGCGTAGAGGTGGATCAGGGACTCACCAGCAGCAAGAGCGACCTCATTGATGTATACAGAGAAGAGAGTCGGTCCAAGAATTGAACTCCTCCTCATGGACTGCACCAGATTTGCCAGTTCTTGCTGTGAGACGTTACCCCACTCTTCCACCAAGGCACCTGCAAGTTCCCGGACATTTCTGGGGGATTTGGCCCTAGCCCTCACCCTCCAATCCAACAGGTCCCAGACGTACTCAATGGGGTTGAGATCCGGGCTCTTCGCTGGCCATGGCAGAACACTGACATTCCTGTCTTGCAGGAAATCACGCACAGTATGAGCAGTATGGCTGGTGGCATTGTCATGCTGACATACATTGTCATGTCAGGATAAGCTTGCAGGAAGAGTACCACATGAGGAGGATGTCTTCCCAGTAACGCACAGCGTTGAGATTGCCTGCAATGACAACAAGCTCAGTCCGATGATGCTGTGACACACTGCCCCAGGCCATGGTGGACCCTCCACCTTCAAATCGATCCCGCTCCAGAGTACAGCCCTCGGTGCAACGCTCATTCCTTCAACGATAAACGCAAATCTGACCATCACCCCTGGTGAGACAAAACCGCAACTTGTCAGTGAAGAGCACTTTTTGCCAGTCCTGTCTGGTCCAGCGATGGTGGGTTTGTGCCCATAGGCGACGTTGTTGCTGGTGATGTTTGGTGAGGACCTGCCTTACAACAGGCCTACAAGCCCTCAGTCCAGCCTCTCTCCACCTATTGCGGACAGTCTGAGCACTGATGGAGGGATTGTGCGTTCCTGATGGAGGGATTGTGCGTTCCTTGCCATCCTGTACCTGTCCCACAGGTGTAATGTTCGGATGTACCGATCCTGTGCAGGTGTTGTTACACATGGTCTACGAGGACGATCAGCTGTCCGTCCTGTCTCCCTGTAGCGCTGTCTTAGGCGTCTCACAGTACAGACATTGCAATTTATTACCCTGGCCACATATGCAGTCCTCATGCCTCCTTGCAGCATGCCTAATGCACGTTCACTCAGATGAGGGACCATGGGCATCTTTCTTTTGGTGTTTTTCAGAGTCAGTAGAAAGGCCTCTTTAGTGTCCTAAGTTTTCATAACTGTGACCTTAATTGCCTACCTTCTGTAAGCTGTTAGTGTCTTAACAACCGTTCCACACGTGCATGTTCATTAATTGTTTATGGTTCATTGAACAAGCATGGTAAACAGTGTTTAAACCCTTCACAATGAAGATCTGTGAAGTTATTTGGATTTTTACAAATTATCTTTGAAAGACAGGGTCCTGAAAGAGGGACATTTCTTTTTTGCTGAGTTTATATACTGTATACTATACACACCATCATATACATGTACACTGAGTGGACAAACCATTAGGAACATCTTCCTAATATTGATTGCACCCTTCTTTGCCTTCAGAACAGACTCAATTTGTCAGGCATGGACTCTACAAGGTGTCGAAAGTGTTCCACATGGATGCTGGCCCATGATGACCTCAATGCTTCCCACAGTTGTGTGAAGTTGGCTGGATGTCATTTGGGTGGTGGACCATTCTTGATACACACAGGAAACTGTTCAGTGTGAAAAACCCAGTAGCACTGCAGTTCTTGACACACTCAAACCAGTGCTACCATAACTACTACCATACCCCGTTCAAAGGCACTTAAATCTTTTGTCTTGCCCATTCACCCTCTGAATGGCACACATACACAATCCATGTCTCAATTGTCATAAGGCTTAAAAATCCTTCTTTAACCTGTCTCCTCACCTTCATCTACACTGATTGAAGTGGATTTTAACGGGTGATACAAATAAGGGATCGTAGCTTTCACCTGGTCTGTCTATGTTATGGAAATAGCGGATGTTCTTAATGTTTTGTGTACTCAGTGTATATTCCGGACTCTGACAATGCTCGTCCTGATATTGCTTCATTTTTTGGATCTGTTTGTATTGTTCTGTTCGGTATAAGTTCACTGTCGGAGTTGGAAACACAAGCATTTCACTGCATCCGCAAAACATGTGTACGCGACAAATAAGATTTGATTTGGTGCGATCACACAGACAGAAAAAGAGGCCACGACAGTAGCTTTCAAAACAGCCTCTTGAGAGGGGAACCAACAGGAACGACTGACAGCAGATTGACAGCAAACCTGAGGGGATACTACAGTCGATCCCACTGCACGCACGACACACGGTTCAAACTGCTGTGGATGTCATATAGGTTCGAACAGGGTTCTTCTGATCTACAGGGACAAGGGTTCTCTACATGAAACCTTTTTCATACAAAATGGTTCCTTTGGAACCGTGCCTCTACGAAAGAAAGGATTCCAAAAGTGTTCTCCGTTGGGTGAAAAGGTTCTACCTGGAACCATAAAAGGTTCTTCTACAGGGACAAGTGTTATGGTATGGGTTTATAACGCTCCCACCTGTGACCTCATCATGTCTGGCCCTCAAGATCTCCTCTCTGAGAGGAACAATATCAAGAGCCACACTTGTTTGAGTTTATTTTATTTTTACAGCGACAGTGCACATTAAATTAACGTTTCAGTAAAAGTGCCAGTTTTAGCCAGCCGGCTAATTTTTAACCGCAGTCCCTGGGCAGGTTATTAAAAACAATTACAATATAGACAATCATTGAGCAGTGAGCACACGCAGAGCAACATAGGACAGGCAAGACATAGCATACAGACAGAGCAACATAGAACAAGCAAGACGAAGCATACAGACAGAGCAACATAGAACAAAAAGCTGCAAGACAAAATTCATAAAAGCAACAAAGTGTTTCCACACCTCACAAGCTATAGACAACTTGTGCCTCTAACTGTCCTTGTTACTTTGGGATTGAATTTTTATGTTCTTAACATTAGCTTGTATTCATGAAGAACAGCGATATGAGTGAGACGGTATAATAATGAGGCTGATACAGTGAAATGGGCAGACATCCAGGAGAGGCAGCTCTAGGCTGCTAGCGAGACAGGCGGTAGCCTGTGTGTGTGCGTGTCTGTAGAAAAGCACCTTTTGAATAGCCTAACCCCTGGGCACAGACGTCAATTCAACATCTATTCCATGTTGGTTCTATGTAATTTAATTGAAATGACGTGGAAACAACATTGATTCAACAAGTGTGTGCCCAGTGGGTATTTACACGATGGACAGCTGACCGGCTACAACAACAAGTGTCTCTCAAGGGACAACTTTAAAAAGAGAGTATAGAGTAGGTGTACAACAAATATTAGTCGTGAAAATAGATTTTTATTTGCTCTATGCCTCTGTCTAGGGCCTATTTCTCCGTCTCACACACATAGAGATAGTGTGAGAGAGAGGAGAGAAACCAAAGGAACCAATATAAAAATCACTTTCATGATCATAGGCTTTGAAAAGGGGGCGGTTACTCATTTACTGTATACATGTAGCCAAACTGAAGATGGAATTATGAAGGTATATGCACAGTGCTTTTCCAACCTCTCCCCAGCTCCATTCCATTGAGCTGCCAATGGTAGGCTACAGTAATGTATTGATCGGTGACATTGACGAGAGGGATAATTACATGGCACCATTCATGCGTAACAACCCTAGTGTGACATGTGGCAATGTAATACACAGTATATGTGCAAAAATGTAGCCTATAGCCTAGTAATAGCCTACCCAAATGTTGTCTTGATTGAGACTTCTGGTGTGTTTAATATCGACATAAAGTATGTGCTATTATAACATTTGTAGACATGCGCTTACCTTCCATCCAGCTGAACTATTACTGTCGCCCTTATCTTTGAAATAGGGAACATAGCGGACCATCCAATCGTAGACCTGTGATAGCGTGAGTCTTTTTTCAGGGGTGCTTTCAATGGCTCGTGTGATAAGGTCCGCGTACGATTGGTTACCCCATGCGTTCCGCCGCGAGGATTTGGCTTTGCGCAATTGTCCAGTCACATCAAGTGCCGCGCCGGCCAAGCATGGGTGCGTCGCGCCGATGGGAGCAGGGTCGACTGCTGGATGCTTCAGCTCCGTCGGCGTGCCACCCATTCTCCCCGCTCTGCACGCTGAAACGGCTAGATTGTCATCTGGTTCCACCTTGATGGTGGTCAGTGGAAGACCCCCATTGACCTCCAGTACTTCGGGGAAATCCTCCGGACAAGGCAGTGGCCAAGTGCACGAGCGAGGCCGGTTTTGCGGCTCGAAATCCGAATCAACCTGATGAGCCAATTCGTCGTCCCCCATCATCAACATTTATCTTCAGTTGTGAAGGAATAACCGAGTTAGAAAGAAATACAATACCTCCACAATTCCGGTATTGTCTCCAATACTAGACCTACTTCAAGCCGAAATCCGTCTCGTGACGGGGATATTACAGTCTGATTCAATAAAGTAACGATCAAATCTCAGAGAAGCCGGCTGCTGTGGAGATGGACGATTTTGAATGGCTCGTCTGCAGTAGGCTATCACAACCCGCATGTAACGATAAGAGTAGCAGTAATAGTAACAATAATCGTTCTCCCATTTTACCTGAAATAAAACATGTTCAATTGGGGAAATTATGAATTGCTGATTGCCTACATCTCCAGCAGCTAGAGTCAATCCAAATGCATGAGAATGTCAGTTAATCCGGCTGCAGCAACAGATGATACCTCATAGAACGAGAATGGAGATGCAGAGAGCCTTCGAAAGAATCCGCCAAAACATAGACGGGAATAATGTTTAAATCAACAGGATTGTCCAGACAGCACAGACAAGCGACGATGTGTGATCATCGTACATTAAATATACCAGTCTTCACGGAATAGGCTGGCCAATGCAAATCCATTCACAGTCACACACAAACGACTCCGAATTCAATTGCAATGATACTTTTTTTTTTTTATCGAGTCGCATGTGTCTTTTAAAAAGCGACACGCTTCCAGACAGTGCACAGTCCAGCATCAGTCTGTTCTTGTCCACTTGATCAAATGATTTATCACACGTCTTGCTCGCCTCTAGTATTTCTAACATGTAGGCTATCTGATCTCCAATCTGTTTTTCTTACACTCAGATCCCCTCACATGTCCTCATTTAATAAAACTCGTTTCGTAGATGTGAACTGATGACGTGCTGACGCTGTTGTGTGGAATAGATGCTGCCATTGGATGGCGCGCCCATTACTCCCAGAACACGCTTACAACACCCCGGCCCGAACTCTCACATATAATATCAACCCCATCATGAAACGGTAGACAAATATCCATGGCATAAATGTTTCAACGTGACAAATATGCTAAATGTTCTTAATCTCTGGAAAAAGCAGCTGCTGCGCGTTTTAATGCGACCTTTGGTCTCCAGATTCCAATTAGCCTTAATTTCTCTCTTAAGAGAATTTGGTGCAGATGTACTCTCTTAATGTCCTTAAATCTTGGAGAATCAATTGATAATTTCCTTTTGTCGGCACGGTGTCCAACAAGACCAATTGATGCGTAAAGCGTCTCTGGTGGTGCACCAGAACAGCGGGAGTGTAGTTTTCTACCACAATTAGATAGATTTAGTTCAGATTACCAGAGATTAGGTAACCCCAGATTATAATCCGATGAGTGAGGAAAAAATGCAATAGCTACATGCTGTTCAATTATCTCTGCTTTATTCCCCCCATCACTGGAAAAAAAATGTGGGTATAACACAATTTAGCACATAATTTTCTAAAATCGCATTTGCCAAGCTTCGATGCGTTACAGCAGCCTGTTTCTTTCTACACGGCAGGCATGACTGTTGAGGATGTCAGACTCCCAGTGGCAGCGCGTTTGACCCATGTGTGCATAACTACCAGATTGCTACATTGACCGAGGGGATTCCGACCACGCCTCACTGTATGGTGCCGCCTCCTCATGTATCAAATTGACAGCTGGGCGGGCGCATTGCTCAGTTGCTTAGATGCCGATTGGCTATCGTGTTTCAGACCACGTTGTCCATTGGCCCAATGTATGGCACAAGGGGTTAATTCAGATGAATGGTGTAATCAACGTAGTATCCTTTATTTTGACTGAGAATGTATAATTGTATTGGTGGTACGTCTGCGTCACACATTTGCCATTGACAGTAATAGTCGAGGGTGAACAAAACCAAAGAGTCATCACAGATTTGGGGTATTTACATCATGAGTAATCCAGACTTGGGGTATTTACATCATAAGTAATCCAGACTTGCAAAATGTAACAGAGAAATCAGACACCCTGGTGTTCATTCTCGTTGTCTAACTCAAAACATATGGGTCAGTGGTTTTTGAAAAACAGACACTAGCCCTATAAACTACATAAAACCAGAAAAGTAAAAAATAGACATAGGGGGCTGCCTAACCCATAATGTATTTTTTAACCACACAGGAATAGAAAACATATACCCAAACGCTGTGCAACATATCTGACCCATATACTGTACTTTTCACCAAATAAATCAAACTTGCTTTACAATTCTATTACAGTTATTACACACATGGACACATCTAATTGACTGTACATGGGTTGCTCATTAAGACAGTGTTCAATATAATACAGGAGAGATTCAGGATTTAGGGCAGTGACTTTTAAATATCGGAGTTAAAAAAAAAAGTTTTTCATTCGTCAGGAATAAAATGTCACCTTCCATCTTGAAATTGTTTAGGGTGTGGACCTGTAGACTGCATGTTGGCTTGCCGCCCATTGTTTAGTGTAACCAACCCAGGATCAGGTGAGTAGTTGAGCAATGTCGTGGCCATTACGGAATGTCTGCACGCACCAGTTATGAGATAGGTAGGCCAACACTACCAACCCACAGTCATTGCTACATACACACACACACACACACACACCTGTGAATTACTTCACATTTCATTTATTTGTTCTATAAAAGGGGTTGTCAACGTTCTACATCATTTTACCCACGATTAAAGGTTTTTGGCAGAAACTTTTGTTCTGAGGACAATTCTAGATGGTGGATCGAATAGCATTGTTTACTTGAGGGACCGACAGCACACACATAAAAAAAAACTATGCGCGCTCACATATTCCTTGAGTGATATAAGTGGCCACAAAGATCCCAACCCACAAAAACATCTATTTAAAGCACAAACTGAGATTGTCTACCAAATCCCCACCCAGCACACCTACTACAGTAAGTACATTTAAAGTTGCACAGTCATGTCTACAAAATGCAGTCACAGTTGTGAAATTGTACATGTCAAATGTAGCACATGCGTGAGTTGGAAGGATGTGTGTCACATTATAATAAATATTGCACATCCAGTTAAACATAGTTATAATATTATATTGCTAATACAGAGGAAAACCTCTGAACATAAAATAATTTTATTCATATTAATTTAAATAATTAATTAACCGCTCAGAGTCTAAGCTTGGGGGGGGGGGCAAACATAAGGAATTGTTTTAAGATGGTCACACCAAGGATCATTTAGCCATTTGAGTTAGAAATGTAAGGCCCCTTTAGATATAAAAAAAAACCCCGAATAATTACATTTGATTAAACATTGAATTTGGCCTTACTGCTGTTAACCCATAGAACCACATTGAATAACAGATTCATACATGGATAAACAGATAAATAATAGTAATATAATAAATCATAAGCAAGTTTGTTTTGAAGTGTCTGTCCTATATCTGAGATATATAAAATCAAGAAATTATTATTATTGAACCCCCCTTCTTCAGACTAGTCTTGTGGGCATCCTAGAGCAAAACAACCAAGGTGTTCGTGAGAGTCTCACCTTTCCATAGAGGGGTCATATTAGTTAGTAGGCCAAACCATTCGGACGCTACAGAGGTTTTCGTGAGAAGACCGATTTTCAGGATGTCTCCTGGTCTGACAAATACCGCTGTAGCTCCGCCACCTTTCACCGCAGATGATGAAGGCCGGCATCAACAGATGTTGTTGCCGGCCGTGCAACAAACAAAAAACGGATACTGTATCTCTAGCTTAACAGAAAGATTTTATGGAGATTTTTGTTTTACTATGCTAGTTAAGATTTTTGCAGGGTGTGGACATCCACTCCAAGTTACCATTTCCAAGCTACAGAGTTTTGGCCAGCATTGCATAACATGTCTCACAACAAGAACACCTATTCAGACAAAGAACAAACTAATCAGAGGTGATGAGAGACAGTGCGCCCAATCCAGAGGCTTGGAAGAGGACCACACCTAAGGAGGGAGAAGAGGGAAGGCCAGGAAGAGGTGGAGAGACAGAGGGAGGCCCTGTCACTGTCAGGAGACGTAGCCAGGCAGGCTGCTTTACACTGGTCCCCATACCAGACATTCCGAGGCAGGAGGGCTGGTTGCAGGCGTTCTCTGGGGCTGATCTTAGAAAAGCCTGTTCACCACAACAAACCATTTCTTTCACTGACACACCGAAGAAGCACTCAGTGGAATTTCATTCACTTACAAAAAATATAAATAAATAAAAGGGTTCCCTCCCACTTCCCCACAGCCAAGACCCACCCATCATTCCTCCTCCCACCTCCAGTAACCTCACAACTTTACATAAGTGAGCCATGTACCCCTGTCGCTCTGGTGGTACTGGGATGAGTGGAAGACTGGAAGTTGGAGGAGCCACAAGGAGGCCCTGGGGAGACCAATGTCCGTCCTAGGAAAACGCCTCCCTCCTCTTCAGTCACACTTCGCCTCCCTCACCAAGCATATGGGCTCCCAATGACACAGGAAGGAGAGAGGCTCCTTTGCAAGTATCAAGAATGTTCCTGAGTAGGCAAGTCTGGATTTCACCCCCTACATGGCACCGGCCCAACTTAGGCTGACTTAAATACTTCCTGCCCTGGGCAAGGAGTCAGGCTTATTGTGGCACAGATCTTGGCACGGGCCCTACCTGGTATGAACATAATGCTCAGAGGCACAGAGATGAGTGGAGCCAAGAGGCTATAATTAAGACGGAATGCAGCAGAATGGAAAGGAGAGGGGAAAAAAGTGGAGCGCAGGTAACAGCTTCTCTCCTCTGTTTCGAGGGCTCCGACAGTGAGAGGTTTAACTAATGCGATACTGGCCCGCTTAATCCTATTTACAAGTTAAACACTGTCTGGATGATAAAACTCTCCTTGAAGATTCTCCCGTACTAGGCTGTTTCTTTGGGTGGCAGAAGATGGTAAAGTGGCATAGATGTGTGTTCTGGTTGTCAAATACATGAACATGGCATTGGGGAATACGCATTGATTTCACATTTATTAGAGTCATGCAGAGGGAGATGAGGAGTAGAAAGGTCATGCTAATGTCCATGCTCCTCTACAATGGGCATATAAATACATTATCTGCAAGAACATTATCCTGACAATCCTCGATTAATACGATTCATATTTCTTAAAAAGGGTAGTCTATGAGATGCCCATAACCTTCTGCTGAGCCACAGATTGCGATACGCTTTACTACTGACTACACATGATGAGCATTACTATTGACTGTGTGCAACCCAAGAGGTCATGCTACTACATTTATCTCCTTGTCTAATCTGTTTTTTAGGAGGAACTCTGTATTCTATTTTCTAAGAAACTGAGGCTCCATCGCTTGGCCTCTGCCTCCAACAGTGAGTTAAATCACTCACTAGCACAAGAAGAAGCCATTGCTTGGCAGGATCCACAATGGCTGAGAGGGCCCGATGCCAAGCAGCTGATTACACTGGCTGGGCTCTCCAGGCAGCGCGGAGGAGAGGTACCCAGGGCAGGGTGGGGGGGAATCATGACCAGAGATCAGGCAACTAAACACAAGTTTAAGTGGGAAAAAAAGCCAGCAGAATGTGTATGATGGGCTGGACATAAACAGCCCTGGGCAAGAGGCATCTGCTTCTTTAATATATAATTCACTTTATAGGCAACAAGAAACACCAGACTCCTTAGGGCCATGACTCTGGTTTTGGTTGTTGGTCAAAGTGGCAAGAAGGGCTGTGTCTCTATCTTGTACTTTAATTGATAAATCAGCCACTATGGAATACTGTGCACAGAAAAGGGCTGTATTTGAATAATTACAAACAGACTAAATGGAAGTGGAGACAGACATGTTGTAAGGCAGGCCCTAACCCTAATGCCTAACCCTAACCTTAAATTATGGCCGAAAAGGCCATTTTTATTTTCATTCATTTTTACCAGACATTTTAGACTTTGCAGCTGGCCCATCTAGCCGAAATCGCAGTTCTGATTCATGACAATAAAATGTCAAACTGCTCACCAACCCTGACATGCCAATAACTCAAGGAGTAGACAGCCACCTGCTTCCCAAACCCTCCTTTCAGTCACCACTTCACACACAGGGTCACTTGACATTGAACTGCCTGCTCAGTTGAAGCAGGGACATGGAATACTGTGCCCTGCGAGATTTCACAATTTAGGTCATTATTCTACTTACCTACTTTCAATCTCAATGGCACTGCCCGTGCGCTCACAGACACCATAATGGGATAGATACAACTTTGCAATCTCTATACGACAACGGAGAATGAATAAGGAGTTGGATAGAATCTTATTTCTTTCGATGAGTAGAAGTAACACATTTATAAAATATCGATGACGACAGTATGTTTAGCTTTATAAGATTATACATGACCAACCACCCAGCTTCTGAGTAGTTAGAATGTCTATTTCCCCACAGCTGGCTACTATACCAGGAGATTTCGAGCAAATGTGCTAAGCTAATGATATGCAAACTGCACGCAGAGATAAAAAAAATGGCAACCATGAGTTTGTCTGACTATGGGTAAGTAAAAAACAAAACTCCAAGCGGGCTGTCATGTGCCTTTTACTGAGGAGTGGTTTCTGCCTGGCCACTCTACCATAAAGGTCTGAATGGTGGAGCTGCAGAGATGGTTGAGGAACTCTGGAGCTCTGTCAGAGTGACCATTAGGTTCTTGGTCACCATCTGACCAAGGCCCTTCTCCCCGATTGCTCAGTTTGGCCGGACAGCCAGCTCTAGGAAGAGTCTTGGTGGTTCTAAACTTCTTCCATTTAATAATGGAGGAGGCAACTGTGTTCTTGGGGACCTTCAATACTGAATAAATTTTTTTGTACCCCTTCCCCAGATCTGTACCTCCACACAATCCGGTCTCGGAGCTCTATGGACAATTCCTTTGTCCTCATGGCTTGGTTTTTGCTCTAACTGTGGGACC
The DNA here is from genome assembly GCF_002021735.2 of Oncorhynchus kisutch. Taxonomy (NCBI): domain Eukaryota; kingdom Metazoa; phylum Chordata; class Actinopteri; order Salmoniformes; family Salmonidae; genus Oncorhynchus; species Oncorhynchus kisutch. The sequence continues at coordinate 24,856,000 of NC_034175.2, read as the reverse complement.
TTATATAGACAGGTGTGCCATTCCAAATCATGTCCAATCAATTGAATTTACCACAGGTGCTCAAATCAAATTGTAGAATCATCTCAAAGATGGACCTGAGCTCACTTTCAAGTCTCATAGCAAAGGGTCTGGAAACAAAGCGTTTTAATAAATGTACAAACATTTCTAAAAACCTGTTTTCACTTTGTCATGCTGAGGTAGTGTGTACACTGAGGGAAAAAAATAATGTAATCAGTTTTAGAATAAGGCTGTAACATAACAAAATGTGGAAATAGTGAAGGGGTCTGAATACTTTCCGAATGCACTGTACATAGGAGGGCATCAGCGGAAAACTGATCTCTAGCCAAGAATGGAGATGATACAATCGAGACAAGACCATTTTGAAATAACTGTAGATTATACAACCGGAGGCCTCAAGTCTTGTACATACAAGAGCCTCCCTCCGCTTAGGTTGCCATTGAGGTACTAATGGGTTAAGAGAAATGAGAGGGGAAGGGAAATCAATGCTTTTGTGAGAAGAAGAAAGGGAAAGCTTTCACAGGTATATGTATAATTAAGCAATTGAAAAAGCTAATTAGAGTTGTGGGATGAGATGTGCAGAACTCGTGGATAATTATTACCATGGCAACCACGGCTCCTGTGTAGATGATCGGAGGTGCAGATTTAACTGGCTCTAACCAGAAAGGCCGGGTTTTTACATATAGAGTAGGAGAGCTCCCTAGTGGTAAACGATGGAAATGGCACCTGTCAACAGGGTCACATGTAGAAGACAAACTTTGGGGAGTGTTGCAGACATAACTGTTATTAATAGAGCTGGAATGATGGTGCGGCAGGTATGGTCGTGGGCCAGTAACCGAAAGGTCGCTGGTTTGATTCCCCGAGCCAGTTGAAAATCTGTCGATGTGTCCTTAGGCAAGGCATACCCAATTGCTCCTGTAAGTGGCTATTTTTATAAACTACACAAGTCAGTTACAAATTCTTATTTAAAATGACGGCTTACACTGGCCAAACCCGGACAACGCTGGGCCAATTGTGTGCCGCCCTACGGCACTACCAATCACGGCCGGTTGTGATACAGACTGGAAGCGAACCAGGGTGTCTGTAGTGACATTTAGCACTGAGATGCAGTGCCTTAGACCGGTGCGCCACTAGGGGAGCCCCAATGACTTAAAATGTAATGATTTATTATTCTACATGTCAGAATATGTTGTGAATGTAGATTAGAACAAACTGGCCTGTCTGAACATTCCACAGTGTTGTGAACTGCTGCACCCGCATCTGTTGAGTGCTGCAAACCAAGAGGACACAGTTGAGTTGAGAAAAATCATGTTTAATAAACACTATAGCTGTGCATTTCTGGAAACATATCCAACACAGAACAAAGCACTATCAGCATCACACAAAACCAATGTTCAGCACTGAATAGATATTGTTATTTATTGACTCATTCAAAGCCTCATTTGTCACATCGTCCATGTTGGCTGTGTCAATCCTCTTGTGAAGTCCTTTTCAAACACTACTAACATCCTAATGGCAGATGGTGAGATATAGAGTTCCTTCACAGAGACAAAGGACTGTGGGAAAGCGCTTTCTTATAGGAATCATACAAAATTAAGTCCCAAAAAATACATTTTAATAAAAACTCCACTTTGTCCATGACTGCCAATAGCCACTTACAACATCTTAACACACCCCTTCTTACATGTGTCTCTTGGGGTCAATCTTCTCCAGGTGAACTAGGGGCTTGAGCTGCTCAGCGAAGCTGCGCATGTCCTCCGACATGGTATCCTGGCCCGCGGGGGCCAACACACTGAGCTCCACCAGGTAGGAGAGTGACAGCGGCTCAGTGTTCTCTGTATTCCCAGGGACCAGGATGCGTGACAGTTTACTCACCACCACTTTGAGCACGCCTCTACGGAAAATGTGGCCCTTGGCTACGAACTCGTGGTCCATGCGGAAGCCCATTTCGTTGAGGAAATCGGGCAGGCTGTGCGAGGTGGCCACATCCACACAGTTGCGAACAAGCGCGTGGCGGGACTTGTCACCCACCTCCGGCTGGCCCAGGTAGCGCAGGTGCCAGGGAACTGTTGGGTGGGAGAGGGAGCGGCGGGCACGTAGCAGGAATGGGTTGCCCTGCTGGCCCTTCAGGAGGTAGACCAGCTCATGGTCGGCGAATGTCTCGGGTTCCATGTTGTCACAAAGGCCCCGGAGGCGGTGCAATAGGCTTTCGAGGGCCTGGTCCAAGACGCTGCCTTGAGTGGTGACATGACAGAACAGTGTCAGCAATGTTTACATTTACAAGCGTAACTTGAAAGCAGGGTAAGTTGTCATTTTGACTTTTTAGAGTGAATTGAAATGCCAATTCAAAAACATAAAAGGCCTCAATGGAAACAGACTGTACTTTTCAATTAGTGAATTGCAACTGATCCCGAGTTGACCAAGCCACAGCACAGGAGCTGGTATGGGGTCTTCACCTTAACATATTGTAACGACCCTGGGTTTATAAGCGTGGATATCTACTCTGCCACTCGAGCATGCTTTTGCGACACAGTCGATAGCTCGCTGGACTTCGGACTAGAAGGTTCGAGACCTGCTCCCTGCTGCCTGTGTCATTACATTGGTGTCAGAAGTGGGATCTGACCTTGCATGCACGACAGTGCGTGTGCTTGGCCAGTGAGTGCGTTCCTATAAGACGTAGAGTCGCAAGCTAGCGTGAGGACGCACTCTTTGAAAGGAGGGTTTATAAGCGCGGATATCTACTCTGCCACTCAAGCATGCTTTTGCGACACAGTCGATAGCTCGCTGGACTTAGGACTAGAAGGTTCGAGACCTGCTCCCTGTGTCATTACATTGGTGTCAGAAGTGGGATCGGACCTTGCATGCACGACAGTGCGTGTGCTTGGCCAGTGAGTGCGTTCCTATAAGACGTAGAGTCGCAAGCTAGCGTGAGGACGCGCTCTTTGAAAGTAGGGAGTAGTGTAACGACCCTGGGTTTATAAGCGCGGATATCGACTCTGCCGCATGAGCATGCTTTTGGGGCACAATCGATAGCGCGCTGGACTTCGGGTTAGAAGGTTGAGGGTTCGAGACCTGCTCCCTGCCTGTTTCATTGCAATATTTACACTTCAGACACCCAAATACAGAATACCAAATAGGTATGCCTGCCCTAATGGTGACGCTAGAATTTCGACCTAGGCAGACTCACCTTGCAGCAGGTACTCCATCATGTTGATTGTGCCCCCCGTGATGGGCAGCACTGAGACTGGTGGGGCCTCCATCACACGTCAGTGTCAGACAGGTAACGTTAACTAGATCAATGGAAAAAATGAAAACACATCGTGTTACAGACTACCAGTGACTATAAACATGTATTTTTTCGTGAATGCATCTCTAACCTATCCAACTTTCCTGACTGGCTAAGTTAGCAGGCTAGTTTAGACAGACAGTAGCTAATTTTATTCAAACAAAGTTAGCTAGCCAGTTAGCTAGCCAGCCAAATAAACTACAGCCAGAAAGTATTACAACTCACCGATAAGATAGTTACTGAGAAATAACGCTAAATGCACTAAACTTGCCTTATATTTGTCCTTAAACTGTCGCGTATCTGCTTCTTCCTTCCCAAACTACACTGCACCAACTCAAGCTAACTTGCAACCTAGCTAACGTTAGCTCATAGCTAAATAAGGTTAAATTGAAACTAGCTAGCTAGGAAACTCCAAACAAACGTTCAAAAGCAACCGCTACACATATGCCACTATCAGCAGTGACAGAACAGAGTTGATTGAGCCCGTGTGATAGAGGAATAGCTAGTTAGTATCTAGCTCGTCACCCAGATCCGCGCATTTCGCAGCGGGTTGGAGCATGGGGCATTCAAGAACGGTAATGTTCTAGAGTGTTCTGAAAGCAACTCAGTGGCTCGATGATGAGTTCAAAATGTCACATTTCAGCAACTTGTTTAAAATTATGTCACAAATGACTTGTATAGATATCTAAATACACAGGCTTTATGCTTTTTGAGATATAGAGCAGACTTTCTTCGTTTTCTTTTTTTCTTTTTCTTTTTACAGAGGTTTAAAGGTTAAAAGTACAGAAGTGCTTGACACAGTGCAATACAAATTTGAAGTACAAACAAAAGGTCATGCAATAATGTGATTATATAAAACCAACCATTCAAAAGCCTGCAAATAATTCCCAATAACAATAGTAGGCCTTTTTGGAATTTTGTGTGCCTGAGCACAATGGAAAAAAAACTTGATTTAGGCTATTTATTACTCCTCTCATCAAAGTAGTATCATTCTTAGTTCCTAGACCCTGATATGACTGTGCACACACTCATTGTCATTTATGATGTCATCTCTCGGTTGGAGTCTCCTGATAACCAAGGATGAATAAACAAGTGTAGGTTCTTTCTCCTGTTGAAAGGAGATGCATAGATGTATGCGCATAATACCATACTGCTGTGCAACTAATTATCATCATCATCATTTTAACAAGATTAATAATAGTAATGTCGGCTAGATAAGATAACTTACAAAGTTATCTGGCCACCAAAGAGAAGTGGATTGGCAGAAGCTTAAACATTTGAACAAACAGACACACATTTTTTTTTAAAGTAATCCCATTAAAACAGATAGGGCCTCAAACTGCATACCATCTCCAAAAAATTGTATTCATCTTCAAAGATAACAATATGGAATATTTATCCTGCCTGTAAGTATTCTCCATTTGAAATGGCATAATATAAACAGTGCCAGTACAACAAGGAAAAGGCACACAGCTGCAGAGATTCCAGCTACTGTTGATGCCAGCCACGGAGTTTCTCGGTTACCTGAAGGAGTAGGCCCATTGTCTGTAAAAGAGGCGACAGTGTTGTGTAGTGTTACTACAGAAAATGCTGGTAGTGAAGTATCTGTCAATCCTGTTGAAGTTATAGAACTTGTGGAAGGTCAATGAGATTGGGGTTTAAGAACTACTCAAAACCTTTGGTTCTCACCTATTCTTTTGTTGGTGGTGTTGTTCAGAGCGGAGTCAAGTGAGTAATATGTGCTGGTAATCACATTCTTTGTTACTTCATGCATAAAGCCACTGTCTGGCACAGTGGTTATTACTGGCATGAGGGGATTCTAAATAAAGAGATAGATGGTTAGGGTGAGCTGTAAACAAATTTAGTGCAGACGATCAATCTGCTTGCAAATTATTTCCAATTATAATAAGCTGACTAACCTTTTTCAAGAACAACTGAAGTGGACAATCCATATGTCATCTTGTAATTTTTATACAATTCACATGAGTATATTCCTTGATCCTTCTCTGTAAAAGGGCTGATTACCAATGAACGATTCCTTGAAACACTCTTTCTATGCCATAAATCTTTGGAAAGGTGATGTCGGCCACTTTTATCCTCATGAAAAAGCTGGGTGCGGCGCTGACCAGCATTGTTTGTACTGTAAAACCAGCTAAAAGATTCTGGATGACTTTCATTACTTATGCAGGGTATCAACAATTTTCTACCAAGCGGTGTGCGAAGAGGACTTGAAGAACCTACATCAGATTGATAAAAACAATAAGAAAGCACAATAGCATTACATGAAAGAACTGTTTATAAAGTGTGGATTGATGATTGAAATAGTTGTACATGTCTCGTATGCCTATAGAAAACAATAACAACATGTTAATACAGCTTCATAAATAGTCTAAACAAATCACTCAATGCATGTCCTATTTGAATAAACTGATTTGCATGTCCAAAGAGACATTTGAATATTGAAATTGAATTCAATCGGTGAGTATTCGAAAAACATATATTTTTAAGTTTCTGTGGTACATCTGTATACTAATTGTTTGGCTGTATAACAGTGTACAATAAGGTTAAACACTGTATATATAGCCTTGGGAATTTTCAATAAAGTCCAATACATATGTGAGAATTCTAGTATTGAGCAATATTAATGTTTTTGTAAATTTCAGACACTTACCTGATGTTGGAAATGAGGCCCAAACCATAAATACAATAATTATGGCAGAGGTAGCGATCATGATTACAAACACTGATGAGGCAGATTACTTTGTTGTATTTTTTTGTATTCTTAATTGTATTTTTTCTTTAAACACAGGTAAACTGCTCTAAAATGTGTAGGCTACAGGCCTAAGCCAAAACTGCCACTTAATGTTTGTAATTTAAAGCTATAGGAAATTAAGCTAAAGTTACAAATCTAACAGTTGACTCAGTATGAAACAGAAATAATGCTTTACATAAACATTTACAAACACCTCCCACACAGATGTTTCCTCAGAACCAATGGCATAGGCTGTGGTGTAGGTGTCAGTGACACAAAATGGTGCCCTTGACTAAATTTGTCTGTATCTCCATTTTCCATCAGCGGGTTTGCATGCAGCTTCTTGCAAGGCGTTATCACCATGTGAGAACATGTCATTAGTCACTAGGCTTGTCAGCCTTCATTGGAAATGTTGGTTCCATTGCATTGCAATTGCTATTAGAAACTGAATATTTCGGCCTAGATCTTGGCCTTTATGTTGTTTTTCAGAGAGGGATAGCCAATCAAAGGGTTAACAGGAAGTCAACATGTGCTACCTGACTACAGTATATCATCTATAGTTATATTATAGTAGAGGTTGATGGCCAATGTCCAACATTTGCTTGTATTTTGTCCAACATTGTCCTCTTCTTGGGGTTCCCCAAGGTTGTGTGTTCTCCTGATAATATAGCGCTATAATCAGTCATAATAACTGTCAGGGGAAAAAACATGATTCTGATATATGCAGGGCTGAATATTTGAAGATATCATGTATTTAAAAATAAACAACAATTAGATACATCAAGGTAAATAATTGGTAGACAGTACTGTGTTATCTCCAGCAGGCGGGACTCCGCCCGTAAATGACCTCAAACCACCCACCCTACTCTCTTCTGCTTCTCGCAGTTGTGTCACTCACCAGACCGTCACCTTGTGTTGTAAGAGTTGTCAATGGTAGCCTCGGCAGGTAGACGTCCATTGCAATGGAGTTATTTGAAACGTTGAAAAAAGTGACGCTGGATTCCTATCGCATTCATCACTTGGTTGCAATATTTAGCTTGGTCTATGTAATTCTTAAAATCTCTAAACTTATTGTCAAAAGGAATGAATGGATTCGGGCGCTCGAGACATTCCCAGGACCACCAAAACACTGGCTTTTCGGTCATGTCCGAGAGGTAATGTTAGGTTCAAATGAGAATTTCTTTAACGTGCACATTGAGTGACTGCAAAATGGTTTCCTCCGTGTGGAACATTGTACCGTCAGCTTCAGAGGCAAGTTTCGGTGTGTCATGCTCGTGCATTTGTTGCTTTATTTTATAAGTGCATGTTTTCTGTGTTGTCTTGCAGTTTAAAGAAGATGGGACCGATATGTATAAGGTTGTCAAATGGGGAGAGTCGTACCCCCTTGCATTTCAAATGTGGTTTGGTCCATTTGTGTCCTTCCTCAATATTCACCACCCAGATTATGTCAAAACCATCCTGGCATCAACAGGTTGGTCTCTTTGGAACGACAAGACACACATCATTATTTAAACTAGTTGCATCTATGTAATGTCTATCTATGGAATCTCACTACATGTGATAGAATACCCTGTTTCACTCTCTTTCTTGATAGAGCCCAAAGATGACCTTTTATATAGATTTCTAATTCCATGGATAGGTAAGGTTGCATTATCTTTGCCAAAGTCACATATGCTACAAATATTGAACCAACAAAGTTAGATGATATGTATTTAACTGCAGATATTTTAAGAATAGGCATTTTCTAATATTCATCCCTTTGGGTGCAGTTCTGGTTTTCAATAACATTCTGACCCATGCCACTTAGGCAATTATACAGCTATGGTTAAAATGTATATTCTTTAGTTCTATTATTTTGCATGAACGTACAACATATGTGTTTCTCAGGATATGCTCTCTGTCTCTCTCTCTCTCTCCAGGGGATGGTTTACTGGTGTCTGAAGGTCAGAAATGGTTCCGCCACAGAAGACTCTTGACCCCTGGCTTCCATTACGATGTTTTAAAGCCCTATGTCAAACTGATGGCTGATTCTGCCAAAACTATGCTGGTGCGTTTTGTTAGCTCTACCCTAATTACTGTATAGATTGACAACCATAGCTTATTTGGGGGGAATTTCTGGATACAAAAAAACTATTTGCATAAGAGTTAAAGTTACATATTCTGCCAACTGTATTAGAATGCTGTATAGTTTGACAACTGTATTTTGGAGGGAAATTCTGCATGAACAAGCTAAAGGGGTAATTTAATAAGGGAGTGATGCACTATATGTCACTGTCCATCTTGTGCAAGTTGACTATGTCTGTCCTCTTTCTGTTCCAGGACAAATGGGAGACTCACTCAAAATCCGACGAGTCATTTGAGTTATTTGAGCATGTGAGCCTCATGACACTGGACAGCATTATGAAGTGTGCCTTCAGCTCCAACACTAACTGCCAGACAGTGCAAGGGGGAGAGAGGTCAGTCAGTTAAATGTTTTTAACCACTGCATCATCTGCCATTTACATCTGCCCATGTTGAATATCTTGTCTTGTCAGCGTAAATGTTCTATAAATTGTAAGCCCCAACCCAATACTAATGCTTTTCTTTATTGTCCTTTAACTAGGGCCCAGGGCCCGTATTCGCAAAAGTTTCAGAGTACGGCTGCCGATATAGGATCAGATTTCCCTATTAGATCATAATTAATACGAATATAAAGACAGAGGGGACCTGATCCTAGATCAGCACTCCTACTCAGAGACTTGTTGTGAATACGGGCCCAGAGGTTTTCGAGCCAGATCACATGATCAGGAAAAACCCAAGGCCCTGCCTATCAGCAATGATTGAGTAGAAGTAACTTATACTTTTCTGTTGTTTTTCTCTCGTTTCAGTGGAACCAACGCGTACATCAAGGCTGTGTACGAGCTCAGTGATCTGGTGAATGTCCGCTTCCGGATCTTTCCCTACCACAGCGAGTGGATCTTCCAACTGAGCCCACATGGGTACAAATACAGGAAAGCATGCAATGTTGCACACAGTCATACAGGTGCGTTCTGTGAATGAAGGTTGAAATGATTATCTTAATCCCCTGTGCCAGCAGGTCTCAGCCCTGAAAACATTTAGATGTATGAATTTGACAAAGCAAATATACCCTGAAAAAGCAGCATGTATGCATTCACCTTGTGGAGTATGCCTGTATGCATTTTCCAAAGATTATACATCTTGTATTCATGTACAGCTATAGGCTCAACCATGTTATAACCATGTCATAAGAATGCACTATGCTGCCGCTGCTATGTCTGATGCTCTCCCATGATGTGTTTCTCGAGAGCTTTTCCCTAGCCACCATGCTTCTACATCTGCGTTGCTTGCTGTTTGGGGTTTTATGCTGGGTTTCTGTATCGAACTTTGTGACATCTGTGATGTAAAAAAAAAGAAAGGGCTTTATAAAATACATTTGATGTCAAATTTGATTGATGCCCTCTGCTTGTAGAGGAAATCATACGAAAGCGAAAAGAAGCCTTGAAGGATGAAAAGGAACTGGGCAGGATACAGGCTAAGAGAAACCTGGACTTCCTGGATATCCTGCTCTGCGCACGAGTACGTCACACCTCCTCTATTACGCTACGAAACTATTATCCACCATTATGCCATTTATGCAGTCATCTAGCCAGGTCATTAGTTAAAAAGCGGCTCCATTGGCGATGGTATAGTATGTCATTGAATGAAGCCAATTCGAAAAGAAACTCATCGTAGCCTCAAGATCGCCAGTGTGCTGGAGTTGATTTTCTATTCATTATAATCTTTCCATGCCACTGGTAACACTATAGCCTGAGTGCCAGTTTGTTTGTGCTATCCAACTCCTTGTCAGTCATTGTCATGCCAAACACATGGCTTGGCTTGAAAATGAGCATAAGAGCACAAACAGATCTGGAACCAGGCTAGTAACACTGTAGGTGTGTGAGTTATACCTTTTCCATAAAATGGAAGCCAAACAAGGAACAACATGCAGGGTAGAGGTCGACCGATTAATCGGAATGGCCGATTAATTAGGGCTGATTTCAAGTTTTCATAACGATCGGAAATCGGTCACCGATTTCGCAGATTTTTTTAATAATAAAAAAATAACAATTACACCTTTATGTAATCTTTATTTAACTAGGCAAGTCAGTTAAGAACACATTCTTATTTTCAATGACGGCCTAGGAAAGGTGGGTTAACTGCCTCGTTCAGGGGCAGAACGACAGATTTTCACCTTGTCAGCTTGGGGGACCCAATCTTGCAACCTTACAGTTAACTAGTCCAACGCAATAACGACCTGCCTCTCTCTCGTTGCACTCCACAAGGAGCCTGCCTGTTACGCGAATGCAGTAAGCCAAGGTAAGTTGCTAGCTAGTTAAACTTATCTTATAAAAAAATATCAATCAATCAATCATAATCACTAGTTAACTACACATGGTTGATGATATTACTAGATATCATCTAGCGTGTCCTGCGTTGCATATAATCTGACTGAGCATACAAGTATCTAAGTATCTGACTGAGCGGTGGTAGGCAGAAGCAGGCGCGTAAACATTCATTCAAACAGTACTTTCGTGCGTTTTGCCAGCAGCTCTTCGTTGTGCGATGAGGCTGGTGTAACCAAAGTGAAATGGCTAGCAAGTTAGCGCATGCTAATAGCGTTTCAAACGTCACTCGCTCTGAGCCTTGGAGTGGTTGTTCCCCTTGCTCTGCATGGGTAACGCAGCTTCGATGGTGGCTGTTGTCTTTGTGTTGCTTGTTCGAGCCCAGGGAGGAGCGAGGAGAGGGACGGAAGCTATACTGTTACACTGGCAATACTAAAGTGCCTATAAGAACATCCAATAGTCAAAGGTTAATGAAATACAAATGGTATTCCTATAATAACTACAACCTGAAACTTCTTACGTGGGAATATTGAAGACTCATGTTAAAAGGAACCACCAGCTTTCATATGTTCTCATGTTCTGAGCAAGGAACTTAATTGTTAGCTTTCTTACATAGCACATATTGCACTTTTACTTTCTTCTCCAACACTTTGTTTTTGCATTATTTAAACCAAATTGAACACGTTTCATTATTTATTTGAGGCTAAATTGATTTTATTGATGTATTATATTAAGTTAAAATAAGTGTTCATTCAGTATTGTTGTAATTGTCATTATTACAAATAAATAACATTTAAAAATAATCGGATTAATCGGTATCGGCTTTTTTGTTCCTCTAATAATCGGTATCGGCGTTGAAAAATCATAATCAGTCGACATTAATGCAAGGATCTGATTGTTCCTTATGGTTTTCAATCCAGGACGAGGACCAGCAGGGCCTGTCGGATGAGGCTATCCGAGCGGAGGTGGACACCTTCATGTTCGAAGGCCACGACACCACAGCCAGTGGGATCTCCTGGACCCTGTACAGCCTGGCCTGCAACCCGGAGCACCAGCAAATCTGCAGGGACGAGGTCATCAGCGCCCTGGAGGGGAGGGACACCATGGAATGGTAGGTTCTACTGTCCAGGGCCCGTATTCATAAAGTGCCTCAGAGTAGGAATGCTGATCTAGGAATGCTGACCCCCCCTCCGCCCTTCTTATTTATGATGATTTAAAAGACAAAACTGATCCTAGATCAGCACTCCTACTCTGAAATGCTTTATGAATACGGGGCCTGATTTACTGTCCTAGTCATGTTGTATGTTAGATATGCATTCATTTGGCTGGAGGAGAGTGACATGGAGTGGAAGGCTGTTTTGTCCATATTTATTGTTCAGAGATCATGCTGTGCGGCGGTGTATGTTAGATATGCATTTAAGTTTCAAGGTTTTATTTGGTTATTTTACAGTCCGCAGCTACAGTATATATAAATTACTCTTTTGTTACTTTGGGGATAATTTACTGCACTGGTCTAAATCAGGGTCACACAGAGTGTTTCTTGGTGGTCTTAAACAAATCTACTTTGAAACAAACGTATACACCTCACACACATGGTTATGGGCTTAAAGAAATTAAGACACCTGTACTATGTCAGATATAGTGTTGAAATGTATTACATTTTAAGTTTGCATCCCAATATAACACTTTATATACGTCACAGAAGACTGAAATATAACAAACTGGTTTCATATAGAAACACCAGATTTTCTTCCTAAAAAAAATGTTATATTTATTAATTATGAAATGATGAAAAATATTAATAACATTCCACCATGAGGCCAAATAGGGTGCTTTTGGTCATTGATTGCAGCTAAGGGCTACACAACAACAAATAGGCTCCATGTTTGGAACTAGTGACCAAAGCAATTCCTTTATTTAAGATATAGATAGAGTAAAGGAAGGAAAATCAGGTCTGTATTTCCTCTTAGATTGGAGCCACACATGTTTACTAAAAGAGAATTGATATAAAGAAAATGTTCTGTATTATTCAGGGAAGATCTCAGTAAAATACCGTACACAACCATGTGCATAAAGGAATCCCTCCGCCTCTACCCTCCTGTACCTGGGATGTCCAGGAAGATAACCAAACCCATTACGTTCTTCGATGGGAGGACTGTGCCTGAAGGTAAATGTGTACATTTTAAAAAAATTGCATTGTGATGTACCGAAGGGGACTTTTTTTGTACGTTTTATTGGACTGAGGCGAGATAGTGGTAGGAGAGTGGGTCACACAGGCAGTGGGGTTGGAACCAAACCCACGCCGACACTACACCCACCGCCCCAGGCCATACGGGGCTTTTTTAATTATAGTTTTAAATGCACAATGGCTCTGTGCCTTAAAATGAGGCTGTAAGTGGTTGCAATGGAGTCCTCCGTAACCTTGCCCCAGTCACCGGCTATAACACATTAAATATTAACTCACGTTTGTTTGTCTCCAGAGACAGTTCTCCGTATAGAATTGTGATTATGTCACCAACTAGTTAGTATGTAGAGACTAACTGCAACTTGTTTAATTCATCTTTTTCATAAACAATTATGTATTTCTATTGGCAGTTTCTTTGACACACATTAAGCCTAGTCCTGGACTAAGTAAAATGTTTGTTGCAGGTCCTCCATTTAAAGTGTTTTTTAGTCCAGGACTAGGCTTAATCTCTGTCCTGGAAACAGGCCCTTAGTATTTTCTATATCAAATGAATTGGTGCTGTTGGAGCATTCTCACCATGTTCTTCTCATCGTGTTTATTACTGACAAAAACAAAAAGTCTGTCCAGATAGCAGAGGTGCGACCAAGTCATTGTCATTGCTCTTTTGGGGCGGCAAGGTAGCCTAGTGGTTCGAGTGTTGGACTAGTAACTGAAAGATCGAATCCCCGAGCTGACAAGGAAAAAATCTGTCATTCCATCCCTGAACAAGGCAGTTAACCCATTGTTCCTAGGCCATCATTGAAAATAAGAATTTGTTCTTAACTGACCTGCCTAGTTAAATAAAGATTTAAAAAAATGTTTTAATGGTTTCACAAGTCATAAGTCTCAAGTCAAGACCATCAAGTCAAGTCCTAAACTTTGAGTCATAATATGCTCTTCACCAAATGTAATACCATTTCATATTTTTAACAAGAGTAATAGTTAGTATATTACATTTACGCAAATCATGAATGCTTTTAAAAATATCTATGTATGTATTACTTTCCAAATACACGTCATATTTCCATGGAAATACATGGATAGCCATGAGAAAGACCCCCCCCCCCCCCCCCCCCCCCCCCATAGTGATCGACTATCGAGGATCGCTATGGGGCGCAATCGGACGATGTAGGCTTGTACAGAATCGCCCAACCTTAACACACACACACTCTCTCTGTGTGGTTACAGTAGGCTAACGTATGTCAAGGGTTTTAGGAACAGCAGTAACATCAGGCAGAATTTAGGTTACCAACTGCCTATCCAGTTGTAGCTCAATCTTGGGTGCAATGATCACGTTCCCGCACTGACTGTGTGGAGGCTCACTGATTTAACATTACGTTAGCCTACATGACACACTAGTAAAGTAATAAAATATATAGCTGTCGGCTATATTAGCCACGACTTACCGTTCTTTGTGCAGCTTCAAATGTCAAACAAAGTTGGAAGTTGTTGTTCCTCCGTCTGTCATTTTCTTCCCGCATGTTTTGCAAGTTGCAATCCGTTTTTTGTTGATACAGCGTCGTCTTTATATCCCAAAATAATAATTTGGGGTATCATCTTTCCAAGGGCTCCATCTGAATTCACCCGCCGACGTTCCTCTGCACTGTCAGGCACAACTGTTTCTCTGCTGGCACAATTTGATTGGCTGCTGTCCGATTCAAACTGTAATCCATTAAATGAAGAGTTGATACGCTGCACACTTTTTTTAATAGGATCATTTTTAACATTTGGGCTTGGGGAGGGTATCAAGTCAGGTCGAGTCATAGGGCTCACGTCCAAGTCAAGTCACGAGTCATTGGTGTTAAAGTCAAATTCGAATTGCAAGTCATCATATTTGTGACTCGAGTCTGACTCGAGTCCAAGTCATATGACTCGAGTCCACACCTCTGCCAGATAGTGTCTCTTTATGCCTCAGTGGATGGATCCTTTTGCAGCATGGACAATATTATCACACTTTCCATAGGAAACAAAACAGATGTCAAGCACTAACACTGTGGAAATATAATTTCTCTCTCTTTACTCCCTCTAGGTTGTCTTGTTGGAACGAGCATTTTTGGCATTCATAGGAACGCGACCGTTTGGGAGGATCCTAACGTATGCACACCATCTTTATAAACACAATTTTCTCATGAACATTTAACTGGGTTAATATAATTAATGATTAGCAGTAGAGGAAATGCTAGCTTGAGCAGCTGAACATGCGTCATAAAATCCTGTGTTTCTGGTCACAGAGGACAAGGTCTGCAGTATTGACAGGAAACAACATGAGGCTGTTGCTGAGTTAGTTTGTAATGAAATCCTTGTGATCTAGCAGTAAGCCCATGGGTCTGATTTTTACTAATCTATCGCTATAAGATTCAGGGTATACACAATAGGGAACTGAAACCTGTTTCAAGGCCCCTTTATACAAGCCTGGTGGCAGTTTGTCTCACCAAGCCTGGTTTGTTTGTGCTGTCTTGTCGACTCATAAGGTCATGTTTGCAGTGACTATGAACAAGACAACATATTTGGGACCAGCTGTCTATGCACAGTCTTTCCCACTGTTTCAATTTACTATTCTATTTTATTTTGTATTCTCGTAGGCATTCGACCCACTCCGATTTCTGCCCGAGAACTCTGCAAAAAGATCACCCCATGCCTTTGTCCCCTTCTCTGCCGGCCCGAGGTTCGTTACCACACCAGTGCCACTATTTAAGAGAACAGCATTGGCAGCAGGGTTTGGTTCTCACATTAGTAGTCTGGGACTATGATGGAAGCATAGAGCTACTCATTTACCTGACTGGATTTTGGAGCCCTTCGGTCCCTTGATGCCTGTGACCTAGATCCAACCGAACTATGTTAACCCCAATTGTTGTGTCAGAGAGGGACAAATATGTTGTCTAGCATGGTCCCAGGTCTGTTTGTACTGTCTTGTTTGGCATGACAATGAAAGTAGGAGTTAGCAAAATAGCACAAATGGATCTGGGATCAGGCTAGATCCCATCCCCCTCTGATACAACAGTAGTTATTATAGGTCTGTGGAGTAGGCACAGGCTGAACTCACTTCAAAGAGCTGTAGGTTCTGTCTGATGATATGGTCATGTTTTATTATGTAAAAGAGCTATAAACCTTTGATAGTCTTACTGCATAACTTATTTATTTTTTACAGGGTGAATGTATAGTAGTTCTACAACTAAATGCTTTCAAATGTATAGCCCACTGTGCAGGACTGGCATTGGTGAACTGTACAAATAACACTTCACTGACTCAATATGTTGTCCATGTTCGTCTGTGTTCTCTTCTCCCGCTATAGAAACTGCATTGGGCAGAACTTTGCCATGAATGAGATGAAAGTGGTGGTGGCACAGACACTCAAGCGATATCAGCTGACTGAGGACCCAATGAAGAAACCAAAAATGATTCCAAGACTGGTGCTCCGCTCACTCAATGGGATCCATCTGAAAATCAAACCTGTCAATCTTGAACCATAAGGAATGTATAGTTGCACTTGTTTTATCCGGCATAGGCTACTGTTTTATGGAATGTTCATATGATTTTTTTAAAACACGCCAATTCGCCAGGAAATGGGAAATAAAACAAAATGTTAGACATAAGGAATATTTTTCAAATATTAACTTCTCAAAGCTGTATTCAGAATTTAAGTTTAAATATCCATGTAAAGAGAACTTTATAGAATGTCTTCTACAAAGATGAAAAACACTCATTTATGTTACTAATATATTTTGCCAGCAACTAACTGCCTAAATGTTGTTCGTTTTTTCCTTTTGACATATAGCCTATGGTAAGTCAATGTCCCTTTGAAAAGGAATAGGCAAAGGATTGAGATTAATGTTATTCTCAGTATTTCAAATAAACGTGTGGCACAATCCATTCATTTGCATTCTCTTAAAGGGACAGAGTGCATCTCTGTCCCTTTAAGTACAATAAGAGGTTCTTATAACATGGTTTCTCTTAGTTGTTGCCTAAATGGCTTACCTCGCAGGTTTGTATGGTGATTCCAGCACGCTACCTCAACTTAAAACACTTCTTCCCTCGCTGTCACTTTAATCTACATAGCGTAATATTTGTTTCCTTACCCTGTAAGCAGGTGTGACAACAATCCATGCTCTGGTTTAGTTTCCCTGGCAGTTTCCACACACGGTCCCATTCAAGTCATGGGACTGATAAACATTTTTCACACGTTCAAATAATCGAGAAGTGAGCTTGAGCTTCACAATCAATTTGAGATACTTTTGGATGACTTGGACATGAAGCACAAAAAATGTGAATATCAGTTCCATGAATGGGATTTGTGCCACAAATGCTAAAATGGTGCCAGAGAAACTCAACCGAAGCAGAAATTGCTGTCATACCTTAGACTCCATAGACTGCTTACACGGTAATGAAACCAATGTCATTTTGTAATTGAGTAAACTATCCCTTTTACAATACTTATCATTTTGTATGGTAACTCCTACAATGTGGTGAAATGAATGTGTTCCTTCCTTGTCGTGGTGATTTGGGGAACAAAACTGAAAAACAGATGGTCGGAAATGCATGGTGCCACATCAGGGGCCTGTGCAGGAGGATGTAACGTTGCAGAACGTTCAGATAGAAATGTGTTGTGTAGAACGGAAATGGTCTGAATAGGGAATCGTGCCAGCTCTATCCAGTCTATTTCTGTCTGCAATAATGTGTTTTCCAATCCCTAAACACACCCAAGACGCTATGGTACAGGGTTGGGGTCAATTCCAGTCAATTCAGGATGTACACTGAAATTCCAATTCTCTTCAATTAGGAATTTGGTTTACTTTCTGAATTGACTGGATTTGAAATGGAATTGACCCTAACCCTGCTACGGTGTCACATGAGTATGTAAAGATCTCTTAACCACCACCCAACAGTTAGCATCCATGCCACTGGGTGAAGGGTCACACTATGGGCATCTGCCAGCTGATGGATTGAGAAACACTAGGTGCGGTTTCAGCTGGCCTTCAACACATAACCGACAGACTGGCATGCTCTGACCAACACTGATGACTGTTCAAAGTCCTCACAAATTAGTCTGCCTGGTCTATGTCTATGGAATATTCTGGAATAGGTTTAACACGTGCTGGTAGATACTGGTATTTAATACTAAGATGGCTACCTTGGAATTAAAAATTAACTGACAAAATCCCAATTGAATCATGGTGTTTGAAGATATAGGCCTACTACCATGTAAAAACGACACTATTCTGTAAACCGCACAAAAAAAATCTGTTTGTGACAAAATTCAGTTTTTATTTACAGTGTATTACGTGAATAAAAAAATCCAACATCATCCGAAAGTGGGACAAAAGGTCTGTCCATCTGGACAAAGTTAATGCAAATAGCATGGCTTTTGCAAGTTCTCAAATACCACATAAATGTTTCATTAATCAGTAAAGGGGGCATCGTATTCTGCTGGTGTGAAAACTAACAGTTCTTTGAACATCAAGAAGCTACATTTTGACAGTCATTTTATGGGTGCTTTGATGCAGGACCATGTGTACCACATTTGAAATTGAATCATTTCAAAAGGCCTGTGAAACAATACTCAACATCAAATTGCACCAACTGAGAACCTTACAGTCTTAACTCATGTGACCAATCCATTTTATTGGTGGCTCAGATCAGGCCAATTTACATTGCGATATGTAAAATCTAGAGGACTTCAGAACTCACTAACATTCAGGCAGAGTTGCAACTTACAGGTTATACTGCAATCTTTATAATGGGAAGATAGTATTTAAATACTACTCTCTGCGCAGCCTATTAACTGTTTATTACTGAGATTGATTGTGAATGTAAACTGAGTAAACATTAAATTCTCTCTTCGCTGCACTCATCTTGATAGCACTGTAAAAATATAAACCTATAGTCCTATTCAGTCTTTAGGAAAATGGACATATCTTTTTTCAGAAACTCTGATCTACTTTTGTCAATTCCTATAATAATCCATCTTGTATAAAACAGTTCACATTACAAGTTTAACAGATTTAAAAAATAACTACAGTCCATTCAGATAGTTCAGACCCCTTGACTTTTTCTGCGAAAACAAGTAATTTTTGCAAATCTATATATTTAAAAAATATAGGAATAACTTATTTACTTATGTATACAGACCTTTTGCAATGAGACTCAAAGTTGAGCTCAGGTACATGTAGAGCTGGCCGCCTGGCCAAACTGAGCAATCGGGGGAGAAGGGCCTTGGTCAGGGAAGTGGCCAAGAACCCAATGGTCACTGAAGAAGCTCCAGAGATCCTCTGTGGAGATGGGAGAATCTTCCAAAAGGACAACCATCTCTGCAGCACTTCACCAATCAGGCCTTTATGGTAGAGTGGACAGACAGAAGCCACTCCTTCACAAAAGGCACGACAGCCCGCTTAGAGTTTGCCAAAAGGCACCTAAAGGCTCGAAGACCATGAGAAACAAGATTCTCTGATCTGATTAAAACAAGATTGAACTCTTTGGCCTGAATGCCAAGCGTCACATCTGGAGGAAACCAGGCACCATCCCTACGGTGAAGCATGGCGGTGTCAGCATCATGCTGTGGGGATACCTTTTAGCAGCAGGGACTGGGAGACTAGTCAGGATCGAGGGAAAGATGAACGGAGCAAAGTACAGAAAGATCCTTAATGAAAACCTGCTCCAGAGCGCTCAGGAGCTCAGTCTGGGGTGAAGGTTCACCTTCCAAAAGAACAACGACCCTAAGCACACAGCCAAGACAACGCAGGAGTGGCTTCGGGACAAGTCTCTGAATGTATTTGAGTGGCCCCGCCAGAGCCCGGACTTGAACATCTCTGGAGAGACCTGAAAATAGCTGTGTAGCAACAGTCCCCATCCAACCTGACAGAGCTTGAGAGGATCTGCAGAGAAGAATGGGAGAAACTCCCTAAATAAAGGTCCGCCAAGCTTGTAGCGCCATACCCAAGAAGACTCGAGGATGTAATCGCTGCCAAAGGTGCGATTATGTAAATGTGATATTTCAGTATTCTATTTTTAATAACTTGCTAAAATGTCTAAAACACTGTTTTTGCTTCGACATGGAGTATTGTGTGCAGATGGATAAAAAATAAAAAAAATTCCGCATCCATTTTAGAATAAGGCTGTTAAGTAACAAAATGTGGGGGGAAAAAATCAAGGGTTCTGAATACTTTCCCGAATGCACTGTATAGTGAGCAAAAATACTATGTCCAAAGATAGACTTCGAACAAATATCAAGACCTTAAAGAAGGAAGTGGAGATCGTAATATGGAACTCACAGTGATCAACCATATAACGACTAGGCTGTGATACCAGTATCGCAATGTTTTTCCCATAGCAAAAATGGCAACACGGAGCAGGCCCTTTAAAAACCTGCTGTAATATTGGGTGCTGTAGCATGGAAAATAAATCCATGTGAATCTGGATGAGAACATAATGATGTTTGTTTCCCTAAGTTACATTCGCTTCGTGTTTGTTTCCCTGCACGATGCCTGACTATCAATTAGAGGTAAAATATCACGGCCATGTGACACTGATTTATGCCACAAGTTACTCTTATCTAACCAACTGACTTGGTCTGCCAAGTACTGCCTTTTTTACATGACTTCATTTGTAAAACACATCAAACATTCATCTCCCGAAGGAGTGGTGTTCCTGTCTTCATGGAATGTACTGATGAAGACTTTCGGATAATCTTTAGGAGAACGAGGAAGTAACGTAGAAAACATTGACAAAACAGTCTTAAGAAAAATCAATCCGCCTCCAACGGGTCATGGTCCCTGATGTCTCCGCCCATACCCTGAGAGTCAGCCCTGCCTCCACCACATAGGCTCTTTCCTAATTCGGCTTTCCTGGATTTCGCATGTCCTCTCTCCTCGCCTCAAAATACATTGGAGAAGGTCCAAGAGGAGAGACCTTGGATCTTCTACAATGCATGAGAGAGGAGGTAAAGTACAGAGGAAAGACGAATCGAGAAAGAGCCGTAGTGTAGGGAGAGGGTTAGATTAGTAGGGAGGGGGTGGGCTTCTTGCCTGGCCATGCCTCTTTAGCGTACTTTTTCTTGCGGGGCTCGTTGAGGACCTCGGAGGGATAGGGGCCTGTAACGGGGACAGGGTTGAGGGTGACAGGTGGCTGGGGGGCGTCCGGGGCCAGGTTCACCTCTGGGGCCGGGTTGGGGAAGGGCAGAGGGAGACCCCCCAGGATAGTGGCTCCGCTCGGGGCCCCGGCGTGGTGGCCCTCGTGGCTGGTGGGTGGCAGGTCCCCATAAAGGCCGCCGCCGAAGGTGTAGTTGTGGATGCGCCTCGTCACAACGTCGTCCATACTAAGTGAGCCGTGCCTCTCCATTTTCTGTTTCTAGAGTGGAAACGACCAAAGACTGAGTAGTAACTCATCTGTAGGCTATGTATAGTGTTTGTTTCTGGGATATCATTGCAATTATCTTAATTATAGGCTTCCTTAAACTGAAATGTGACCGTATAAAAGGATCTTGACACCTCATGCAATAGATGCATTTTAGTGGCTTACCTTTATAGGGACGACAGCAGTCTGCACCATGTTCCTGAAGCGCCCCACTGAGGGATCAATGTCCTCTGTAAGGTTTCAAGAAGCACTGAGTTACTGCATGCATTACATGAGTGAAGCAACAGGTTTTAGATTGGCACAAAGTTCCTTATTTTCACCCAACCTCAGTTTATATAATTACTTACAGCACCAGTCAAAAGTTTGGACACCTACTCATTTCCATGGTTTTTCTTTATTTTGTATTATTTTCTGCATTGTAGAATAATAGTGAAGAAATCAAAACTACGAAATAACACAGGGAATTTTGTAGTAACCAAAAAAAAGTATAAAACAAATCAAAATATATACTTTACATTTGAGACTCTTCAAATAGACCCCCTTTGCCTAAATTACAGCTTTTGGCATTCTCTCAACCAGCTTCATTAGGTAGTCACCTGGAATGCATTTCAATTAAAAGGTGTGGCTTGTTAAAAGTACATTTGTAGAATTTCTTTCCTTCTTAATGCGTTTAAGTCAAACAGTTGTGTTGTGACAAGGTAGGGGTGTATATTTTTTACCCTATTTGGTAAAAGACCAAGTCCAAACCCAGGCCCTGCATGTCCCCAGGCACCCTCATTTGTTGACTTCTGTGATCGAAAAAGCCTTGGTTTCATGCATGTCAACATCAGAAGCCTCCTCCCTAAGTTTGTCTTACTCACTGCTTTAGCACACTCTGCTAACCCTGATGTCCTTGCTGTGTCTGAATCCTGGCTCAGGAAGGCCACCAAAAATTCAGAGATTTCCATACCCAACTATAACATCTTCCGTCAAGATAGAAGTGCCAAAGGGGGCGGAGTTGCAGTTTACTGCAGAGATAGCCTGCAAAGTAATGTCATACTTTCCAGGTCCATACCCAAACAGTTCGAACTACTAATTTTGAAAATTACTCTCTCCAGAAATAAGTCTCTCACGGTTGCCGCCTGCTACCGACCCCCCTCAGCTACCAGCTGTGCCCTGGACACCATTTGTGAATTGATCGCCCCCCATCTAGCTTCAGAGTTTGTTCTGTTAGGTGACCTAAACTGGGATATGCTTAACACCTCGCCAGTCCTACAATCTAAGCTAGATGCCCTCAATCTCACACAAATCAGGTACAACCCTAACTCTGTAAACAAGGGCACCCTCATAGACGTCATCCTGACCAACTGGCCCTCCAAATACACCTCCGCTGTCTTCAACCAGGATCTCAGCGATCACTGCCTCATTGCCTGTATCCGCTACGGAGCCGCAGTCAAACGACCACCCCTCATTACTGTCAAACGCTCCCTAAAACACTTCTGTGAGCAGGCCTTTCTAATCGACCTGGCCCGGGTATCCTGGAAGGACATTGACCTCATCCCGTCAGTTGAGGATGCCTGGTCATTCTTCAAAAGTAACTTCCTCACCATTTTAGATAAGCATGCTCCGTTCAAAAAATGCAGAACTAAGAACAGATACAGCCCTTGGTTCACCCCAGACCTGACTGCCCTCGACCAGCACAAAAACATCCTGTGGCGGACTGCAATAGCATCGAATAGTCCCCGTGATATGCAACTGTTCAGGGAAGTCCGGAACCAATACACGCAGTCAGTCAGGAAAGCTAAGGCCAGCTTCTTCAGGCAGAAGTTTGCATCCTGTAGCTCCAACTCCAAAAAGTTCTGGGACACCGTGAAGTCCATGGAGAACAAGAGCACCTCCTCCCAGCTGCCCACTGCACTGAGGCTAGGTAACACGGTCACCACTGATAAATCCATGATTATCGAAAACTTCAATAAGCATTTCTCAATGGCTGGCCATGCCTTCCGCCTGGCTACTTCAACCTCGGCCAACAGCTCCGCCCCCCCGCAGCTCCTCGCCCAAGCCTCTCCAGGTTCTCCTTTAACCAAATCCAGATAGCAGATGTTCTGAAAGAGCTGCAAAACCTGGACCCGTACAAATCAGCTGGGCTTGACAATCTGGACCCTCTATTTCTGAAACTATCTGCCACCATTGTCGCAACCCCTATTACCAGCCTGTTCAACCTCTCTTTCATATCGTCTGAGATCCCCAAGGATTGGAAAGCTGCCGCAGTCATCCCCCTCTTCAAAGGGGGAGACACCCTGGACCCAAACTGTTACAGACCTATATCCATCCTGCCCTGCCTATCTAAGGTCTTCGAAAGCCAAGTCAACAAACAGGTCACTGACCATCTCGAATCCCACCGCACCTTCTCCGCTGTGCAATCTGGTTTCCGAGCCGGTCATGGGTGCACCTCAGCCACACTCAAGGTACTCAACGATATCATAACCGCCATCGATAAAAGACAGTACTGTGCCGCCGTCTTCATCGACCTTGCCAAGGCTTTCGACTCGGTCAATCACCGAGTCGAAAGGTTGGTTCACCAATTACTTTGCAGACAGAGTTCAGTGCGTCAAATCGGAGGGCATGCTGTCTGGTCCTCTGGCAGTCTCTATGGGGGTGCCACAGGGTTCAATTCTCGGGCCGACTCTTTTCTCTGTGTATATCAATGATGTTGCTCTTGCTGCGGGCGATTCCCTGATCCACCTCTACGCAGACGACACCATTCTATATACCTTCGGCCCGTCTTTGGACACTGTGCTATCTAACCTCCAAACAAGCTTCAATGCCATACAACACTCCTTCCGTGGCCTCCAACTGCTCTTAAACGCTAGTAAAACCAAATGCATGCTTTTCAACCGGTCGCTGCCTGCACCCGCATGCCCGACTAGCATCACCACCCTGGATGGTTCCGACCTAGAATATGTGGACGTCTAAGTACCTAGGTGTCTGGCTAGACTGCAAACTCTCCTTCCAGACTCATATCAAACATCTCCAATCGAAAATCAAATCAAGAGTCGGCTTTCTATTCCGCAACAAAGCCTCCTTCACTCACGCCGCCAAGCTTACCCTAGTAAAACTGACTATCCTACCGATCCTCGACTTCGGCGATGTCATCTACAAAATGGCTTCCAACACTCTACTCAGCAAACTGGATGCAGTCTATCACAGTGCCATCCGTTTCGTCACTAAAGCACCTTATACCACCCACCACTGCGACTTGTATGCTCTAGTCGGCTGGCCCTCGCTACATATTCGTCGCCAGACCCACTGGCTCCAGGTCATCTACAAGTCCATGCTAGGTAAAGCTCCGCCTTATCTCAGCTCACTGGTCACGATGGCAACACCCATCCGTAGCACGCGCTCCAGCAGGTGTATCTCACTGATCATCCCTAAAGCCAACACCTCATTTGGCCGCCTTTCGTTCCAGTACTC
This sequence comes from Oncorhynchus kisutch, assembly GCF_002021735.2. Lineage (NCBI taxonomy): Eukaryota > Metazoa > Chordata > Actinopteri > Salmoniformes > Salmonidae > Oncorhynchus > Oncorhynchus kisutch. The sequence continues at coordinate 24,831,539 of NC_034175.2, read as the reverse complement.
TGCTGCCTGTGACTGGAACGAATTGCAAAAATTGCTGAAGTTGGAGACTTTTATCTCCCTCACCAACTTCAAACATCAGCTATCTGAGCAGCTAACCGATCGCTGCAGCTGTACATAGTCTATTGGTAAATAGCCCACCCTTTTTCACCTACCTCATCCCCATACTGTTTTTATTTATTTACTTTTCTGCTCTTTTGCACACCAACATCTCTACCTGTACATGACCATCTGATCATTCATCACTCCAGTGTTAATCTGCAAAATTGTAATTATTTGCCTACCTCCTCATGCCTTTTGCACACATTGTATATAGACTCCCCCTTTGGTTTCTACTGTGTTATTGACTTGTTAATTGTTTACTCCATGTGTAACTCTTTGTTGTCTGCTCACACTGCTATGCTTTATCTTGGCCAGGTCGCAGTTGCAAATGAGAACTTGTTCTCAACTAGCCTACCTGGTTAAATAAAGGTGAAATAAAAAAATAAATAAAAAATATTATGGCAAGAACAGCTCAAATAAGCAAAAATAAACAACAGTTTCTCATTACTTTAAGACATGAAGGTCAGTCAATGCGGAAAATATCAAGAACTTTGAAAGTTTCTTCAAGTGAAGTCACAAAAACCATCAAGTGCTATGATGAAACTGGCTCTCATGAGGACCGCCACAGGAAAGGAAGACCCAGAGTTACCTCTGCTGCAGAGGATAAGTTCATTAGAGTTACCAGCCTCATAAATTGCAGCCCAAATAAATGCTTCAAAGTTCAAGTAACAGACACATCTCAACATCAACTGTTCAGAGGAGACTGCATGAACCATGCCTTCATGGTCAAATTGCTGTAAAGAAACTGCTACTAAAAGGACACCAATAAGAAGACTTGCTTGGGCCAAGAAGCACGAGCAATGGACATTAGACAGGAGGAAATATGTAATTTTGTCTGATGTGAGTCCAAATGAGAGATTTTTGGTTCCAACCACCGTGTCTTTGTGAGAAGTAGAGAATGTGAACGGATTATCTCCGTATGTGTGGTTCCCACCGTGAAGCACAGAGGAGAAGGTGTGATGGCGTGGGAGTGCTTTCCTGGTGACACTGTCAGTGATTTATTTTGAATTCTGCAGGGATAAGCCATCCTATCTGTTTTGCGCTTATTGGGACTATTTGTTTTTCAACAGGACAATGACAACACACCCCCAGACTGTGTAAGGGATATTTGACCAAGAAAGAGAGTGATAGAGTACTGCATCAGATGACCTGGCCTCCACAATCATCCAACCTCAACCCAATTGAGATGGTTTGGGATGAGTTAAACCGCAGAGTGAAGGAAAAGCAGCCAACAAGTGCTCAGCATATGTGGAAACTACGTCAAGACTGTTGGAAAATCATTCTAGGTGAAGCTGGTTGAGAGAATGCCCTTGAATGAGTAGGTGTGCAAACTTTTGACTGGTACTGTAAATTAGGGTCCATGTTTACAAAGCATCTCAAAGTGAGAGTGTTCAACTAGGATCAATATTTTCTTTTAGATCATAATTTTCTTTTTTTTTATGTCTTAGACACTTTGTGAAATATGAAGACAGGCACAGAAACACTTTTTCCTCAACTACAGATAAAGAACCAATACTTGGATACTGGTGCTAGGCCAATGGGGTTAAAGAGAGAGCTTACCCGGGTTGATGACCTCATCGTCCTCGTTGAAGGTGACTCTGGAGTTCCGCCTCTTCCTCTTGGGTCTCTGGATCTCTAGGTTGCCCTCCTCGATGGTCAGGGTGGAGATGCGCTTGTTGTGGGCCGTGTTGAACTCTGTCAGGTTCTGTCACAGCCCAGACAGGGGGATGGATGAATGTTTGGGAAAGGAGAAGTGAAACAAAGTTAATAGACTCATGTGCTTAATAGGAATAGCCTTGTCTAAACACACAGAATTGGAAACAGCGAGAGCAAAAAAAATCAATAAAAAAAAAACACTAAAAACACTGACAGAACAAAAGATAACTCACTATGTCCTGTTTAACAAAGTGTATCTATAGCTACTGTGGTAATAGTACACACCCGCATGTCTATACAAATGCCCTGGTAGACAACTACTGGAGACACACCTCTAACTCGGTCTCCTCCTCTGGTAATCCTAAGAGGCCCTTAGACCCCTCCTCGTCCTCTCCGGCCTTGCTGTCCCCTGTGGCGGCATTGGTTCCTTGCTGGCTCTGAGGTTTCTCCCGGATGGTGTAGGCTCGCGTGGACGCCCCAAACGACATGGTGGAGTCTATGGGGACCTGCTGAGGTTTATTGGGCTCCAGGCGGATGTGTCCCAGGAAGGTACCATGCGCTGAGAACGTAATTTACAACCTTCAAGTCCACATATCATGTAGGGATGTAGTTTATAAAAAGTGAAGTAAAGAGTCAACAAAACATAATAGTTCCCTAGCCTTTATTCTACAGTGCACTCCTCTAAGGCAATGCAACTGTTAGATTTTGAGTCCTTTTACTAGCTGCAGTAAGATACAGTATTTTACTAATGTTCACGACAGTTCACTTACTGCTGTTGTTATCAATAAGGAACACCCTCTTCAGGTGCTTGTGGTAGACCAGGGCAGCATGCACGCGTGAACATGACTGGTGGTCGATGGTGAAGTCACACATGTCCGGGTTCCTCCCGAATAAGTAGTACTTTTTCTCGTCAATGATCAGTTTCTACAAAGATTCACCATCATAACAAACAGATATGAGAAAATACATGTATTGCCCTGTCACAACATCATAGCCAGGTCCCATATATAATTCTGCTTTCTTGCCAACTCATCACTCATTCTCACACCAAGCTGTTTTAGCAAGACAATTTTATAAAGAGTCTGCAAGAGATCAGAAACAGACACCCAGGCTAACAACACTGATAACATTGAATGAAATCCTTTCCAGCTGTAAGAAACCGTTTAAGGCACTGTGCCTCTGAGCCATAACTCAAGAGTGCACCTTCACACTCATGAGCTTAAATATCAGGGCTGGTGTTTCTGTGGCACCTTTCTTAAAACCCAACAGTCACGGAACTCAAGACACCAGTGTGTACTGGTGCTGAGGACAGTCGGGTCCATATCTGGTGCATGCATGTTTGATCCATTTGTTTATTTAGTTAAGTACACCAGGACACCTAGCTACCTATACTGAAGTATACAGACTGAAGTAGACTATATTGTATATTGTGTATACTATATTGAAGTAGACAGTCTAGACTATAGACATTTAAGGGTAAACTACATCACGTAGGACCACATATGGTTCTCGATCAGAGCTTTTGATAAAGCTGGTACAGTTGGTCAGTACAGAATGTCAGTAAACCCATCAGTTGCGTTATGGATGATCTATTATGCAAGATATTAGGCATATTCTAAGGAACAATACAGAATATTTACCCTTGTTTGAGTTTGGCTAATACAGACAGGCAGTTCAAATGTTTGCCCCGTGAAGCCCCAAGCTCTTACCTCGACCATTTTGTCACCTTTCATCACGTCCAAATGGAGTCCTGGAGGGGGCTTGCCTGCCCTGAAAAGAACAAGGACCAAAAGCTAAGCACACCATTCAGTGAAATGTATCAGCTAGCTAGCATGTGTTAGCTAATAAGACGTGGCTAAAAGGAATACATACGTTTCCAGCTACAAAATAAAAAAAGTAATGCTGTTTTGTGATTTTGCATGCACTTGATGTCTTTGTATAACGTAAATATCTCGAATAATTGCATTTTCTCACCATGTTGGACAATCAAAAGATGGTAAGTTTGTAGCAGTTGCAATTGTCGCCATCTTGCAGCATTATCCCATACACAAACCCGTTGAATGCTGGGTAAAACGTTGCCTTGGTTTGGGAATTGTAGTTTTGGGCGGGTTAATCCGTTGACAGCCAAATCTCCCCGTCTCTGCCCAAATGGACGAAAAGAAAGTAATGCATTCCATTATCTACAATGACTTGATTCGACCCTAGAAAAAAGGCTACCTACTGAAATGTAATGGCAACTATGAACTGTGAACATACACGCACTAACGCATACAGTTATTATGCCTAGGTTTCATTATCGCGCATTCCCTTGAATCAGATTGAATAACTTCAAGAATAGTCAATAGAATAGACCATTTTTTATTGAAAAGTCACTGAACAGAAGAACAGACTACTAGAGCAACATCCTCCTTGTTTTATATTCCATTTATATACTGAAAATTGTAGGAAGTTGCAGTGCAACATTTAATTTTGGCGCATGTTCATGTAGCTTCCCATTTATCACAGACCATACAATTTTGCAGAATGTATTTTAATTAGACCTTTGGACTGCTATGGTGTAGAGTATATCATGTTTATTATTCCTGAGGGGCTGTTTGCTTTACAGCTGATAGTGAGAAATCTATAAAAAAAATATATTCACATACAGAGAACATGAATAGAATCAAAAATTCCACAATGCAATACTGTACTGCTAGGAATCATCAATTTCCCAAAGGAAACATGGTGAGTTGTTTCTTTTTTGATTGTAGGCAAATAATAAAATGTTTATGTCTGCATAAAACAAGCAAACAATAAAGAAGTCAAATCCATGTTCACATATCTTTATTGGCAACACAAGCTAGTATCACAGGGCAGGGGTTAACTTTACTTGAAAATATCTGGTTGCCTACTTCCTCATACAGTCGTTGCTTTCAACTGTTAGATCAGTGGCACCTCTCTTGGAAACACAGTTGAGCCTAGACAGCACAACATCGGGTTCTGCACTGCAGCGATGGCAGGCACTGAAGTAGTTATGTCCCTGCAAGAATTAATTGCATCCTTGGATCAAAGTTGTCTGCCACGGACTCTACAGGTTTGCTCTGGTGTATACTTTCAAGGTAGGACTTTTTCATCCTTTTTTCATAAACTCCATGTGTGGGCAAACCTATTTTTACATTGCCTGAAATGAGACAGACAAGCTTACTGATTAACAGTCAGTGGCAGTTTTTTTATACTCAATTCCGACATACACAAACAGAAGTAGAACAAAAGTCTCATAATTAGGCAACAGTACAGACTGTCATATTTACAACTGAGAGTATTTTCATATACATATAATTACATTTGTCCAAATAAGACACCTTCAAATGGTGAGACTAGATACTGTAATTTCTAAACGGTAAAACTGATGTGTATTAAAGTAGTCAAAGGTGTAGTATTTGATTAAATAGTCCTAGAATGCATTTGCAGTTTTCTTTGGTTGTGTTTCAGATTGTGTTGTGCCCAGTAGAAATGAATAGTAAGTGATGTATTGTGTCATTTGTGTCTTATTTACAATAAAAGTACCATATGTTTCTGAACACTTCTATATTAATGTGGATGCTACCATGATTATGGATAATCATGAATGAATCGTTTTGGTATTGCGAATCCAAGACATACGGCTAGGCTGATGTGAAATTAAGTGGCGAGCGCTTAACCAACGTGGTGCAACCAAAAAATGTGATCATCATAGAAAGAAAAGCTCACCAAAGTTAAAAGATTATATTTTGGCCTACAATTGCCTTCTTACAAACATTATCTTCCAACTTTCCTAAAACAAAACATTGAGTTTTACAGTTTTATTCAATCGCTTTGTTGCCATTTTCACAAGTACAAAACTAGTACAAAACTCCAAACTGGTAACACTTGTAACACAGCCAGTCTTACACTCAAAAACGTTCATGTTAATTTTGTTTGGAAACATCTTTCACCACAAAAACATTCATCCAAAATATAAGTTTACTGTGAAATATCATGAAAACATTGGTTTAATCCCCAAAATACAACAATTATACATTCTCAATTTAGTTGTTTTAATAACCAGTTGATCCAATAGCAAAAATGCAAGATACACTATATATACAAAAGTATGTGGACACCAATTAAAATGAGTGGATTCGGCTATTTCAGACACACCCGTTGCTAACAGGTGTATAAAATTGAGCACACAGCCATGCAATCGCCAAAGGCAAACATTAACAGAAGAATGGCCTTACTGAAGAGCTCCGTGACACCATCGTAGGATGCTACCTTTCCAACAAGTCAGTTCGTCAAATTTCTGCCCTGGGCAACTGTAAATGCTGTCATTGTGAAGTGGAAACGTGTATGAGCAACATCGGCTCAGCTGCAAAGTAGTAGGCCACACAAGCTCACAAAACGGGACCGCCCAGTGCTGAAGCGCATAGCGTCTGTCCTCGGACCATTGTTGATACGCATGGGAAACTGTTGAGCGTGAAAACCCCAGAAGCATTGCAGTTCTTGACACAAACCGGTGTGCCTGGCACCTACTACCATACCCCGTTTAAAGACAATGAATCATTTTGTCTTGCCGATTCACCCTCTGAATGGCACACATACACAATCTCAATTGTCTCAAGGCTTAAAAATCCTTCTTTAACCCATCTCCTCCCCTACCAGCTACACAAGTAGTGAATTTAACAAGTGACATCAATAAGGGATCATAGCTTTCACTTGGATTCACCTGGTCAGTCAAGATCATGGAAAGAGCAGGTGTCCTAAATGTTTTGTACACTCAGTGTATATCATACTTTTTTGTTTATATTTTACAAACATACATTGGAATTCTGTAGTTATCCAAATCTGTATATGTTTTGAAATGTATAGGTTTACAAAAAGGTTAAGTGATTATCGAATAACAGCAGTTGGATTAAGTAATAGTGAAAGGTATATTAACAAATTAGACTACCATATTAAAAGTAATGTGAGCATTGCGAAAGGCAAATTCTTAATATGAACATGTATTTCTAGATGAAACACTGATTGAATTTTAGTGAAAAAGTGACTGATTTTGTGTTGTACCCAGTCATTTGGAAATGTGCTTTGAGTTTTGAAACTGCCTTTTTGCTAATCTGTTGTAGCAGGCTAAAGGGTGTGGGGTTTCAAAGTCACCAAGTTCAATAACACAACATACACCAGTAGCACAAAGGGGAGATATTAGGGATTTTTGTGCACAGAGAAAGGGGGAATTCACCAATTACTTCCCAGTTCACAAGTCGTTGTCTGTTCCGTTCTCCCAGGGGAATCCCAAAACTTAGGTCCTCAGCCAATTCGGTACACAAACGGTGTAATCTCACTGATACTGTTTTCTCTTCTCCCACTCTTCATAACACACAATTCTCTCTGCTGCTTTGTGCAGGCTGCTTCCTCCTATATCCCCAAGCACTCCCTGGCTTAACGAACTACAGCCTTGCCTCGTTGGGGCAGGAAGTCCATATAAGGCTTGGGGGTGGAGCCAGCAGGCTGCAATAAATCTCCCCTCAATAACCACTCCCCTCACCTCTCCCTGTCGTCTGCCACACTGTTTTGAGTTTTGTGCTATGTGTTGTGAAAATGTACCACATACTTGTAAAAATTGCACCAAAGCGTAACAAATTGCACCAAAAAAAATGTAACAACCTGCTTACCCCATTGTAAATCCTTCTGTACCGTTAACCCTAGAATCTTCACACTATTAGATACTTTGAGCTCCTTTGCAGTCCTGCCCCTCAAACTGGAGAGGTCATGGGACAGGTGGATTTCTAGTGAGGGTCACTGATAGGACCTTGACCTTGGCAGAGTTCAGTGACATTTTTCTTGCCTGAACCCATGAGTCAAAGTTGTCCAGGGCCTGCTTTGGTGTGCAGATTTTTCCCATTGTGCATGTGTGGGCCAGACTGAAATCATCAACATACTTCCACCTTCTCTCAACATCCCGGGCTGCACCGTCTATGACTGCAAGGAAGATGAGAGGACCCAGCGGAGTTCCTTGAGCCACACCTCCCTTCTGTTCCTGCCAGAGTGTTGTTTACGTCCGGTCACAAAACTGACGAGCCATGCTGTGAGGGCAGGTCTAACATCCAGTTGGGTTGCCGTTCAATGGCGATGGTGTGGTAAATTTTGTCAAATGCCTTGGAGAAGTAAGTATGGTTGAGGGTGGTTATGGTGGATGGGATGTATGACAGCTTGTATAGTCCAAAAGGTTATCGAAATCGTAAGTCAATGATTTTTGGGGTCTGCTTCCAAACTGTCTGGGGTCTAGGCTGGGTTTTATGTCTTCCTTCATCCAGGTGGCAGCAAAGGTCACAGGAATGTTGATAGTTGTGGTGTCAGGGATATAGGCAGTAGTTGGTTGGCTGTCTGGTGGAGGGTCTTGGGGATGAGCACGAACGTGGCTTCTTTCCACTGGAAGAGGGATTCACCTCAATAGTATGATGTTTTGAGGATGTCACTGATGGGTTGACTCAACTCGCAGGCAAATTCTCATAGGATCTGCTGTTGCACATCGTAGGGGCTAGGGGCTTTGTTGGTTTTGATCACACACAGGTTGTCTTCCAAGGGTTGGATTTCTGGGAGAGGCTGCAGGGAATGTAAAAAAGCAGGGATGGCTGTTGTGTCCAGGGAGGTTAGTGATTGGCTGACCTGAGAGAACCAGTTGTTAATTTCATATGTTATTCCTAATTTGTTGTTTTGATCATGGCTAGGAATATGCATTTTCAGAGGGGCCTTGATTTCAGCCAGAGGAGGCTGGTGGGAGGAGCTATAGGAGTGCGGGCTCATTGTAATGGTTTGGAATAAACGGAACGGAGTCAAACATGGTTTCCATATGCTTGATGTGTTTGACTCCATTCCATATATTCTGTTCCAGCCATTACAATGAGCCTATCCTCCTATAGCTCCTCCTACCAGTCTCCTCTGCTGTCATCCAGGGTCTGTCAGTAGGGTGCATTTTCACAGTTTGGACAGGGAGGTGGTCATTACACACAGCAGTCCATGTTATAGAAGGCAGCAGTCTTGGATGTAGCATTAGGGGCATTGTATACTTCTTGCCAGGAGTGGGTTGTGATCAACTTTCCAAAACTGTCCAGATTAGATTGTCGGATAGGGCGATGCTCTCACTTCTGGTTTGTTGGGCTTTTGGAGGCCATAGTACTGCCTGATGATCACTGAGGCAAATGGCTGGTAGGATGGATGGTTTATGGGAAAGCTGGTTCATGTCTGAAATGATTAGGTCCAGTATTGCATCACCTCTGATACCTTCAATGCCTCTGGTCCCCAAAACCTCAGTGAACTGCTCAGCCCGAAACCGTCTTCACTGTCACTTCGGTCGAATGATCAAAGACTAATTGCAGTCCCAAAGACACGCTTAAAAACAATGGCTGACTGAGCATTCTGTCGTCCTCCGGCTCTGGATCAAGCCCCCCCACCCCCACCTCTGCATGCCCCAGACCACAACTGCCTTTTGCCTTTAAATCTAAGCTCAATATGATCTATGTTGTGATGCCTGTTGTTGGTCATATACGTTAGTTTAGTGTTCTGTTGTTTTGTCCCTGTAAAGAGCTTTGTGATTTACATCTGTAAATGAAAAGCACTCTACAAATTGAATTTATTATCCTGCACAACTTGGGTAAGCCCATTTCCTTGACAGTGTTTGTACCCATGCCTTGAGGGTATGATCTTTGTGCCTATTTGTCACTCATCATTATTCACAATTCATTCATGATTATCTGTAATCATGGTGGCATCCACATTAATGTAGAAGTGTTCAGAAACATATTAGATTCTTATTTATAAAAAAAAGTGACTCCAGTGACACAATATATTATTTACCATTCACACCTCCTTCTTCTCCTTCTTTTCATATCCATACTGTCTATATCCCCCATTCACATACATACACTACTGTTCAAAAGTTTGGAGCCACTTAGAAATGTCCTTGTTTTTGAAAGAAAAGTAATTTCTTTTGTCCATTAAAATAACATCAAATTGATCAGAAATACAGTGCAGACATTGTTGTAGATTACTATTGTAGCTGGAAAAGGCAGATTTTCAATGGAATATCTACATAGGTAGTTCTGGCAGACCAGGGGGTTTGGTCAAGACATTTACACGGACAGAGTAGGATTAGCTCGGTTTCAAGGGTGTTTATTTAAATTATAAATCAAAAAGAAAAGGATGGGTCTCCCCCATGAGACCCTCCCCGGGATACCGTCTTCTGGGCTACGGGTCTTGCTGTATCCTGTCGGGATCAAAACTCCACTCTCTTCTGTTACCTCTCTAACCGTCCCCAACTATACGGGAGTCCTTTCTTCTCCCACTCTCCCTGTGTGCTGCCTTTCTGGCAGCTTTATGGGCCTTGCACAGCTGGTGAGCAATCAGCCCTGGATTTACTCACCAACTCCCAATCAGCTTCAATTAGTCCTGGCCAGAGAACCTATCGAGACCTGGCACGTCCAGCAGATGGAGCCATCGCCTCGTGATGTATACACCATCTGTCACCAGGCCTCGACGAGTCTCCCCCTGGTGGCTGACCTGCTGTACATCACACAGCCCCCCCTTAGCTCTATCAGGGAGGGGACTGTCATCAGTGAAACGTATGTCTCCTTTCTCGATAGGGCATCCGCGTTTCCATGCTTCTTCCCTGACCTGTGCACAACAGAACAAGAGCAGTGTTGAAGGGACAAGAACCACCTGGTGACCCGATCGTTTGTGTCCTTTCCCCTGGCCATCCAGACCAGGGGAGCATGGTCTGGGACCAGGGTGAAGTGGGTACCTAACAGGTAAGTCTTGAGAGTGTCTAGCACCCACTTCACTGCTAGACACTCTTTCTCAACAATAGAGTAGTTTTTTCTCTCTCTGTATCAGCTTTCGGCTGATGTACATGATGGGGTGCTCCTCTCCATCGTGTATCTGGGACAGAACAGCACCTAGTTCCGTATCACATGCATCTGTCTGGACCACCATCGGCACCTGGAAATCGGCGTTATGAGAATCGGATGGGAGCACAGTGCTTCCTTCAGATGGCTGAACGCCACTTATGTCTCGTCCGTCCATCTCACTGTTTTCGGGAGGCGGGCTCTGGTTAGATCGGTGAGTGGGGAAACTATAGGCGCGAATTTGGAGATAAACCGGCTATAGTATCCGGCCAGTCCCAGGAAGGACTTGACCTGTGTCTTGGAGCGTGGAACGGGCCAGTCATGTACCGCGTGAACCTTCCTATCCTGGGGCTTGAAGTTCCCCCGTCCGATCAAATACCCCAGGTACTCCACCCCCTCGAAACCTAGTTTGCATTTTGTGGGGTTCCACAGCCAGGTGCTCTTCCCAACCCTGGCTGTGGATGATGATATCATCCAGATATGCCGCTGCGTACTGCTGGTGGGGTCAAAGCACTCTGTTCATCAGTCTCTGGAAGGTGGGCGGGGCTCCATGGCGACCCGAACGGGAGCACCAGGTACTGATACAAACCGTCAGGTGTCGAGAAAGCCGTCTTATCCCGGGAGGAGGCTGGCAACGGTACCTGCCAACATCCTTTGGTCAGGTCAAGAATGCTGATGTACCGGGCCTTTCCCAATCGGTCGATGAGCTCGTCCACCCTTGGCATGGGGTAGGCGTTGAATAAGCTTATTTCGTTCACACCCCGGAAATCATTACAGAAACGGAGACTACCGTCCGGTTTGGGCACCAACACGATGGGGTTGCACCATGCACTGTGAGACTGTTCAACGACCCCAATCCTCAGCATAGCCTCCACTTCTTGTTTCACGGCCTTCCTTCGGGCCTCCGGAATCCGATATGGCCTCTTTCGTACCGTTTTCCCAGGCCAGGTACGGATGTGGTGTTCAATGAGGATCGTGCGGCCTGGCTTCTCGGAGAACACCGCCGTGTTCCGATCGACAAGCTCCCGGACCTCTTGCTTCTGGGCTGGATCAAGGTCCTTGTTGCTCGGGACCACCACTGGTACCGTTGGCATCCTGGGTCCTGACCATAACATGGCCAATGCTGTCCTTTCGTGTCACTTCTTCAACAGGTTCATGTGGTAAATCTGTTGAGGTTTCCATCTTCCCGGTTGCCGTATGCGGTAATTGACTGGGCCCAGCTTCTTGATCACCTCGTATGGCCTGTGTTGTGTTGCCAGGAACTTACTTTTGGCCGTGGGGATTAAGACCAACACCCTATCTCGCACCTGGAATTCTCAGGGCTGGGCTCCCCGATTGTAGACCTGGGCTTTGGCGCGTTGGGCCTTCTCCATATGTTCCCTCGCGACTGGCCATACGGCTGTCATCCGCTCCCTCATCGTCTCCACGTGCTCTACCACGCTGCGTAATGAGGTCGGTTGGGCTGCCCACACCTCCTTGGCGAGGTCCAATAGGCTACGTGGCCTCCTACCATAGAGGAGTTCGAAAGTGGAAAACCCCGTGGAGGATTGGGGTACTTCTCAGATTGAGAACATTAGGTGGGGTAGTAGCTGGTCCCAGTTCTTCCCGTCCTGCTCGATGACCTTACGCAGCATTTGCTTGAGCATTTTATTGAAGCGCTCGACGAGCCCATTCGTCTGCGGTTGAAAAATGGAGGTCCAGATCTGCTTGATCTGCAGGAGGGCACTCAACTCTTTCATTAGGCGGGACATAATCTCCGTACCTTGGTCTGTCTGGATCTCGTTCGGGATGCCCACCCGGCTAAAGAGGTGGAACAGCTCCCGGGAGATTCCTTTGGATACTGCCACCTGTAGGGGAATGAACTCGGGATACTGGGTGGCATAGTCTACTATTACGAGGATGTACCTGTGTCCTCGTGCTGTTTTTACCAGGGGTCCCACTATGTCCATGGCAATGCGTACAATGGGCACCCCGATGATCGGGGGTCGCCGACTCGGCCCGGCTCCCACTCAGCATGGCCTGAGTGCTCTAATGCGTCTCCACTGCATTCAGGAGGCCCTCCAAGGTCTGGAGCACGCATAGACTCGCTGCCCTCTTCATGTCGTGTGGTAGTACCCGTACGAAGCGATCCAGGACCATTTTGTCTAGGATGGAGAGGGGGGATATGTTGGTTAGGAGCAACGCCCTGGTGACGCGCAGTAGGTCGCTCCTCTGGGCTCAGGGGGGATGCGTCAGTTACGAACCTCCAGTCGTGGAACCGTTGAGCCCGATGGGCCAGGCTGTACCCATAGCGGCTGAGTATCTCTCGTTTGAGTCCGTCGTAGTTAGCCGCCTGTTCGTCTTTCAGGTCCCAATACGCCTTTTGGACATTTCCAGAGAGGAACGGGGCCAGCAGCCTTGCCCACCTCGGCCTTGGCCATCCTTCCCGTATCGCTGTCCGTTCAAACGTACAGAGGTATGTTTCGATGTCATCGTCTTCTGTTAGCTTGATTAAATACGGGTTGGGAGGTGATTCAGGAGACGCTCCTCCTTGTAGCTTCCTGATTTCCTCAACGAGGCGGACGTTTTGTAGTCATTGTTCCTCCAGTGTTTGTTCCTGAACCGCCTATTGTGCTTGTTGGGCCCGGGCAAACTGAGCTATCAACTCGTCCATGCTGATGCTGTGTAAACATCAACCTTGATCTGACCACGTTATCAGAGTGCCCGCATTATCCACCACTTGTGGCAGACCAGGGGGTTTGGTCAAGACATCTACACAGATCAGACACGGACAGAGTAGGATTAGCTCGGTTTCAAGGGTGTTTATTTAAATAATAAATCAAAAAGAAAAGGATAGGTCTCCCCCATGAGACCGTCCACGGGATACCGTCTTCTGGGCTACGGGTCTTGCTGTATCCTGTCAGGATCAAAACTCCACTCACTTCTGTTACCTCTCTAACCGTCCCCAACTATACGGGAGTCCTTTCTGCCCCCTCTCTCCCAGTGTGCTGCCCTTTTGGCAGCTTTATGGGCCTTGCACAGCTGGTGAGCAATCAGCCCTTGATTACTCACCAACTCCCAATCAGCCCCAATTAGTCCTGGCCAGAGAACCTGTCGAGACCTGGCACGTCCAGCAGATGGAGCCATCACCTCGTGATGTATACCGTCTGTTACCAGGCCTCGACGAGTCTCCCCCTGGTGGCTGACCTGCTGAATGCCACAGCGTACAGAGGCCCAATATCAGCAACCATCACTCCTGTGTTCCAATGGCCCATTGTATTAGCTAATCCAAGTTTATCATTTTAAAAGAACTTATTGATCATTAGAAAACCCTTTTGCAATTATGTTAGCCCAGCTGAAAACTGTTGTTCTGATTAAAGAAGAAGAAGTGCCTAGTTTGAGAAACAGATGCCTCACAAGTCCTCAGCTTGCAGCTTCATTAAATAGTACACGCAAAACACCAGTCTCAACGTCAACAGTGAAGAGGCTACTCTGGGATGCTGGCCTTCTAGGCAGAGTTCCTCTGTCCAGTGTCTGTGTTCTTTTGCCCATCTTAATACTTTATTTTTATTGGCCAGTCTGAGATATGTATTTTTCTTTGCAACTCTGCCTAGAAGGCCAGCATCCCGGAGTCACCTCTTCACTGTTGATGTTGAGACTGGTGTTTTGCGGGTACTATTTAATGAAGCTGCCAGTTGATTACTTGTGAGGCATCTGTTTCTCAAACTAGACACTCTGATGTACTTGTCTTGCTCAGTTGTGCACCGGGGCCTCCCACTCCTCTTTCTATTCTGGTTAGAGCCAGTTTGCGCTGTTCAGTGAAGGGAGTAGGACACAGCGTTGTACGAGATCTTCAGTTTCTTGGCAATTTCTCGCATAGAATAGTCTTAATTTCTCAGAAAAAGAATAGACTGACGAGTTTCAGAAGAAAGTCATTTGTTTCTAGCCATTTTGAGCCTGTAATCGAAACAAATGCTGATGCTCCAGATACTAGTCTAAAGAAGACCAGGTTTATTGCTTCTTTAATCAGCACACCAGTTTTCAGCTGTGCAAACATAATTGCAAGAGGATTTTCTAATGATCAATTAGCCTTTTAAAATGATCAACTTGGATTAGCTAACACAACGTGCCATTGGAACACAGGAGTGATGGTTGCTGGTAATGGGTCTCTGTACACCTATGTAGATATTCCATTAAAAACTGCTGTTTCCAGCCACAATTGTCATTTACAACATTACCAATGTCTACACTGTATTTCTGATTAATTTGATGCTATTTTAAAATGGACACAGAAGTGCTTTTCTTTCAAAAACAATTACATTTCTATGTGACCCCAAACTTTTGAACGATGGTGTATATATTTATATTCCGGACTCTGAAAACTGCTCTGATGTCTTAATTCCTTGTCATTTTATTTTGCTTTCTGATTATGTGCGTATTGTTATTGTATTGCTTGATATTGCTGCACTGTTTCACTGCACCTGCAATAACATCTGGTGAACTGTGTAGGTGACCAATAAACTTTCATTTGACTTCTATTGGGCACAACATCATCTGAAACACAACGAAAAGAAACGGCAAATGCATCCAACAAGTTTGTAGAGTCACAAGCTTGATGTAGTTATTGTGTGCTAGGAATATGGGATTAAAATACCACATGTTTGAGTACTTCAATACTCATATAAGTGAATGTCTAAATACTGTATGACACCTTCAAATGGGAGGACTAGATATATAAAGTGCTTTCCTTTCTAAACAGTAAAACAGATATGTATGAAAATACCCTCAAACAAAAGGTGACACTGTACTGTCGCCTCATGAAACATTTTGCTTCAGTCTAAATAAATACATATAGGAGTGTATGTAATATCACATGTTCAAAGGTTAATAGATCATATGCTTGGTTATATGGATGGACGGTCAGTCAATAGACTACCTTGAAATGTTGCAGCAGACAAATAAGGAAATGGGGGGAAAAATGAGTGTACAAAGTCTCATGTTCCTAGAACAGAAAAGTTAATACTGTGTACTGCATATATTAAGATCTTTTTCCATCAGTTCAGGAATGCTTTGTAATTGGACAGTATTATTGAGTAATCACCTCTGATAAAAAAATATATATAAATCAACAAGTACTGTACATATATGTTGCTGCAAATATGCATTGTCATCAGAGCTGAAATTGTGGTGTGTTGATGCTTTATAGGGTCTGTTTATGAGCTGTCGGGAAACGAGGTGTGCCTATCCACGGGGGACCTGGTGAAGGTCATCGACATCGAGCTCCGGTCTGTCAGCTGTGAGGACATCAGCAACAATGAGAAGTTTCAGCTGCCCCTCAACCATGCAGGTGAGGCTTACGGTTATCAACAAATGCACTTAGCCAGTGCTAGAAATAGAAAAACCTCTGGTCCACCAAGCAAAGATGATCGACTCTACCAAGAATAGCAGTTCTAGTAATTCTATGTAAGTGAACCCCCCAATTCTTTATTAACCATGGTAATATGTTTAATCAATTCTAATAAAGTCCCTTGATCAATGCTGTGTTATTCATGGGCTCATTGCGGACTCTCCCTCTCAGATCTGTTCAAGCTGGTTCCAGAGGAGATGCCATACAACACAGTGGAGGAGATGGTGAGTCTGAGGCCTGTAGGCCTGGACACCTGCTTTCCCTTCACCTTCACCAGCCGATGTGAGCTGACTTTTGAGAATTTCACCCTCGGTGCCGGGATGGCCGTGACCATGCTGTACATCGAGCAGCAAGACGGGGGTGAGGAGAGCTGCGTCCGCTGTCAACTCAGAGGCCAGCAGGGGGCGTTGGCTGAAGTGCTTGTCCCCTTCTCCTGCCGTGGGGAGTTCTATGAGTGTGAGAGTGACCAGACCTACACCCTCCAGGAGATCATATCCTCGCCCCACCTCTGTAGCCGGCGCTTTCGCGTCAGCAAGAAGACCAAGCACAGGGGATCACTAGTCTTCAGCCCCATATACCAGGTCCAGGCCATCATGCACTGTGAGTAGAACCTGACTCTGAGTCAACCAACGGCATACTTCCTTAGCTAATGCAAAAAACACTGAGATATCATGTTATAATCTAGAAGTGAGAGATGTGTTGGCTGAGGAGCACATCATTAAAGCTATTGGCAAGCTGTAGCCTGCATTTCTTTTTCACAAATCATTGCACTACAGGATTGTACATTTTGAACATACAGCTTAGTTTTTGTGTTCTGCTCATCATCAAATGTAGTACTTTACTGTGTGGGTCTACACCCTTCAACATAATTTCTCAAATTTTCTCACAGTGAGGAAGAACATAGTCAAGTTCCCCTCCAGCTTGGAGGTGGATGTAGTCGACGTGACGACGCAATCCCAAGACTTCACATTTGTGACCCCACTCACTCTGCCCGAGGTATTTGCCCAGCCAGATGAGGCCTTCCCCACCATGGCTGAAATACTGGAGCACCATGAGGGCCAGCCTCTGTTCCGCTGTACCTGGCTGGCTGAACTACACAAAGGCCATCATCTAGTCCTTCACAAGCGTGGTTCCTCAGCCATGGTTCTGGTTTCGGGTATTAAGGGGCGCAATGCCCGCCAGTACTTCCTAGTGTCGCAGCGCTACGGGGGACTCCTGAGACGGAGGCCGCGGGAGTTTGAGTCAGTGTACGAGCTGTACGCCGCCTCGACCCGGGCACTGTTTCTCAAGGTCAGGGTGACGCAGCACAGTGAGGAGCTGGATGAGGAGCGTTTTCTGGCGCTCAGTGTGGGCGAGCAGCTGGAGGTGCTGCGCTGCGAGAAGGTGAAGCTGCCCGGTGGAAGAACTAGCCAGGAGAAGAATAACCAGACCATGGAGGTCCTTGTATGTAGACGTCTCCAAGAAGTGGACAATGACGAGGAGGAGGATGAAGAGGAGGAGAGTGAGGTGGTCCACTTGCCCCTGTGCATGCAGAGCCACTTTGTGGAGAAGCTCCCGGATAACAAGAAGTACAGCCTGATGGACTTGTGCAAGGCCTTCGCTCTGCCGTTGGATGTTAAGGTGGCGAGCCGTGACGCAGAGCTGGAGACAGATCCTCTGGTGGGGTTCTCATCCCTGAGACTGGAGGCTACTACTATACAGCCCATGATACAGGCCAGCCTTCCAGGAAATCCAGAGAGGTGCTTTGAGATACCCACTCACTGGCTTAACATGTCTTTGTCCTTTACTAATGACCCCTTGCCTTTGGCCCAAGAATATCACCTGGAGACAGTTACAGAGGTGACAGACTCATTCTATTGCGAATTTCGAAAGCTCACCGCATCAGATGAGCCCCCACCACCACGTCCACCAAAGCCGTCGTCAAGATCAAAGCCATCGTCAGGCTCAAAGTCTTCAAAGGCAACCCCTTCATCCTCACAACCAGACACCCCCTGCCATCCACCCAAAAGTGGCACCCTTTCCCTGTTGAGTGGTCTAAGTCTTGATAGCAAAAAGACTCACAGGCCCCCTGCTCCTCTGCCTCCGGTAAGCTCTTCCTTTCAGACCTTATGTACTTTCTAGGCAGGATATAGCGCTGCTCATCTCCTGTTGTCACTCCTGTCTTGCTGGACTCGTTTACTGTCCTACATGTCCTGCCTACTGTCTTGCATCCCATGTAATGCCCTTGTACTCTGCCTTGGAGCCCCCACATTCCTTGTCTTAGCTGTGAAGTTGTCTCTATGTCTGCTGTTTCTGTTTTAACTTTTTTTTTAAGTATCTGTAAAGTGTTGTTACGTACGCCTCTTGGAGGGAACGCAACACCCCGCTACATCTCTTCTCCCCGTGGAGTGAAAAAAGTATGTGATCGTAGGTGTGGGGAAGGGTGACAGAAGCAGAGAAAAATACAGTTTACAGGGAATTTATTACTCCTACACACGGTAAGGTGAGGAAAAGGCCCTGGATGGAACCAAAGCAAAGAAAGTAAAAGTTAGTCCCCTCTTCTACCTTACCTGCCTTCCCACTACTTACCTAACCTTTAGTACCACCTGGCACGCTAACCAAAATACAGGGGGTGGTCCGCCCAGGTCTTACCTAGTGTGCATAGACAGATTCAATACTACGGGTTATGTATGCCCGCAGGCCTCTTGCCTAAACACTCCCAAGGTGCGTTGCCCTCCCCCAGGGACAATTACTATTACTAATACTTAGTGAACAATTTCAAAAATCAAAAACACTAAATCCTATTGGCATACATACCTCAGAAGGAGCGGCTACAAAATAATATCCACAAAACTTTTACTGACTGCCACTACAATCAACATAGAACATAAAAAGCTCTCTTCTAACAAAGGAACACTTAATTTTATCAAGCTGGAGAAGGAGTTGGTCATTTCAGAGACAGCTGTATCCCCTGACGAGAGGGAGGGGTCAGAGCTCAAATCTGCGATGGGGTCGACCAATCAGCTGCTTAGAATCCAGGAAGCTATTTCCTGAAATACACACACATACAAACCCACAAAAACACAGAACCTGGGGAAACGTGTGTTATGTGTTGAGATATTGTGAAGTACACTTTAAATAAGTAGTGACTTCATTTGACTAGGACTAGAATGCTGCCTTATATAATAGGGTCTTGGGTTTTTTCAATCAATGTCTTATATAACATATGTTACTGTAGTCTCATTAGTTATCATGTAAAGATGTTATTTGATTATGCAGACACCTCGCCCCATGCAAGTATGTGGTTCCTGTTTTTTCAACATAGCATGTACACCTCCTAATATAATGGTAGTTTCATTTTTCCTGTTGTCGTGAAGGCTATCATAGATGACCCTCCGCTGAATCCAAGAAAGCCTATGACCGGTGTCAAGTCAGGAAAGGCTCAGCCAAACACTTACGTCACGTCTATAAGTCACAAGCCCAACAATAAAGGTACAGTATGTCCTACATTAGAAATTACTTATGAGCTATGACATCAGGGAAGTAAAAGTCAACGCCAAAAACTGTCCCATTCATCATTCTGCATTTGGTGTAGCTTTTTATAAAACATTTTACTGTTATCTGTAGTTTTATTCTTTGTTTAGATAAATGTTTTTGCACTGGGTGACCACTTCACACAAAACCTAGATTATACGGTAAACCTAAAATGAACTTGTCTTTCAACAGCACCGAAATATGAAGTGCAAGCAGATGAGTGCAGCGACCATGATTATGAGGAAGTGGACGACTTGTTGAAAACGGCACAGGACAGTTTTTTACTTTACTGAACCAGCCAGAGGAACTACTATTAAAAGGCCAACTATTCAAGTAACCAAGTCTCATTGCATAAAATAGACTAGACTATGGGGTGCAAGACAACTGAATGTCAGAACTATGCAGACTGATAGCCAGCCACTGTAAATGTGAATACTTTGAGATGGGACTATGCAAAAACAGGATACATGTCTTATTGTACCAAGATTGTGTTATTTGGTTTTCATTTTCTCTATGTTGCTGCAATCACAAGCAACACTTGCCAACCGATTATCAGAAATGCTTATGATAATAGCCCATTGGTGTTTAAGGTCCAGTTACATTTCATAATGTAGCAGTGTATTTTGTAACTAAATTTCCCCCCTAATTTTAAAACTCAATGATGCTAGTCTGGCAGTGTCAGTGACCTTCCTGTTAGAAGAGTGGAGGTCAATATCAGAAAGCCGGAGTGATAACAGTGGGGATCTTCATTCGCAATACAAAGCTTTACTGGTGCATATGTATCATTGCTTTGGTTATCAATACTGTATGATGTTATATCTCTGAATTCTGAAGGTTACACACATTGTAAGAGATAAGAGAATTTATATAGTCAATTGGGAACTAATAGTAATATCTGGGGAACAAATATCCGGAGAACATTTTTCTGAAAATTTATGTTTACTAGAGACAAAAACAAGACAGAGACATAAAAAAATCTGAATAGGAATTGCATTCTGTTCACCATTTTCAAATGACAACTACCAATACCAATGATTCAGGAACTAGTCAGTCACAGATTGCATTCACTGTGAGAAAAACCATTGGCCTGTGGTGCACCCACTCTTACTGTAATTTAATCAACAGAATGGAAGTTGAAACAGGATGTGTCCGTCTAACCAAGAAGGCCTAATTTCACAGAAACCCTCAGGATTATATAGACATCCCATGATGTTACTCAGTATGAATCATGGTTCCATGAATGACTACTGGTTCTATTTTCAGAGTGTTGAGATCTTAAAATTCTAAGAGGGTTTTGGGCGTTATTCTTATATACACAATCGTCCGCTCATAGCGCACACTGTGTTGAGAATGGTCCCAAGTCTATGATCATGTTCTTAGTGCTAACAGGGAATGGAGAGATGCTTTAGTCGTCATTGTCCGTAGACTTGAAGTGATCCTCGTCGATGGTGGAGAAGATGTGTCCTTCGTTGCTGAGGAACTCCACTGCTTGCCTATGATTAGACAAAAGACAGTAAGACTGGTGCCAATGCAGAATGCTTAATTATGCAGTCTACTCTGTTATGCCTCGCACATGAGAGTGCACTGGGCCACATTCAGTAGGCAAATGTTGAACATTGCAGATAGAAATGCAATGAATAGAGCTGATATTACTTATTCTACATCCCAGAAAAGCATATTTGTTCTATAAAATATTTGTATCTTAACGATGACCACTGTTGTGGTCAAACAGGACACATTCAAGCATATCAAGAACTTCAGAGCCTGATTTGAGGACAGAGGGAAGGGAATGTCTTACTTGATGACAGCCAAGCTCATGCCGCTGAGACTCTGCTTCAAGTTCTGTGTGCTGATACCCTGTGCGTCTGGACAGCTCCTTATCAAGCTCAGCACCTTATGAGAGGACATGAGAATAACAAACATTCATATAGAATATTGTGCCAATCAGAACAACTTGAAGAATTCCCAATTGTTCTGTCAATCCTATAGATGGCAGTATGGTATGTTTGGTAAGGCATTTTCAATAAATAGAAAAACTGATGAGACCCAATAAATGTTCTAATCATCTAGCGTGCTGGATTTTTAAAATAAAAGTACACTTTTTTCCACCATTCACCTGGTAACAGGTAAGGTGTGCTGGTTTACTTTCTAATTGGTATGGTAGGTGAGTTTAGGCTACCTATTGTTTATCCTACCAACTATTTAAAGTTTCCAGCACTTTTCTTCAGTCCATTACAGACTCACCTGGTTCTGGCTTGGGCTCAGGCCGTTAGTGGACATGTCGTTAGCACCAGAGTATCCACCTCCCATGTTGCCACCCATTCCCGGCCGTGACATGGGCACCATGCTAGTGTTCATTCCCCCTCCTCCGCCCATCTAAAAAGGGAACCAAAACTGTGCGTGAGTGGTGCCACACAGGAATAGACTCAAAACAAAACTTCAGGTGATTGTGGCATTACTGAACTTGAACGGCCTTATTCAAAGCTAAGTTCAATGATTCATTCATCTCCATTTAAATGTGGCAGTTGGGCCAAGGCCAACTCGTATAACAGTAGTCACAGAATGGACAGTTAGGAAATAGTCAGATATTCAGGCATAGTGGTGCTTTTCAGGGCCTAAAATGTACTTTTTGGTCTACCACACTACATTTTTTTTACCAGACAAAATATCCCCCCAGCCTATAATTACATCAACAAAACACACAAAAAAAGATGAGCATACTTTGTAATGTTGCTAAAACGAAAAATGTATTACTAGTAAGAAGTAATGTGGTATATTGTTTAATTTTATATTTTTTGTGACCTGAGTGTTAACCAAAATATCACAGATGTTCACCTGCCCCTTTAAGGGCAATAGGTTACCGTGGTAAAGCGATGCGAGAGTCATGTGTCTGAGATTCAGTCTGACTAATTGCAGAATTGTCTACTCTGCCCTACTAGTTGAAACTCAAACATTGAAAAACAAACTAGCTTGCAAACAAAACAAAATAAATTGCCAAGAAACTCGAGGACAAAGTCTCACATAAATAAGCTTCCGATTCAAGTAAATTAGACAAATGTTTATACCTGTGCACAAGCGCTTCTAAAAAAACATTTTTCACTTAGCTCTTCATGGACGTACAGCCCCTAGACAGGCAGTGTTGCAGCTCAAGGTGGGATAGGCTATAGGATTTGTAGTTCTTTAACTTTGTGCAATTAATTTACCAGCTATGAAACAAAATGGCAGAAATACTTTGAAAACAGCTACTGCTTCATTTATTTTGCTATAAATGTGATCATACTTGACTCTTTATTAACAAATGCGAGTGAAACGCTCAAAGTGTGGAGCCCTGACCACCTGCCAACGTGGCTGGTGAAATAGGCATCTTAGCTACCAATGCTAAAATCTACCCACATTTGGCAGGTGGCGGTTGTTTTTTTAGGCCCTGGTGCTCTTTGTCATGTGTGAAGGAAGTTCTCACCATAATAGTCTGTGGTTTGCTAAGCAGCATGTGTGCCTGCACCACCTCCAGCATGTGGGAGGTGATCTCGTTCATGTCCTGAAGGGGCCGGACGTTGAACGCCACCACGGACCTGTGGTTCTATTGAAGACAGGAAGTTACACACAAACACCCACAGTTATATATATATATACAGTGCCTTGCGAAAGTATTCGGCCCCCTTGAACTTTGCGACCTTTTGCCACATTTCAGGCTTCAAACATAGATAAGATATAAAACTGTATTTTTATACAGTTCTGTATTTTTATACACTTCATGATTGGGACACAATCATGAAGTGGAACGACATTTATTGGATATTTCAAACTTTTTTAACAAATCAAAAACTGAAAAATTGGGCGTGCAAAGTTATTCAGCCCCTTTACTTTCAGTGCAGCAAACTCTCTCCAGAAGTTCAGTGAGGATCTCTGAATGATCCAATGTTGACCTAAATGACTAATGATGATAAATACAATCCACCTGTGTGTAATCAAGTCTCCGTATAAATGCACCTGCACTGTGATAGTCTCAGAGGTCCGTTAAAAGCGCAGAGAGCATCATGAAGAACAAGGAACACACCAGGCAGGTCCGAGATACTGTTGTGAAGAAGTTTAAAGCCGGATTTGGATACAAAAAGATTTCCCAAGCTTTAAACATCCCAAGGAGCACTGTGCAAGCGATAATATTGAAATGGAAGGAGTATCAGACCACTGCAAATCTACCAAGACCTGGCCGTCCCTCTAAACTTTCAGCTCATACAAGGAGAAGACTGATCAGAGATGCAGCCAAGAGGCCCATGATCACTCTGGATGAACTGCAGAGATCTACAGCTGAGGTGGGAGACTCTGCCCATAGGACAACAATCAGTCGTATATTGCACAAATCTGGCCTTTATGGAAGAGTGGCAAGAAGAAAGCCATTTCTTAAAGATATCCATAAAAAGTGTCATTTAAAGTTTGCCACAAGCCACCTGGGAGACACACCAAACATGTGGAAGAAGGTGCTCTGGTCAGATGAAACCAAAATGGAACTTTTTGGCAACAATGCAAAATGTTATGTTTGGCGTAAAAGCAACACAGCTCATCACCCTGAACACACCATCCCCACTGTCAAACATGGTGGTGGCAGCATCATGGTTTGGGCCTGCTTTTCTTCAGCAGGGACAGGGAAGATGGTTAAAATGGATGGGAAGATGGATGGAGCCAAATACAGGACCATTCTGTAAGAAAACCTGATGGAGTCTGCAAAAGACCTGAGACTGGGACGGAGATTTGTCTTCCAACAAGACAATAAAACATAAAGCAAAATCTACAATGGAATGGTTCAAAAATAAACATATCCAGGTGTTAGAATGGCCAAGTCAAAGTCCAGACCTGAATCCAATTGAGAATCTGTGGAAAGAACTGAAAACTGCTGTTCACAAATGCTAGGTAAAAATGGGGTAGGTAAAAATGGGTGGGCTATTTACCGATAGACTATGTACAGCTGCAGCGATCGGTTAGCTGCTCAGATAGCAGATGTTTGAAGTTGGTGAGGGAGATAAAAGTCTCCAACTTCAGCGATTTTTGCAATTCGTTCCAGTCACAGGCAGCAGAGAACTGGAACGAAAGGCGGCCAAATGAGGTGTTGGCTTTAGGGATGATCAGTGAGATACACCTGCTGGAGCGCGTGCTACGGGTTGGTGTTGCCATTGTGACCAGTGAACTGAGATAAGGCGGAGCTTTACCTAGCATGGACTTGTAGATGACCTGGAGCCAGTGGGTCTGGCGACGAATATGTAGCGAGGGCCAGCCGACTAGAGCATACAGGTCGCAGTGGTGGGTGGTATAAGGTGCTTTAGTGACAAAACGGACGGCACTGTGATAAACTGAACCCAGTTTGCGGAGTAGAGTGTTGGAAGCTATTTTGTAGATGACGTCGCCGAAGTCGAAGATCGGTAGGATAGTCAGTTTTACTAGGGTAAGTTTGGCGGCGTGAGTGAAGGAGGCTTTGTTGCGGAATAGAAAGCCGACTCTTGATTTGATTTTCGATTGGAGATGTTTGATATGAGTCTGGAAGGAGAGTTTACAGTCTAGCCAGACACCTAGGTACTTGTAGATGTCCACATATTCAAGGTCGGAACCATCCAGGGTAGTGATGCTAGTCAGGCGTGCGGGTGCAGGCAGCGAGCGGTTGAAAAGCATGCATTTGGTTTTACTAGCGTTTAAGAGCAGTTGGAGTGTATGTAAACCTCTGACCCACTGGAATTGTGATACAGTATATTATAAGTGAAATAATCTGTCTGTAAACAATTGTTGGTTAAATTACATGCGTCATGCACAAAGTAGATGTCCTAACCGACTTTCCAAAACTATAGTTTATTAACTTCTCTAGGGTAGGGGGCAGCATTTGGAATTTTGGATGAAAAGCATTCCCAAATTAAACTGCCTGCTACTCAAGCCCAGAAGACAGGATATGCATATAATTTGTAGATTTGGGTAGAAAACACTCTAAAGTTTCCAAAACTGTTAAAATAATGTCTGTGAGTATAACAGAACTGATATGTCAGGCGAAAACCCGAGGAAAATCCAACCAGGAAGGACTATTCTTTTTGAAAGCCTATCCACCATACAAAGACTTAGGACCCAGTTCACGAGCTCTGTGCCTTCCTCTACATGTGGCCCGTCTTTAGGCATTGCTTCAGGCTTTTACTCTGAAAAATGAGGGAGATACAGCACTTTCAAATCAGTGTCCAGTGGAAATGTTCATTCATCAGCCATGCGTCTCATCGTAAATGCGCCTTTCTTGTTTCTCCTTTCCTTTTGACAAAGCTTTTGTCCGGTTGAAATATTATTGATTATTTATGACAAAAAACAAGCGGAGGATTGATTTTAAACATTGTTTTGCATGTTTCTACCTAACTTTTATTGTACTTTAAAAAAACTTTTAGTCTGGAATTAGTGCACGCGCCTTCTGCATTCGGATTACTGGACAAAACGCACAAACAAAAAAACGAGGTTTTTGGTCATAAAGAGGGACATTATCGAACAAAACGAACATTTATTGTCTAACATGGAGACCTGGGAGTGCCACTAGATGAAGATCAAAGGTAAGTGATTAATTTTAATGCTATTTCTGACACCTCTCCTTGTTTGGAAAATGGCTCTATGGGTTTCTGTGGCTAGGAGCTGACCTAACAGAATCGCAAAGTGCTTTCGCCGTAAAGCAGTTTTGAAATCTGGCTCAGCGGTTGCATTAAGGAGAAGTTGATCTATAATTCCATGCTTAACACTTGTATCGTTTATCAATGTTTATGATGAGTATTTTGAGTATGATGAGTTATTTGATGTGGCTCTCTAGACTTTCACCGGATGTTTGTTTGAGACAATGCATTTCTGACCATAACGCACCAATGTAAACATATTTTTGGATATAAATATGAACCTTATCAAACAAAACATACATGTATTGTGTAACATGAAGTCCTATGAGTGCCATCTGATGAAGATCAAAGGTTAGTAATTAATTAAATCTTTATTTCTGTTTTCTTTGGCTGGAAAAATGGCTGTGTTTTTATGTGACTAGGTACTGACAATCGTTTGGTGTGCTTTCGCAGTAAAGCCTTTTTGAAATCCGACACTGTGGTTGGATTTTACAAGAAGTTGAACTTTAAAATGGTGGATAATACTTGTATGTTTGAGGAATTTTAATTATGTATGGGATTTCTGTTGTTTTGAATTTGTCGCCCTGCAATTTCACTGGCTGTTGTCGAGGTGGGACGCTAGCGAGAGGTTAACAAGAAATTTGTGGAGTGGTTGAAAAACAAGTTTAATGACTCCAACCTAAATGTATTTGTCTTATGTAGCTGTATGACCCAATGGGTAAATAAACTTGGTTTAAGCTTAACTAATCGTCCGTGAGTTGGCGCTGCGAGCAGGGTCCGTCACGATTTACAGTTGAACTAGAGATTCTGAATCAGTGAACAGGAGCCAGCACCAGATACAACGTAGGCACAGTTCCTCCACCTGTTATCACTAATTCTGAAATCTTGGGGAGGTGAGTCATAGGCTGAACCCATTATAGGATACGGATCTAGAAAGCCTGAGCTTATTCAGTAGTCCCATTGTATTACGACCGGTCGTAGCTTTATGGTATAGGGTAAGTCCCGGAAGGTAAGCCGGAGCAGGTTGGTACTAGAGGTCGACCGATTAAATCGGAATGGACGATTAATTAGGGCAGATTTCAAGTTTTCATAACAATCGGAAATATGTATTTTTGGACACCGTTTTTGCCCCCCCATTTTTTTTTACACCTTTATTTAAATCTTTATTTAACTAGGCAAGTCAGTTAAGAACACATTCTTATTTTCAATGACGGCCTAGTGGTGGGTTAACTGCCTCGTTCAGGGGCAGAAACGACAGATTTTCACCTTGTCAGCTCAGGGGATCCACACTTGCAACCTTACATTTAACTAGTCCAACGCAATAACGACCTGCCTCTTGTTGCACTCCACAAGGAGACTGCCTTTTACGCGAATGCAGTAAGCCAAGATAAGCTTAATGCTAGCTAGCAACTTATCTTATAAAAAACAATCAATCATAATCAGTAGTTAACTACACATGGTTGATGATATTCCTAGATATTATCTAGCGTGTCATGCGTTAAGTATAATCTGACTGAGCGGTGGTTGGCAGAAGTAGGCGCGTAAACATTCATTCAAACAGCACTTTCGTGCGTTTTGCCAGCAGCTCCTCGTTGTGCGTTAACCATTGCGCTGTTTATTACTTCAAGCATATCAACTCCCGAGATGAGGCTGGTGTAACCGAAGTGAAATGGCTGGCTAGTTAGTGCGCGCTAATAACGTTTCAAACGTCACTCACTCACTCTGAGCCTTGGAGTGGTTGTTTCCCTTGCTCTGCATGGGTAACGTTGCTTCGAGGGTGGCTGTTGTCGTTGTGTTGCTGGTTCGAGCCCAGGGAGCTTTTAATTTACGTGTCAAATTAAAAGCTTCAAATAGTGTTATTTGACATGCATCTTTTTTTGACAAGCAAAGACCCAAACTGCGTTCCATAGTATGTCGTGAAGCTATTACTGTGTAACTCTGGTAGGGCAACATCTGATAAATAGCGCACGTGGTAGTGTGTACAGGTGTTCGACCAGTCACGAAAGCCAACATCACTCACGACAGAGCACGGTTGACTGTCAAGGGCAAGGAATTCCATTCTCTTGGCGTTAATGAATTTCGTCTTTGAGTTGTCTCGCTGAAATGTTCTTACTCTTTCAAATGACTTCTCAACCCACACAGCAGACATTGCTAGGTTAGGTTAGGAATGCTGTGTTGCATGTGTCGTGCAACATTTTACATGGCGCCATTACGTCATCTACCTGCGTTATATAGGTATGCACGTCAGCTTTGACATCGGTTTTGCACATTGGCGTTAAACTAGACATTGGGCCGATACCAATGCTGCCATTTTTAGCTAATTTCGGCCGATTCCGATATGTTCACCGTTATATCGTGCATCCCTACTAGAAACCTTATCTTTAAGTGTCCTCCGAGAGGGAGGTTATTAGAGAACACTACATGACAGCTCGAGTCAACAATGAAAGGGTTTTTGTTTTACCATGTCATCAGAATTTTTATGTAAATCGCATCAATACATATAGATTGCTGGATGATACGGTACAATTAATTACATACAAGGCTCATAGTCTGTGTCTTGTGTTAACACCCAAAGATGAAAATGAAGGAGATGGACATGGAGACTAGCATCTCATGGGGACAGAACAGATGGACGGTTCTTTCCCCAAGTCTTAGTCGCATCAAGGGTGGTGTGAAATTATTAAACATGTATTTTCTCTCTTCCCTGTTCAAGTCAATATATTTTTAGGTGTCGTGGAACATACGAGTGATAATTGTTCCAGAGGAGGGATGGGTGTATATTGACTAACATTGAGAATGTTTTAGTATGTTTATAACTACAGTAGTGACTAATGTGTTATTGGTTAGATGGAATGATTTATGGAATGTGACTTGGGGGAGATACAGTGCCTTGCGAAAGTATTCGGCCCCCTTGAACTTTGCGACCTTTTGCCACATTTCAGGCTTCAAACATAAAGATATAAAACTGTATTTTTTTGTGAAGAATCAACAACAAGTGGGACACGATCATGAAGTGGAACGACATTTATTGGATATTTCAAACTTTTTTAACAAATCAAAAACTGAAAAATTGGGCATGCAAAATTATTCAGCCCCTTTACTTTCAGTGCAGCAAACTCTCTCCAGAAGTTCAGTGAGGATCTCTGAATGATCCCTGAATGATCCAATGTTGACCTAAATGACTAATGATGATAAATACAATCCACCTGTGTGTAATCAAGTCTCCGTATAAATGCACCTGCACTGTGATAGTCTCAGAGGTCTGTTAAAAGCGCAGAGAGCATCATGAAGAACAAGGAACACACCAGGCAGGTCCGAGATACTGTTGTGAAGAAGTTTAAAGCCGGATTTGGATACAAAAACATTTCCCAAGCTTTAAACATCCCAAGGAGCACTGTGCAAGCGATAATATTGAAATGGAAGGAGTATCAGACCACTGCAAATCTACCAAGACCTGGCCGTCCCTCTAAACTTTCAGCTCATACAAGGAGAAGACTGATCAGAGATGCAGCCAAGAGGCCCATGATCACTCTGGATGAACTGCAGAGATCTACAGCTGAGGTGGGAGACTCTGTCCATAGGACAACAATCAGTCGTATATTGCACAAATCTGGCCTTTATGGAAGAGTGGCAAGAAGAAAGCCATTTCTTAAAGATATCCATAAAAAGTGTCGTTTAAAGTTTGCCACAAGCCACCTGGGAGACACACCAAACATGTGGAAGAAGGTGCTCTGGTCAGATGAAACCAAAATGGAACTTTTTGGCAACAATGCAAAACGTTATGTTTGGCGTAAAAGCAACACAGCTCATCACCCTGAACACACCATCCCCACTGTCAAACATGGTGGTGGCAGCATCATGGTTTGGGCCTGCTTTTCTTCAGCAGGGACAGGGAAGATGGTTAAAATGGATGGGAAGATGGATGGAGCCAAATACAGGACCATTCTGTAAGAAAACCTGATGGAGTCTGCAAAAGACCTGAGACTGGGACGGAGATTTGTCTTCCAACAAGACAATGATCCAAAACATAAAGCAAAATCTACAATGGAATGGTTCAAAAATAAACATATCCAGGTGTTAGAATGGCCAAGTCAAAGTCCAGACCTGAATCCAATTGAGAATCTGTGGAAAGAACTGAAAACTGCTGTTCACAAATGCTCTCCATCCAACCTCACTGAGCTCGAGCTGTTTTGCAAGGAGGAATGGGAAAAAAATTCAGTCTCTCGATGTGCAAAACCGATAGAGACATACCCCAAGCGACTTACAGCTGTAATCGCAGCAAAAGGTGGCGCTACAAAGTATTAACTTAAGGGGGCTGAATAATTTTGCACGGCCAATTTTTCCGTTTTTGATTTGTTAAAAAACGTTTGAAATATCCAATAAATGTCGTTCCACTTCATGATTGTGTCCTACTTGTTGTTGATTCATCACAAAAAAATACAGTTTTATATCTTTATGTTTGAAGCCTGAAATGTGGCAAAAGGTCGCAAAGTTCAAGGGGGCCGAATACTTTCGCAAGGCACTGTATGTGGTGGCTCATAAATTAAGGTTGGTGTGAGTCTCTGGGGGACAATACCACTATTTATATTGTTACAGGAGATAGTTGTCGTCCCTCTCCTATGAGCTAACTGTGCACTACATAGAGACTAATATGAAGTTATATTGAACGTTACACATAGATAGTAATGTCATTTTAGACACTATTGTCAACTTTTAAGAAAACTGTGACTCAGAGTTTGTGAGGTAGGATACCCTTCCAATGTCACTAATCTCTTCTCCATTTCTAACAGCCAGCAAACACTTGACATATTTTGCAAAAGATTGGGACCGATCTATCCTGAGCACAAGAGAGTATTATCCACAGATACAGACAGTAGCAGAACACAGGTCGTCATTGGAGACGTTGGTGGCTAAGGGACCGGGTATGAGTTGGATGATAGGAAGGGAGTATCTGAAAGGGTCAGTCCTAGATCTATCAGTGAAGCATGAAAATAGAAGAGCAGGAGACAGATTCCAGGCAGTAGTTATTCTCACGGCAGTCGCTGTTGGGACAATAATTTAAGGATACTATGGTAACAGCATGGAACTGGACTATTGCGCAAATGAGGGATTTTGAGGCATGCGTGCTGGGCAGTGTTAGCAGTAGCAGGAGTTACTTTAGTAGCATTGTTGGGATATTGTTTTCTGAGGGTATTGATGCTGAAACGTACATACAGTGCTGAGTTACCTCAAGAAGAGGTGGAAGTTGATTAAAGCTACCGCATGTGTATATCTGGTGGCTATGGAGGAAAAAGGAGAAGGGGAGCAAAGTGAGAATGACATGGCTTGGGAACACCTCTCGGGAGCCCGTGGTCTGAAAAGGGGAAGCCCGTGGTCTGAAAAGGGGAAACCCGTGGTCTGAAAAGGGGAAGCCCGTGGTCTGAAAAGGGGAAGCCCGTGGTCTGAAAAGGGGAAGCCCGTGGTCTGAAAAGGGGAAGCCCGTGGTCTGAAAAGGGGAAGCCCGTGGTCTGAAAAGGGGAAGCCCGTGGTCTGAAAAGGGGAAGCCCGTGGTCTGAAAGGGGAAGCCTGTGGTTTGGAAGCCCGTGGTCTGAAAAGGGGAAGCCCGTGGTCTGAAAAGGGGAAGCCCGTGGTCTGAAAAGGGGAAGCCCGTGGTCTGAAAAGGGGAAGCCCGTGGTCTGAAAAGGGGAAGCCCGTGGTCTGAAAAGGGGAAGCCCGTGGTCTGAAAAGGGGAAGCCTGTGGTTTGGAAGGGAAGACTGGGTGAAAGCATTAGGTTTTTTAGGGCCTTCATTTTTGTGGAACCCAGCACAAAAGTATCCTGAAGGCATAGAGTCAATAGTCGAGAGAGTGGGAATTGTCATGTTATTAAATGTTGTTTTTTCCCGTGCATATATAATTATGCATATCTTGACACATTATTAATAGTGTTATGTTGTGTGTTTCGTTTTGCTTTTAAAGTCGTGCTATCACTCTCTCAGGAACCAGAAGATGAAATCAAAAGCTCCAGCTGAAATGTCAGGAAGCCAACAGCTCCAGCTAGAATGTAATTCTGTTGCCCGACAAGAAATGGAAATAAGAGCGTGCATAGTGTGATTATAGAACAAAGGCCATAAGTCTGAGTTGTAAACTTAATCATTAACTGTGAAGGTTAATCATGTTTTATTTGTTTTGTTCATGTTTTATTATTATTTAAGTCATTTCCAAGTTTATGTAATGTTGAATAGTATGGATTTAAATGTTCAAAACAGGGTACTGATGGGTTCCGACTCCTAAACTTTAAATATTGTTTAATATCAGGTATCTATCATATTGAAATATTGAGTGCCATAGCCTGGTTTCTTCAACAGAAGTTAATGGTTATATGTAGGAGTGTAAATGGTGGAGGCAATTAAGCTTGGAATGTACTGAGTAAAGGAAAGGCAATCACATGTTGACAGGCACTGATGGAGAGTTGTGGTTTTGTGAGGAATGGAGGGCTGAGGTCTGGCCACATCAAGGGAGAAGGAACAGATTGTTGCCCACATCACTTAACTACCTGCCTAGTAATAAAGATGTAATGTTTAGAGAGGAAATTCCACCCAAATTGGGTCAATAAAGTTTTGTACAATTTCGATGTATTTTTTAATTCTCAGTTTACCTTTCACTTACTTAGCTAATGTAGCAGATTTAGTCTACATAAGAACATGACAGCGATAAATGCAATTTATGTTGGCTAGGTGGCTAAGGCTATCCAACACTGCAACTCTTCCAAGTCAAGGTGAGCTTTCTGTTTTATTAATTTATCGCCACACAGGCCTGCCAGTGTAAATGCTAAACTGACTGCTGTACACTGTACTGTGTGATTGTACACAGGGATTGATTGTGGCTTTAATAGTTCTACTTTGTTGACTATGACATTAGCTAATATGGTGACAATGATGTAGGCTGTGTAGCAGTTGTAGTATGAAGGTTTGGCTTGAGGAGATTGTTGCACCTGGTCATCAAAGTGATGATGCTGTATGTGGCTGCTATGAAAGTGAACCGTGTGTGTGAGTGATCAGCGGTACATTCACTCCGCCAATTCTGTTAGAAAATGTTTCTTAAACGGAAGCAAACGGAACTAAACGGGGATGACCTACCCAAATTTGTCCTATAGAAACTTGTTTTAGTTGCAAAACAGAACATTTTATAACTGTTTGGACAAATGATTACACACCAGATCAGCTAGATGCAGGCAAGAGTGTGCAAGGCAGTATTTAACGTGTCACGGTCTCACCTTGATTACTCCAATTTCTCTCAACCTGTGTGCCTACACTATAAACGTCCATTTGTAGGTTAGGTTGTAGCAACCTCATGGGTATAGGGCAAATTTGCGTATTATGCAATAGCCTAAACCGATCGTGATACATTGAGCTGGGTGAATAGAATACGAATGACAGTCATCCAAAATTCTGTAATAGAAATATGGCCAGCCTCATAAAAATATGACTCGTACACCCTAATCTTAAACGGCACCAATCGCCACTGGCATGGGTGGTTTACATTTGTGAATCAAAATGCCAAAGAGACAACTCCCTGCCCTAGATGCATATAAAATACAACATCTCAGGTTACACACAGCTCTCCATTGTTTGAAAACCATGTGGTCAGGGCTGTGATATGACCTATAGATAAAGGTATGTAGTTGTATGGGAATGATGACCTCACCTGGAAGGAGCGCAAATTGCCAGAGACCTTGACGTAAGTGCCTGGGGGGATGACAGTGCTGTCTACACTGGGATCCTATAAGTGAGAAGAGACAGCAGGGCAGAACCATAGGAGGGCAGAACCATAGGTGAGCAGATTAGCAGTTGAACTCCCATTTGAGTGTAGCATGATGTCACAAAATATCTGTTAATTTAACATTTAGAAATTATACTGCAAGTGTTGACTGTACTGTATATCCTTCCTGATCCTAGTACTTAGCAGCCTCAGTTGCCCTGATGAGGATTACCTCTGTATCTACCCACTGCTTCACATCCATAGGGGCCCCTGTCATGTCATCAACTTTGTACTGGATGTTGGTCATGGATTTGTCAGTGGTTCTGATGATGCCCACAATTGTAACCTAGCACACAACAAGAGAATACTGTCATGGGATACCAAGGCACTCCTCACACATTTTATTTGTACATGGAAGATTAAAATTCTGATCAGTCTATGAGTCACTGTATCACAATGCACCACCATCCTCATATTTACAGATGTAATTTGGGTTACCTGGGCAACCTCTACCTCTCCCACTTTGAAGACATCCTCCGCTTGGGCAGCAGACATGAGCTGGGACACTGTGCAGGGGACAATCTGTTGGGCACGTTGTCTCTGTAAACATACATACATAGTAAGTCTGAGTAATTCACATTGAGCCAACTTTATCCTACAACAAAAAATAAAACAATGGCAGACAATAGTGCATGGGGATGTTTACTGTCTGTCTAGCTATTATTTAACTGTTGCCCATAGGTTATGCTACTAATATTACGATGACAGACCTTTTCCACTTGCTGTTCACTAACTGTAATATATGGAGTTGGTGAGTGACAAATACAGACCCCTTTCTTCTCTCCTCCCTGGGAGGCAGCAGGTGATGCGAATCCTCCCGGGGACTGAGTGTATCCACCTCCCATGTTTGATTCACCGTATGATCCCCCTACATGAAATGGCAGTGTTTTTTAAAATGTAACTAGGCAAGTCAGTTAGGAACAAATTATAATTTACAATTACGGCCTACACCGGCCAAACCCAGACGACGCTGGACCAATTGGGAGTCCCATAATGCTGCGCACAATCACTGCCGGTTGTGACAATGAGACAACTGCAGCAATAATCCACTCTCTAAAACCATGTAAACAAGCTTGCATTACTAGCTAACGACGTTAGGTAGCTTATTGATGGAGACTACACACAACGTTAACTAGCGAGCCACATAAATTAAACGTTAGTTAGCTGACAAAAGCACCTCAGTAACTAGTTAGGGTCAACGTTACCTAGCTAACGATTGCTACTGTTGTTTCTCGTTACTGTACGACAAAAAGCTCGGTGCCTTGTGGTTTACAGAAGAAATACAGCCAAGTCAGCTACGGTAGCTAGCTAGGCACCCAAACTTTGCACAACAAAACAGAGAGCTGGCTACAGTAACGTTAACTGGAAACAGTAACTAGCTAGCAAGCTAACGTTATTTACAACAACTAGGCAGCGCTTTTGAGCTATTGTTGACAGCCATAGAAAACATTGCTACAAAGACAAACTCACCTTGGTTCCACATGGTGCCGTTAGTTTACGTTATAGGATAAAATAATGTTTAAACAGGTGGCAAGACAATAACGTATAAAAAGTATTCACAACGATTCCCTCCCCTGTACAATTCCGCGCGTTGACAGTACGCGCGAAATCCATTGTCCAATGAGATTCTCTGACGAGATTTTGGTTGCTACACTAATGAACATGCGAGATTGCTAGACGCACTAGCATACCCAGAGATACACTACACGGGTATGTGGACACCCATCTACTTCCATGACCCAAGTCTTTTCTTGCAAAAATATCTTTAGCTAACGATTTTATGTTTTCAATGAGAGTAGTAATCTTTAAGAAGTGTGTTGTTTAATTTCCAGTATCCTCGAGTACCTTCTGATTTTTTAGTAGCTTGTAAATGCAGGGAAATCAAGTGATGATCAGAAAAGGGAGCCAACTGATGATCTACATCTATAACAAATTGTAACAAAAAAATAGGAAATTATGAATAAATCTATTCTAGATTTACGTGACATAGTTTTGTTGGTCCAGGTATAACCCTTTGCACCCGGATTGAAATAACGCCAGGCATCCTCAACACAGAGATCCTTAATACAGAGATCCTTGCATAATGTAGTGATAACATTGCTATTTTGAGGGTTTTGACTCGTTCTAGGAGGGAAACGATCAGCAGATGCACCAGGTGTTTCATTAAAATCCCCAGAAATAATTAGAAAAGCCTCTGAGTATTTGTTGCTTAAATCCTGTACTTTCCTGGTAAATTGGGTAAAAGGGGTCTTATTAGGAGCATGTGAGTTATGTCCATATACATTACACATTTTGAAAAAAGCATTGTCAAGTGTAACAGTTACTATGACCCATCTCCCGTTTTGTGAAGATGTGGATTCTAGAACGTCACCTTTAAACTTGTCAATAAGTGTCAAAACACCAGCAGAATGATCTTTCTATACTTGGGAGAGTACTTCTGTCCAAGGCAGAGGGACTGTCTCGTTTTGTGTACCCCTCATTATCGTTATGTGTAAATCATGCTACTTTAAAGAGATCAATAAGACCTTTCTTGACTTCATCTGGAAAAATAAATCTCACAAACTAAAAACATCTGTCCTTTCTAACAGAAGAACTGAAGGCGGTCTAGAAGTGTTGGATTTTGTTGACATAAATAAACTTTCAAGATAAACTGGTTGGAAAGATGTTTGATCAATACTGATTCAATATGGTATTTCATTCCAAATAATGTGTTTAATAAGTTGGGAGGTCTTCAATTTTTACTGAAATGTAATTATATTCCTGAAAGATTACCTGCTAAATTGGCTAGGTTTCACTAACAAGCTTTAATAATGGCCTGGAAAATGTTTCCTGCACAATTTTTCCCCACATAAAGCTCTTTTGTGGAATAATTCAGACATAAGTGGAAGGAATAAGTCAGTGTTCTACCCCAGCTGGCATGAGAGGAATATTGACTTTGTTCTTGATGTTTTCGACAACAAGGGAATTGTTCTCACATATGAACAATTTATAACATTAACATTGAAAGAATTTCCAATACCTTTCAGAGAGTTTATTTCTGTGATCAAAGCCGTTCCCAGTGGTCTAACTACACTAATGAAAACTCATCTTAGCTTTGGTAATGATCACAAAGTTGATCCAGAACTGGGATTGTGATTTTTTAAATTCTTGTTGCCAAATACTTCATACAAAAACAAAAATTCCAAAATTCTATACCAAAATTACACATTTCTTTGATTGAATGTAATTTTTTTATTAAAACATTAACCCTAGTGAACAATAACAAGAATAAAATGTTCCTAAATCATTACAATAATATTTTGTCAGAGTGATTACAATTGCACTATAATTTTTTTGTTTTGTTTTGTTTTTATTTGTTCCAGAATTTTCTTATTAATACCTGCATTCTGTTTTGTATGATATAAGAATGTAAATTGTTGATCTGTATTTTGAATAAAAATAAATAAATAAAATGAGTATGTGGACACCTGCTCGTAAAACATCTCATTCCAAAATCATGGGCATTAACAAAGGCGACCCGTCATTCAGGGCAGGTGGGCAGAGCTCGACCTGTTTTGAGCCCCACCTGTTTAGCTACAAAAATATATATACAGTATATATGTTTGTTTTTTTGTGCCTGTTTCACATGTTATTTTGGCATTAATTCATGTCACATATCAGTTTGCAAACAATGTAAAATATAAATAATAACCTTTGAGTTAATAAAGCTGCATACAAACATGGTCTCTTTTTTGCTTTCTTGAGTAAGGCAGCTCCAAAATGCAGGTGTTTCGGCCTAGCTCAGTGCTTTCTGTGGTGGAGGGGCGGCCAGCTGAATACACGGAGTGTAGGGGTTGGAAATCTCTAGGGGAGAGCTTGAAAATTCATGCCCCTTGAGTGCTGCCATAGGGTTACATTAGAAGTGCCCATCCGAGAAGGCTCAAGGTCATAGGCCAAAGATAAAATTATGTCAAATCGCGTTATATCTACCGTAGCTTTGATTGGACTGATGTCAACATACTTTCAAAATCTTAGCTAGCAAGCTAGCAGTCATCATCATGAAGTAGACAATCTACTGGCAAATCCTTTCCAATCCTTGTCATATGAAGATACATTTTAGATAAAACGGCCATTGGATATAATCGGCCATCGGCCATTGGATATAAAAATTACACATCAAGTTGTAAATCGCAAATTCAACATTGAGTGGTTTGAAAGGAATCAGTGGCTAACTGCAAGCATTGCAAAGCAATTACTAGCCTGCTATTCAGTGGAGTGGGTGTGTGGTCCAAGTTGGGTTTAATGGTTTCTTTTCCAAGCTTAAAAGGACAAACATTCAACATTTGCCATGCTGTCAATCCAGCATGACTTCTGCGGCGTTCAAAACCACTGGAAACTCGGAACTGGGAAATCTCAGACTTCAGTGAGTTCAAGACAACTGAACGGTCATCCAACTCGGAATTCCAAGTCGGGAACTCAGGCATCTTTCTAGAGCTCCGACCTGAAGATAACTGACATCATAATTCATCCTTGTTTTTTCCCCCCAGAGTTCCCAGATGTCTTGAAAGCACCATAAATCCAGAGAATGCCAGACTTTGATGACAAAGTTTGATGACAGAATTTTCCAACGAAGGACCGCCACGCCACCTTCCTGTTGAAGTGGGCACAGAACAACAAGGTGAGTCCAAAAATGTCTTGTATGCTGCTACATAAACGATGTAATATGCCAGGGAGATATGTGTACTGTAGCTAAGAAAGTAATACTAAGTATACATTGTGTAGTAAACTGTGCCTCACCCTAATAATTTGGTCCCTTTTCCCCTCATAACTTAGAATACACTGTTCTGACTTGGTGGTGCACATGTAGCCTATAGCCTGTTTCAGAGAAATGTCATCATTGAATATTGTAAGAGCTTTCATTGTCTGTGCTGTGGTGTGGGGAGGATTTCCGCAAGATCAAACATATTTTAAATGTGGTCACCCTAAGCAGGATAGGATAACTGTCACACCCTGGTCTTAGTATTTTGTGTTTTCTATATTTATTTATTCAGGCCAGGGTGTGACATGGGTTTATTTTGTGTTGTGTTTATGTATGGGGGTTTTTCGTAGGTTTTGGGATTGTGGCTTAGTGGGGTGTTCTAGCAAAGTCTATGGTTGCTTGAGGCGGTTCTCAATCAGAGGCAGGTGATTCTCGTTGTCTCTGATTAGGCAGCCATATTCTTTGAGTGTTTCGTGGGTGATTGTTCCTGTCTCTGTGTTATTGTCACCAGATAGGCTGTATAGGTTTTCAATTTCCGTTTCTTGTTTTTGTATTGTCGTGTTTATTTTCGTCATTAAACATGTATCGTATTAACCACGCTGCATTTTGGTCCGACTCTCGACAGAAGAAAACCGTAACAATAACTTATGCAGCAGGTTAGGAGACCAAGTTTAAGGTTGGGAAAGGGTTAGGGATAGCAAAATTGAAGGGGAATCTTTCCCTTTCATTGGTTAACTATCACATTTACAGCTACCCCAGTAACCACGCCCTTTGCTTGACAGCAAAACAATTCACATCTCTTGTCCCCATTCGTTTAACACGGAGTGCCTGCTCTCTCTGACCAGCAGAAACACAATTCTCACAAGACCATTTCTGGTTACCTTCACCAATTCCACAGCACCCATCTCTGTTTTCACCCACTATGAAACCACAAATGGATCAGCCAAAAGGCAAGGGTCCACTTTTTCTAAAAACTTTACTCCTAGTGTCAGTCTTATCTTTATCCTGTCCCTCGGTGCAAGCCTCGGGCTCTGAGAACTTCACCACACCTACCACCTCCGATACTTCACCCTCATTCACTTCCATTTCTCCTCCTGACTTCAGCGCACTCTGCTTACACTTTCTACCATTCTTCTTTAGCAAACCATCTCCATTTTTTTCAGCCATTTTTCACAGATTCAAGCTCACCACCTTCCTCCCTCTCTCAGACCTCCTCTGCCTCTCTTTCCCCCTCCGTATTCCAAGTATACATCTTATGATAATACTGCACTTCTCCTGACATATCTTGTTCTTGCTTTCTCAAGGGACGCCATTTAACCGGCTGTCACAATCTGCGTACTATCAGTACGAACCCCACGGTATGTAGCGCTTAACAGTGCATCCCACTTATAATGCAGTTGCTTTGTCTTGATGTTATTTTTCATCAAAAGCTACCGCAACACTTAATTTCTAACAAGAGAGCTCTCTGCCTTCCTTCTCCCCTGCCGGTCAAATGACAAAACCGGACGCTGTCCTAACCTACTACGAAAGTAACTTTTTATCGAATTGTCGTGAAAAGGGTGTGTCACTGTTGCAGAGGACATGTTCTACTGCTGGGTCATCACACTCTCCATTTTATTGGAACCAAATTGCAAAAGAAAACATTACATTTGGTTGTTGATTAGTGTTACAAATTGTATTTGCTACAGGTCACAATAAATGTAAGTTTATAGCCTATTTTGACAAATATTTTGAACCATATATGCAGTCTATTAGTAGGCATAATATAATATAGAGATGAATAAGTATAACTTAAACCAGCACAGCCCTTAAACAGCTGTTTCTTATCTTTCATTTTAGAGACTAGGCTATTCAACTAGGGACATGAGTCATGACTTCATAGATTACGGCGTGCAACGTCTGTCCAGTGAGTCTACCTTCCCCATGACAGTCACTATGGCTGCGATGCGAACAATCCTCCTGTCCTGTTTTCTTTTCACATGCGGGAAAGTTCTGGGGCTGTCAGGTGAGTGCATAAAATGGCCTAACAATATACATTCAACAATGTAAATAATGTATTTAATATAGCCTGATCAACAATAGAAAACAATGCAGCTATGTGTTGTTAGAAAGCCATTCGATAAGGCTGTAGTCGATCTATCTGCGTGTCATCAGCACTTATTTTTCCAGGAAACTTTTGGCACATCACGGATATTCACTGGGACCCAACCTATAAACACACCGAAAATCCTGAGCTTGTGTGTGCTTCTAGTGGAAAACGTCCTGTGCCCAGTGCGGGACAATTTGGAGACTACCTCTGCGATGCGCCATGGGACCTTATTAACTCCACAGTGTATGCAATGAAATACATTCTGCCAGATCCGGATTTCATCGTCTGGACAGGGTACAACAAACTAACATTTATTTTATGTAGCCCGTGTGTGTGTGTGTGTGTGTGTGTGTGTAAATGTAACTACTTGTCCATTTACCTTCTTAAAATCAAATGTTCCATTGAAGAACATTGAGGATTGCTCCCATGTACTGTATATAAAACTACACATGTGATTGACTTTATCTAAAAGAGGCCCCTTACAACAACCTGACATTTGCCCCACAGAGATGACACGCCGCATGTCCCGAATGAGGATCTGGGAGAAGAGGAGGTTCTCTCCATTATCAGCAACCTCACCCACATCATAAAGCTTGTTTTTCCAAGTTTGTCTAACCTCCATTGCTTTTGAGGGGGAAGTCACTTTGGGCCAAACTGAAATATATTTTGTTTTCCTTTTGGATATATTTGTGAAAGCCATATGATCAACTCATGTTACCTTTCAGGTACTAAAGTGTACTCAGCGCTGGGGAATCATGACTACCATCTGAAGAGCCAGCTACCCCCAGTCCAGAACAACATCTATGAACAGACAGCACAGCTGTGGCAGGGCTGGTTGGAACCAGAGTCTCAAACAACCTTCCGCACAGGTAAGCTACAACAGATCCTGCCTAGGCCTGGTCATGTAAAGTAAAAAATATATATTGGTCACATGCCCTGAATACAACAAGTGTAGATTTTACAGTGAAATGCTTACTTATGAGCCATTCCCAACAGTTTAGAGTTAAAAGATAAGACACATATTTGCTAAATAAAAAAAGGAAATAGTAATAAAATAAAAATAATATATATACAAGGAATATCAGTACTGAGTCAATGTGCAGGGGTACGAGGTAGTTGAGGTAATACAGTATGTGCATATGGGTAGGGGTATACCACTTGGGGCCAGTTTCTGGGGCACAGATTAAGCCTTCTGGACTAAAAAGCATGCTCATTTGAAATAATTAATTAAAACAACGTTTTAGTTCAGGGCTAGTGTTAATGTGTGTCTGGAAAACCAGTTAATGGAGTCTGGAATGGAATTAGTCAACTCCAGTCCAAACAGTTGTATTGTCTTTCCCTTTTATTCTTTATAGGTGGATACTATACAGAGAACCTGCTGAACCGACCAGGTTACAGGGTTGTAGTCCTCAACACTAACCTATACTATGACCAGAACAAGGTCACAGAAAACATTGACGATCCAGCCGGCCAGTTCAACTGGGCAGACCAAGTTCTTACAGAAGCTGCCAACAACAAAGAAAAGGTCTTACCACGCTCTCTATGTTGCAAGAAATAGCAAGAGAAGATAAGTGCCTAGTAACTCTGCCAGTAAAAGCCAAGCATCTGTTAGACATATAGAGATAACATACTCCTGTTTTCTTCATATTTAGTGGAGGTGATTTGGAATCAAGCTCTCATGAAGAGGTAGCCCTGTCTGAGACTTGTAAAAGCAGATGTTGCATACAGACTTTGAGGATATCCTTTTATGATTTAATCGCAATCCCACACCAATTTCTCTCTTAGGTTTACATCATTGGCCACGTTCCACCAGGGTTCTTTGAGAAGAAGCGGAATATGCCTTGGTTTCGACCCAACTTCAACAAACGTTACCTAGAACTGATCCAGAAGCATCACTCTCTAATTATCGGACAGTTCTTCGGCCATCATCACACTGACAGCTTCCGCATGTTCTACAGCTCGGAAGGTGCAGTGTCATTTAACAGATGCACATACTACAAACTTTGTTCCACCATCTCAAGACATTCATCATTAGGCAGATCCATCTGTTTCTGCTCTTTTGCCAACATTGCAATAGAGTTGCAATATCTGGGACCAGGCTAATTCAACATTTTAACATGATTGTTCAAACATTGGATGCAGAGAAAAATGTATATGTGCTGCCAATTTATAGTAGTTGTTCCTCTAATCTATAGTATCTAACCAACTGTCTTTCCCCAGGTTCCCCCATCAGTACCATGTTCCTTACCCCTGGTGTCACTCCCTGGAAGACCACCTTACCCGGGGTAATAGACGGAGCCAACAACCCTGGGATCCGCGTCTTTGAATATGACACCCAAACTCTTCTAGTCAAAGTAAGAGCCGTTGGACTCTTCTTAAAAGCCCCACAAATCTGTCAATTTAATGGTTGCTCAGAAACAAAATCTTATCACTCTGCCTCCTCCATTATTGCCTGATTAACACTATAGGGCCGAACCAAACCATACTGTGCTGGCTCAGATAGTTTCTTTTCACATTGCTCTTTCCTGTCTACCTCTCTAGCAGCACACATGTGGTCGACAACTGTGCTGGATGTGCTACCCTGCTGCTACCAACTTTGTGGAGTATTTTCTGCTTTAATAATAATAATTTCTTAAAATTCTACAGCGCTTTTCATAAAATAAAATGTCAAGGCGCTTCAAAAGCAAAAACAAAATGGAGAAGGTCAGTTCATGGCTTGATCAGATGACATTTGTCAGGGAGATGGCTGATGGAGATTGTCTTGTAGAGGACATGTAGCCACTGGAGTTCTCCTTCACAATGTGTGGCACCCACAACGAGCCGTCGGTCACAGCACTGACTGCATTCCCCCACTGCATCTCCTATTCCTCTCAAGATTAAGCTGACTACTCAATTGAGGTTTTCAAAAGCAGCCAGGTGCAACAAAAAAGCTGGTAGTGTCCAGATGCATCATTCAAGTAAAAAAAATGGCCAGCTAGCAGGGGGTGGCAGGCAGCCTAGCGGTTAGAGCGTTAGGCCAGTAACGAAAGAACCCTGGTTTGAATCCCAGAGGTGAGGAATCCGTCCATGTGCACTTGAGCACCGTTAAGTCGCTCTGGATAAAAGTGTCTACTAAAATTGAATGACTAAAATGTAGCTGGCCAAGCCAAAAATAGTTGACCTGCCAGTCCATCTGCAAAATGTGTGGGTAAAAACCATCAGATATAAGCAATAAACACACAATGTTAGCCAAAACAGCTGATTAAAATGACTACACATTTACAGCAGCTCTGTGCTTAGGCTGCTACTATGGTGCCATGGCTTCTCTCTTTTCCACATTGTTCCCCTTACTTCAATGCTGTTCCCCTTACTTCAATGCTGTTCCCTATTGCTATCACATGTGTATGTGACAAATACATTTGATTTGATTTGATTTTTAATGATGTAATGTGTGTTGTGAGTGACCCATGTAAAACACACTTTAAATCAATTCGGACTTGACTTCACTAAACTAGACTCAGTAGTGTGAAAAAGGTATTAGTGTCTCCAATCTGTCTCTCAACCCACAGGACATGGTGACCTACTACCTGAACCTGACCCATGCCAACGTGG
The DNA here is from genome assembly GCF_002021735.2 of Oncorhynchus kisutch. Classification (NCBI taxonomy): domain Eukaryota; kingdom Metazoa; phylum Chordata; class Actinopteri; order Salmoniformes; family Salmonidae; genus Oncorhynchus; species Oncorhynchus kisutch. The sequence goes on along the minus strand of NC_034175.2, from coordinate 24,787,155 downwards.
CCCAGGCACGCTGGGAGAAAGAGTACCGCTTCACTGAGAGCTTTCGTGTGCCTGATGCCTCCCCGGCCTCCATGCACCAGGCCGTAGAGCGCATGGCCAGCGACCGCTGCTACCTGCAGAAGTACTACGAGTTCAACTCAGTCAACTACGACCTGACAGAATGCAACAGTGACTGCCGAGTTGACCACGTGTGTGCTGCTAGAGAGGTAGACTTTGAGAGGTACGAGCATTGTCTGGAGAAAGAGAGGGCATCATCGACTGGTGTTGCCATGTTGTCAGTTCTCTCTGTGGTGATCAGTATAGTCTGGGCAAGCTGTTAATGATCTCAATGTGCACCAAACATATGGACCCATTACTACTGGTTGCCTACAATGAAAGGACTGAACGGCTGCTCCAATCCATGGAGTCCTTCTCCCAAATGTTGCGATTTAAGGACATTTACCTTGATTGATTTAATCAGATAGATGAATGTATCCTTTTCTAACTTAAGATCTGTCAAGAATGCCTCTTTTTGAATATAGCAATCAGAATTCACAGATTGACTGCATGCGGCATTTTCCAGTCTGTGCATCTCAATTTCAGTCATGTACCACGCTTGTTAAAGTACGTTATGCTGTGAAAATGTAGAAGAAAATGGTTTAATAGGAAGACCTTTGATTTCAAAACTCTTTTTGTGACTTATTTTAACTCATGTTAATCGGTGTAATTTCTACCACCGGAAAATCTTTTTGATACTCTAGAGAGGCCCATCCTTTGTGGTAGACTGTAGCGAGAATGATCAATGGTTTCATTTGAATTTCTTTTTATATAGTCCCTATTTGAATAAATCACTTATTAATCTTTTGAAGATCGAGTTGGACCTAGGGCTGTGGCGGTCATGAAATTGTCAGCCGGTGATAGTCAAGCAAATAACTGCCGTCTCACGGTAACTGACCATTAATTAACATAAATGGGTTTATCTCCTGGCTTCCAGGCATAGCCTACAAGCCACTGATGCAGACCTTTGGAAGATTTACACAAGTCAATTAAATGTATATATATGTAGCCTACACCATCACAATAAATCCACTATTTATTCTAGTCTAAAGAAGCATGATATGAAGAAAATGTAGTCTATTTTGTCCTTATGTTTGGCACTAATATGGCTGTAGTTCATTTAGCAGACAAGATTTTCTTAGAATATCGTGGCATTATGTTTTATTATTATTTTATTTATAGTTTTATTATTATTATTATGAAGAATACAATTGAACATGGCTGAATAAAACAGAAAGGATATTTTCTCAAATATTTCCAAGGAAGTCCGCACATGCAGCTATTCTGTCGAGCGGTTAATAAACATGTCCTCCTATATGCTTAACTCTAAATTATTTATGCAATTTTAGTTGTTACAAACCTTGGGCTATATGTTTAGATTAATACATTCTAAAGGCTGCATGATGCGACTAATGATGATTTGAAAAAAAGTGACATGAAAGGCATGATTTGTTTCTTGTGCAGGCTGCACACACTTCTTCAAGCTCTCATTCACTCACCATGCCTCAAGTTTCTCGGCGGCATCCCCCTTGTGTCGCCATAACGCCCTCTAAAAAAATCCATGCCTTTTGCAGCCAAAGTGGCCATTGTGCCCTTGGGCTGAATATAGTAATTATAATTCCCTCCTCCCGGCTGCAGTGCCCCCGAAGCCACTTTCACTCACATGGCTCTCTCATATCTAAAATCTTATTAGCCAATGCCTGTCACGTGATCTTGTCCTTCTCACAGGCATCTCAGCTAATAAGTAGGCTACAAGTGAAGACAAACACATCGGGGATGCAACTGCATGCGTCCCTTTTATTGAATTCCGAGGCGCATATTGAAGACGTTAGAAGAACTGTCCACATTTAGCCTAATTTGTCAGGCAAAAAAATGAGTAGGTCTAACAAACAGAAACAGCACTAGCCTATAGTGCATTCGGAAAGTACTCAGACCCCTTCCCTTTTTCCACATTGTTACGTTAAAACCTTATTAAAAAATGCCCAATCTGCACACAATACCCCATAATGACAAAGCGAAAACAGGTTTATACATTTTTGCAAAAAAAAAAAAAAACTTATTTGCATACAGTACCAGTCAAAAGTTTGGACACATCTACGCATTCAAGGGTTTTTCTTAATTTTTTACTAGTTTCTACATTGTATGGAATCATGTAGTAACCAAAATATATTTTATATTAGATTCTTCGAAGTAGCCACCCTTTGCCTTGATGACAGCTTTGCATTCTCTCAACCAGCTTCATGAGGTAGTCACCTGGAATGCATTTCAATTAATAGGTGTGCCTTGTTAAAAGTTAATTGGTGAAATTTCTTTCCTTCTTAATGCGTTTGAGCCAATCAATTGTGTTGTGACAATATAGGGGTGGTATACAGACAATTTCACTATTTGGTAAAAGACCAAGTCCATATTATGGCAAGAACAGCTCAAATAAGCAAAGAGAAATGACAGTCCATCATTATTTGAAGATGTGAAGGTCAGTCAATCCGGAAAATTTGAATGTTTCTTCAAGTGCAGTTGCAAAAACAAACTAGAGCTATGATGAAACTAGCTCTCATGAGGACCGCCACAGGAAAGGAAGACCCAGAGTTATCTCTGCTGCAGAGGATAAGTTCATTAGAGTTACCAGCCTCAGAAATTGCAGCCCAAATAAATGCTTTACAGAGTTCAAGTAACCGACACATCTCAACATCAACTGTTCAGAGGAGACTGTGTGAACCAGGCCTTCATGGTCGAATTGCTGCTAAGAAACCATTACTAAAGGACACCAATAAAAAGAGACTTGCTTAGGCCAAGAAGCACGAGCAATGAACATTAGACCGGTGGAAGTCTGTCCTTTGTTCTGATGAGTCCAAATTTGAGATTTTTGGTTCTAACTGCCGTGTTTTTGAAACCTAGAGTAGGTGAACAGATTATATCCACAGGTATGGTTCCCACCGCGAAGCATGGAGGTGGCGGTGTGATAATGCTTTGCTGGTGACACTGATTTATTTACACTTAACCAGCATGGCTACCACAGCATTCTGCAGTGATACGCCATCCCATCTGGTTTGCGCTAAGAGGGACTATAATTTGTTTTTAAACAGGACAATGGCCCAACTCACATCCAGGCTGTGTAAGGGCTATTTGACCAAGAAGGAGAGTGATGGAGTACGGCTTCAGATGACCTGGCCTCCACAATCACCCGACCTCAACCCAATTGAGATGGCTTGGGATGAGTTAGACCGCAGAGTGAAGGAAAAGCAGCCAACAAGTGCTCAGCATATGTGGTATCTCCTTCAAGACTGTTGAAAACCATTCCAGGTGAAGCTGGTTGAGAGAATAGTGTGCGAAGCTGTCCTCAAGGCAAAGGGTGGCTACTTTGAAGAATCTCAAATGTAACACTTTTTTTGGTTACTACATGATTCCATGTGTGCTATTTGACCTCCAATAGTAAAATAAAGAAAAACCCTTGAATGAGTAGATCTGTCCAAACTTTTGACCGGTACTGTAAGTATTCAGACCCTTTGCTGTGAGACTCAAAATTGAGCTCAGATGCATCCTGTTTCCAATGATCATTCTTAATATGTTTCTACAACTTGATTGGAGTCAACCTGTGGTAAATTCAATTGATTTGACATGATTTGGAAAGGCACACACCTGTGTATATTAAAGTCCCACAGTTGACAGTGCATATCAGAGCAAAAACAAAGCCACGAGGTCGATGGAATTGTCCATAGAGCTCCGAGACAGGATTGTGTCGAGGCACAGATCTGTGGAAGGATATAAAAAAATGTCTGCAGCATGAAGGTCCCCAAAAACCCAGTGGCATCCATCATTCATAAATGTAAGAAGTTTGGAACCACCAAGACTATTCTTAATGCTGGCCACCCAGCCAAACTGAGCAATCAGAGGAGAAGGGCCTTTGTCAGGGAGGTGACCAAGAGCCCGATGGTAACTCTGACAGAGCTCAAGAGTTCCTCTGTGGAGATGGTTGTCCTTCTGGAAGGTTCTCCCATCTCTGCAGCACTCCACCATTCAGACCTTTATGGTAGTGGCCAGACAGAAGCCACTCCTCAGTAAAAGGCACCTAAAGACTCTCAGACCATAAGAAACAAGATTCTCTGGTCTGATGAAACCAAGATTGAACTCTTTGGCCTAAATGCCAAGTGACACGTCTGGAGGAAACCTGCCACCATCCCTACGATGAAGCATGGTGGTGGCAACATCATGCTGTGGGGATGTTTTCAGCGGTAGGGACTGGGAGACTAAGTCAGGATCAAGGGAAAAATGAACAGAGCAAAGTACAGAGAGATCCTTGATGAAAACCTACTCCAGAGCACTCAGGACCTCAAACTGGCGCGAAGGTTAACCTTTCAACAGGACCACGACTCTAAGCACACAGCCAAGACAACACAAGAGGGGCTTCGGGACAAGTCTTTGAATGTCCTTGAGTGGCCCAGCCAGAGCCCGGACTTGAACCTGATCGAATATCTCTGGAGAGACCTGAAAATAGCTGTGCAGCAACACTCCCCATTCAACCGAACAGAGCTTGAGAGGATCTGCAGAGAAAAATGGGATAAACTCCCCAAATACAGGTGTGCCAAGCTTAGCGTCATACCCAAGAGGAATCGAGGCTGTAATCGCTGCCAAAGGTGCTTCAACAAAGTACTGAGCAAAGAAAGGGTCTGAATATTTATGTAAATGTCATCTGTTTTTTCTAAAAACCCATTTTTTGCTTTGTCATTATGGGGTAGTGTGTAAATTGATGAGGGGAAACAAGGCTGTAACGTAACAAAATGTGGAAAAAGTCAAGGGGTCTGAATACTCCTCCCGAATGCACTGCATGTCAGTCTACTATTCCCCATAGTACAAAAGTTGACCTATTCTATTGGACCTATTCTACTTGCTCAATAAATAAATGTTCCAAACATAGCCTACTCTGGGACAGTCGTAGGATGCAATAGAGCCCAAATTCATGCAACCCCTCAAATCAAAAAAACGTTTAAAAGCAATGAGTCTTATGCAACAGGTTAGAACGCTTAGCTTAAAATGTTGATAACCCTAACCCTAACTATTAGGCTATTTCTTCACATTATAAGCGCAAATGTTCCTAAATGCAGTCAATCAATGCGATTGTGTGTAATGCTTTATTGTATAGGTGCATTTTTAATGGTAAAAATGATCTTCCCCAAACTTGAAACTCACACGCCATCTACGTATGTATGCCAGCTTTACAACTACACCGGTTGTAAAGCAAATTAAGGTGCTTAATATTAAGAAGTTATTTGGCCACTTTAGTTGTGATACAAACCTTGTTAAAACACATAGGCCTATGGGCTAGGCTACATGAGGCGTGCAACTATTATTTGAAAAAAAGTTGCAAAAAAAAGGCATGTGCTGTTTCTTGCCTTACTGCACATTCTGGGCATCATTCACAATTGATAATACATCATTCACAAGTGATAAGCTAATATTGTCACCCATCAGACTATTCTTCATTTAATGTCGTCTTTACATATACTAAATAATGTGTTAAATTAGTTTTGATTTACAAGGAACAAAAATATAAAACACAATGTGCGAAGTGTTAGTCCCATGATTAATTTGCTGAAATGAAAGATCCCAGAAATGTTCCATGTGCCAAGATAATCCATCCACCTGACAGATGTGGCATATCAATAATCTGATTAAACAGCATGATCATTACACAGGTACACCTTGTGCTGGGGACAATGTAAGGCCACTCTAAAATGTGCAGTTGTCACACAACACAATGCCAAAGATGTCTCAAGTGTTGAGGGAGTGTGCAATTGGCATGCTGACTGCAGGAATGTCCACTGGAGCTATTGCCTGAAAAAGTCACGTTAATGTCTCTACAATAAGCCACCTCCAATATCATTTAAGAGAATTTGGCAGTAGGTCCAACCGGCCGACCGCTTACCACTCGTAACCACGTCAGCCCAGGACCTCCACTTCCGGCTTCTTCACCTGCGGAATCGTCTGGAATTTGTTCACGTGGAACTTGACTGCAGTCATGACTCGTGACTGCCGGTGGTGGTAACATGGTCAGTGTAACAGCTCTAGTAGGACCCTGCAGTATTGTTTTTAAAGTAATAAACGTCTAATACGCGTCATGATAATATTTGCTCGTGTCCATACAACAAGTATTGGGAACTCTATAAAATAGCTTCATCTTTCCCAAATGTTTATTAGTGTTTTACCAGAACACCATCTGTTGCATAACCACGTTAGCCTGGTCCCAGATCTATTTGTGCCGTCTTGCATAGTAATAACCATAGGAGTTGCCAAGACAGCACAAACCGATCTGGGACCAGGATATAACAATGTTACCATGCAGGAGAAATAAACATGTAGACAATACATAATGTTGTCAAGGAATCCATGACCATTCTGAATTTTTTTCCATGAACTGTTGTCAGGAAAGATTACTTAAAGTGGTGCTAATAACATATACAGTGGGCTCCAAAATTAATGGCACCACTGACTGGCAATGCACAAATAACGCTTAAACAAATATAAACAATAGAATTGTAGAGAAACTCAAAATACCAACATGTGAATAATATAATACTTTGTTTCAATGGAAACAACCAAAATAATGTATTAATTAAAAATCAATGTCCTCCAAATCAAGGTTTCACAATTAATGGCACCCTTAAAGATTATTGTAATTAACATCTACCAATAATAAACCACAAATTAAATTCCACTTATTTAAGTTTATCTAAGCCTTAAGGAACTATATTGAGCATATCCATCACTTCCTGTTTCACTAGGGTATAAAAATGAGGTAACACACATGCAATATCCCACTGTCATCCAACACCATGAAGAAAACAAAAGAACTGGCAGTTCAAAAGAGACAGATGGTCGTAGACCTTCATAAATCTGGTAATGGCTACAAGAAGATCCACAAACGATTGAATATACCACTGAGCACTGTCAGGGCAATTATTAAAAAATGCAAAAGATATGGAATAGTTGAAAACCTCAAAACGCAAATGCATTTTGCCCCCCAGGATAGGGAGGAGGATGGTGAGAGAAGCAACAAAATCCCCAAGAATCACTGTGAAAGAATTGCAGGCCTTGGTGGCGTCTTGTGGTCACCAGGTTTCAAAAATCACCATTAAACGGCTCCTCCACAACCACAGGCTCTTTGGAAGGGTTGCCAGAAGAAAGCCCTTTCTGACCACAAGACACAGACACAAGTGCTTGGAGTTTGCCAACCATAATTTACATTATGACTGGAAGAAGGTGCTCTGGTCAGATGAGACCAAAATCAAAAGTTTTGGTCAGATACAGCATCGGCATGTTTAGCGTCGAAACAGAGATGCATACAAGGAGAGGCACCTCATACCCACGGTGAAATATGGTGGTGGATTAGTGATGTTTTGGGGCTGTTTTAATTCCAGAGGTCCAGGGGCACTGGTTAAGATTGATGGCATAATGAATTCCACCAAGTATCAGGTAATTTTGGCTGACAATCTGGTTGCCTCTGCCAGAAGGCTGGGACTTGGCCGTAGGTGGACTTTCCAACAAGACAATGGCCCGAAACATACCTTAAGATTCACACAGAAAGGGTTCTATGACAACAAAATCGATGTTCTGCCATGGCCATCTCAGTTGCCGGACCTCAATCCAAACGAAAACCTGTGGGCTGAGTGGAAGAGGGCAGTTGACAAACCCAAGAATGTGAAGGATCTTGAAAGGATCTGCATAGAGGAATGTTCCAAAATCCCTCCAAATGTGTTCCTTAACCTTGTCAAACATTACAGGAAAAGACTCCATGCTGTTATCCTTGCCAGAGGTGGTTGCACTAAGTACTAAATGAGGAGTGCCAATAATTATGAAACCTTGATTTTGGTTCAATTTATTTTGTTTTAAATAATTGTATGATTTTGGTTGGTTCCATTGAAACATTAATAAAGTACAGTATTTCTCACATGTTGGTATTTTGAGTTTCTCTCTATAATTATATTGTTTATAGTATTGTTTGTGCATTGCCAGTCGGGGGTGCCAGTCATTTTGGAGCTGTATAGTGGACTTTGAGCCTCTACGGAAAATATGTGTGCTTGCAACCGTTGAACGTGCCGGGACTTCGTTTTGTATGCAGGGTCGTATTCATTTGGGCACCCAGTGCAAAAGACTGTTTCTTATTAGACCAGGTAGTCCCTTCCTGTTTCAGTCCATTTTCTTCCGTTTGGTGCCTAATGAACATGACCCTGAGAACAGCTGGGGCTGGTCAAAAGAGGGGTCACACGACCAGGACCTGTTTGGCTGAGGTGAACGGCTGCATGGCAGTGTCCAGTGCTTGCCGGAAGTCTTGGAGGCCTACCTCGGAACAGGCAGGTGCGGTCAGTTTTCCCTGGCGGATCAGGAAGCAGAGCTCATCCAGCAGTCCCTGTAAGAACCCCTCATCTGGAGAGACAGAAAGATACATAGAGACATAACATAAACTCAGAAAAAAAGACAAGATTCAACAACTGAGACATAAACTGAACAAGTTCCACAGACATGTGACTAACAGAAATGGAATAATGTGTCCCTGAACAAAGGGAGGGGTGGGTCAAAATCAAAAGTAACAGTGAGTATCTGGTGTGGCCACCAGCTGCATTAAGTACTGCAGTGCATCTACTCCTCATGGACTGCACCAGATTTGCCAGTTCTTGCTGTGAGATGTTACCTCACTCTTCCACCAAGGCACCTGCAAGTTCCTGGACATTTCTGGGGGGAATGGCCCTAGCCCTCACCCGCCGATCCAACAGGTCCCAGACATGCTCAGTAGGATTGAGATCCGGGCTACTTGCTGGCCATGGCAGAACACTGACATTCCTGTCTTGCAGGAAATCATGCACAGTATGAGCAGTATGGCTGGTCGCATTGTCATGCTGGAGGGTCCAGCCTCTCTCAGTCCAGCATGTCCAAGCTATTTGCGGACAGTCTGAGCACTGATGGAGGGATTGTGCATTCCTGGTGTAACTCGGGCAGTTGATGTTGCATCCTGTACCTGTCCCACATGTATAATGTTCGGATGTACCGATCCTGTGCAGGTATTGTGCCATGGTCTGCCACTGTGAGGACGATCAGCTGTCCGTCCTGTCTTAGGCGTCTCACAGTACGAACATTACAATTTATTGCAATGGCCACGTCTGCAGTCCTCATGCCTCCTTGCAGCATGCCAAAGGCACGTTCACGTAGATGAGCAGGAACCCTGGGCATCATTCTTTTTGGTGTTTTTCAGATGCAGTAGAAAGGCCTCTTCAGTGTCTTAAGTTTTTATAACTGTGACCTTAATTGCCTACCGTCTGTAAGTTGTTAGTGTCTTAACGACCGTTCCACAGGTGCATGTTAATTGATTGTTTTTTGTTCATTAAACAAACATGGTAAACAGTGTTTAAACCCTTTACAATGAATCTGTGAAGTTATTTGGATTTGTAGGAATTGTCTTTGAAAGACAGGGTCCTGAAAACGGGACGTTTCTTTTTTGCTGAGTTTATTAAAAGCCATATTATAAAAGACATTATAGAAACTCTTCTATATAACAGGTTATAAAGCATCATACCGGCAGGCTATTGAAAGTAATGTTTGATACTGGACATTCAGAGGGACAAAATTAAAAGTATCATGTGTCTCACTCATAGCTTGGACCCACCATAATGGAATGTGAAGAATGCAGAGCAAAGACCTGTCTCTCCAGACTCCTACATATTTAGTGTGTGTATTGTATCTAAATACTCCTGGCTCACCCCGAGAGTGGGTTATCTTCCACTGGGTGACCCAGAACCCTTGCACATTTTTGAAGATCAGGGCGCTCTGGGAAGAGGACAGACAATATATTTTTTGTAAGTACGTACAACACACAAGTGGTTTCCATAGGTATTCACATTTAAAGATATCACCATGTCTGTGAGAGGGAGAGAGAAAACGGTCTGTTGAAATAGTTCCTAGAGGAACGTGGTAGAAAAGGGTAGTATTACAGGAAGTAGCAGTCTTACCACAGGAACAGTGATTGGCTGCTTGGTCATCCCTCCATACGTCACCATCGACCCTCCAACTCTGAAAGAGTGGGGGTGGGGACTATTTACTTGATCAGATATCAATGCTGCCTCAGGGTCTCCTCTTTGATCACGTGACTGGCGCCCATGGCCTTCAGCCTGTCAATAAGCTGTGTGAGGTCTGGCCTGTGAAAAGGGACACACAAGTACATGCCGTTCTTCAACACGGGCCTTCTTGAATACGCAACCTTGCTTAAAATAATCACTGCTCTCAAAAGGAAGTTTCTATAGCAGTCTCTCTCACACATAGACATCACTTTATTAGGGTAATGGGCAATATTATGACAGTGGGTTACTTACAACAACCCGGTTATAGAACAAGACTCAGTGCTGTTTTCATTATATCAGTTTCCCAGCTGATAACCCAGTGTTATCATGAGGGCTGGATTCCCCCCCTCCTTCAGCTGCTGAAAGGTCACATTCTTAATCGGTCACTAATTCAGATGTTCTCTTTTAGAAATGTAGATTAGTGCAGTATGCATTGGTTCTATTCACTTGGCACCAAAGAAATCAGACTGAAACGGGGAGGGAGTCGAGGGACTACCTGGACTTGACCCAGAAGAAAAACTCATTTTTGTTTTCTGTTGCAAAATATTTTCAGTTGCCATGCCCTAATGAATACGAACTGGCCGTTTGGATTTACCTGTCTCTGACCACGTTGATGGTTTGGATCTCCCTTGCAGCAGCAATCTCATATGACAGCCTGATCCACACATCTGTTGGCTGCATTCTGGATCACTGTGTCACCTGGAATGAACTCACATACAAAGAGCAGTGCAATACTGAAGGAGGAAAGTATATGGTGGGGGCAATTAAGCTTGGAATGTACTGAGGGTAGTTAAAGTGATCACATGTGGCAGGCATTGATAAGGGGAGAGAGCCATGGATTAGTTATGAAGGGGGGGGGGGGGGGGGTTGAGATCAGGTCAGCCTGCGTTAAGGGAGAAATAAAAGTTTATGGCCCGTATCACAGTGTAGGCAGGAAATACACAATGTTTGTACAGATATGTAGGAGACTCGGAGGAAGGGTTAAATATCAGTGCTTGTGTGAAAAGGTTTTTGTCTATTGCAACTGTATTGACCCGCTGGGAAGCTTTCATAGTGTCTGTTGAGTTTTTACTCTGAAAATCAGAACCTAACACTTTTCAGCAACTTAAGTGGATGTATAACAAGGCCAGAATCATATAGCACTGCTTGGCTTAGACGCAGTAGTGTGAAAAGGGTATTGGATAAGGGTACAATGGGCAAAAATGGGTAACAGCTAGCTTACTATCTACATGTTGAAATGGTGAACTTAGCACACCTGGTTTCAGCTCCTCAAAGTCAGAGAGCATCCTAAAGGCAGTGCAGGGGTTAACACCCAGTGTGGCTGCAGAGAACAGGGGGATGTCATTGGGCAGTGAGATCACATCGTCTTCAGCTATAACCGCTGCTGTCCTCCACGTCCCTGCTCAGAGAGAGGGAGAAAAGGACGGGGTCGTATTCATTAGGCACCAAATAGAAGAAAAAGGACTAAAACAGGGAGGGACCACCTAAACTTGTCCAAGTACTTGTTTTTGTTTTCCGTTGCAAAACGTTTGAATACTCTGTACCCCACCCTAATGAATAAGGCCCTGGGGCCTAATTTATAAACATTGTGTGGGCACAAAATATGTCCCAAAACATAAGTATGCCAGTTCATGTAAAAGTTGGCATTTATAAAAACTGGACTTCACGCAAGAATGTACCTATCCTCCTGCAAACTTTAGACCATGGATACTTCTAGTGGTTGAAGTATTGCATTGCAAGAAGGCATGAGTAGCCTCGTAGTAGCCTTGTGCAAATGCGTATTATGATGACACTCTTATTCGTAACAAAAAAACAGGTGGCGAAATATAGTAACAAGATGCAATCATTTGCGGTTAGTGAGAAGAGCGTAAACCCAATTTATATCTTTGCATGCTAAAATAATTAGAAATAGGCTTATACTGTGTATCCTATTATTTAATTTTCATGATCAGTGCAGAATAAATTCCTCACATTTTCTGACTGTGATGGTTTCATAGGCTACTCGCAGAATAGCCTATAGGCCTACAACAAGTTAGGATAGATGACCATTTGTCCCATCATTTAACTGGACACACTTCACAGTAGTAAATAGTACGATAAACTGAGCTTCAGATTGTAATGGTAGAACAGACGGTTCACCTTTTCGAAAGGCGTTTGTAGGCTAGCCTTTGAACTGTAATGTGAAATGTATTGAGGAGACAATTTCATATAACATAAATCATACACCCTATATACAAAAGTATGTGGACACCCCTTTAAATTAGTGGATTCGGCCATTTCAGCGACACCGGTTGCTGACAGGTGTATAAAATCTAGCACACAGCCATGCAATCGCCATATAAATATATTGGTAGTAGAAGGGCCTTACTGAAGAGCTCAGTCACTTTCAACGTGGCACCGTCATAGGATGTCACCTTTCCAACAAGTCAGCTCGCCAAATTTCTGCCCTGCTAGAGCTGCCCTTGTCAACTGTAAGTGCTGTTATTGTGAAGTGGAAACGTCTAGGAGCAACAACGGCACCATTGAACACCTTTGGGATGAAAGGTGTTAAATGGAGTTGAGCCAGGCCTAATTGCCTATCATCAGTGCCCAACCTCACAAATGCTATTGTGGCTGAATGGAAGTAAGTCCCTGCAGCAATGTGGATGCTGTTATAGCAGAAAAGGGGGGACCAACTCCATTTTAATGCCCATCATTTTTGAATGAGATGTTCGAAGAGCAGGTGTCCTAATACTTTTGGTCATGATATGTATATCATAACATTTTCAGAATAAATTCCTCACCTTTTCTGGGCATGATGAGTTTATATTTCCTGTAGTATCCATACACCAAATTACCCAGCACATCTCTCATTTAATTGTGACTATTAGTTAGGCTATTATAATGTCAAGTTTTTTTCTCCATGCATCTGACAGGGTGCGCAGTTGATAACATACAGTAGAATGGGCAGTGCAGCATATTTAGGTTCGGGAAAAAGGTCTACAACAAATTACAATTGTTTTTGTCTTTCAGAAAAGGTCAGATACCGCAAAAGGTCAGATACCGCAAATGGCACTGCAAAATAAAACATTCTGCCAACACCTCCAAAGACATTTGATCAAGTTCACCGTTGCTATTTCCTTGAGATACTATCTTTACCTAATTCCAATACTTCCAAACAGCAAATAAAGGCGTTAGTGTGCCCATAAAAGGTGAATGATGGGAATTCTTCAGGCCGAGTTATAATGCTTGTTCACGCGTGCACAGTTTCACGACAGGTCTGATTTATAACGAGAAACATGCGTACGTATGGCATCATTTATAACCGTTGCGTAAAATTCACACTAAATATCTGCGTGCGCCATTTCTGTAAAGACTGCACACATACAAAATATTGAGATTTATAAACTTGGCGCACGCCATTTTCGCATGTTTCCGTTATAAATCAGACCCGCCCTGAAACTGTGAAAAACGCCCTTCATTCAGCTTTTATGGTGACAATAATTCCCTTATTTGCTGTACACTTTGTAAGTATTCGAATTAGGCCGATGCATTTTCCTAAAGGAAATAGCAATAGCAAACTTGATCAAATGTCTTCGAAGGTGATGCCAGAATGTTAAACTTTTGCAGTGACATTTACTGTAGGCCTAGGCTATCTGACAGACAAAAGGTTTATGAAAGACAACAACAATTGCAAATTGCTATGGACCTGTAACAGACCGTCTGAATTTAATAGGGACCAATGTTTTGGATTTTCTCATTCTCGAATTCTGAAACATGATCTACTCATGGTGGTAGCCATACACACATCAATGCAAAAGATCAACTCTCTGTTCACCTGTTCAATTCTACTGTATGTTATAAACCAGCTTCCTTTCTGATACATAGAGCAAAATACTTGAAATAATAGCCTATCTAATAGGCCCAATTAAATGAGAGATGTGCATGATAATTTGTGTAGGCTATGGCTACTACGAGAATATGAACCCATCATGACCAGAAAAGGTGAAGAATTTATTGATGGTGATGAAAAATGGATTATGTGTATGAATGCAATATTGTCTACTCAAGAAATGTGAAATTAAAGTATTCAGAAGTAAGCTACAGATGTAACCTACAACTGTCTGTTCCACTGTTAATAAACTGTGTTCCCGATCGGATGGCATAGAGCAAAATACTTAAATTAGCTTGTCTATTTTACTACTGTGAAGTGGGTCCAATTAAATGAGAGATAGGATGAATGTTATCCTTGTTGTAGGCCTAGGCTAACTATTTATGCCTATGCTACCTCGTAATTATAAAACCATCACAGAAAAGGTGAGGAATTTATTATGAAATGATCATGGAAATTAAATAAATAATAGTCTAGGAAATAGATGCCTATTTCTACATATTTTAAAATACAATGAAATCAAATGTATTTTCTCTCTTCTCACTAACGGCAAATGATTGCATATTGTTATTAACCTGTTTATTGTTATAAATAAGCCTGTTGGACTAGAAACCGAAAGGTTGCAAGTTCAAACTCCCGAGCTGACAAGGTACAGATCTGTCGCTCTGCCCCTGAACAGGCAGTTAACCCACTGTTCCTAGGCCGTCATTGAAAATAAGAATTTGTTCTTAACTGACTTGCCTGGTTAAATAAAGGTCAAATAAATAAATATCCCCCATTTGAACAAAATTGCAACGCAATACTTCAACCGCTATAAACTGTCCGTAGGCATGGTCTAAAGTTTGGGGGGAGGTGAGCAAATTTTCACGTCAAGTTCAGGTTTTATAAATGACAACTTTTGCATGAAAGCTGGCTTTGGTGTAATGGTTTTTCTCCTCTTCGTCTGAAGAGGAGAGGCGAGAAGGATCGGAGGACCAATATGCGGCATGGTAAGTGTCCATATCGTGTTTAATAACAAAAACACTGAACACTAGGAAATACAAAAACAATAAACGAATACGTGAAATGACAAAAACCGAAACAGTACTGTGGTGAAAAACACAGACACGGAAACAAACACCCCCAACAAACGGTGAAACACAGGCTACCTAAATATGATTCTCAATCAGAGACAACTAATGACACCTGCCTCTGATTGAGAACCATACTCGGCCAAAACATAGAAATCCCAAAATCATAGAAAACAAACATAGACTGCCCACCCCAAATCACGCCCTGACCATACTAAATAACGACAAAACAAAGGAAATAAAGGTCAGAACGTGACATTTGGGGTATATTTAGTAGATTTGCACGGTTTATAAATGATGCCCCTGGTTTCTAAGGCATCAAGGGCCGTTGAAAGGGCTTGAATGTAAACCTAGACAGATATTTCAGCTCAGTAGTATCTCGTGAGCATTAAAGTATTAACGCACCTAAACCAGCATCTCTTGGGATCACCTGGGCCACTCCCTCGTTTCCTCCTACTGCTGGAAGGTCAGGTAGGATGGCATAGGTACCTGCAGGACCAAATACGGACATTGGCTTTGGATATAAAATAACTATGGTTAGGATCGATTTGATCTCGATCCAGTTCATTCATGACAGGAACTAAACAATAAATGTAATTGTGTGTGTCACCAGTGTGTGTTGTTTTTTTCTTTCCTTTTTTTTTTTTACCTTGGATCATGTTTATGTGAGAAGGATTGATGGGGGCTGCCAACAACTTTACAAGGACACTCTTAGCACCAACAGAGCTCCATGCTCTCCAACCTGTAAAACACACAAGACACATTTGAAGTCTTCTGGATTCTCTCTTCCGATACATCTGTAACTATGACAGTACGTCACGGCAGCATTGCATTTACATCCAGACTCAATGGTACATAGTACTCAATATTTTAACATAGCTAACATTCTTACTGAACAACTTGAGAAGGCTCCCCGTGGTTTCTGTACAATAGGGCCATACAACCATTGATTGAAGATTCAGTTGAATACTTACAAATTCTACCCCTTGCGCTTGATAGCTGTTGTTGTTGCGTGGTGGATCCACTGGTGAAGGTTCTACATACTGTATGCCTCATCACCTCGGTTATTTTACATAATAACCATGCGATACTTGACACCTTCATTTTAAATCATAAAAAGCATAAACCCTGGCCATCTTGGATTAACCCTTGGCATGTCAGAGTCAAGTAGGCGTTCCACCACTTCCGAATTCGCCAGAGAAAGTTCCGCCCCCCCATTCATTTCCTAAAGGAGCACGCAGAGCAATGCGCAAGAGCGGTGACCTGCTGTACTTTATGCAAATTTCACGTTGCCACCACTGCGGTTAGTTAACCAAGTGGGTGAGTAGCAGAAGATTGCTCATGAAACACAGTTCAGCCTGTCATTAGTTCTGAGCAAGCACAACAAAAAAGATGGAGGAAAGCAAATCATTGCTATGTCTGGTTTTCCAATTCTATATGATTTTTCTTTGCTAAACTCAGCAAAAAAAGAAACGTCCTCTCACTGTTAACTGCGTTTATTTTCAGCAAACTTGTGTAAATATTTGTATGAACATGATTCAACAACTGAGACATAAACTGAACAAGTTCCACAGACATGTGACTAACAGAAATTGAATAATGTGTGCCTGAACAAAGGGGGAGGTCAAAATCAAAAGTAACAGTCAGTATCTGGTGTGGCCACCAGCTGAATTAAGTACTGCAGTGCATCTCCTCCTCATGGACTGCACCAGATTTGCCCGTTCTTGCTGTGAGATGTTACCCCACTCTTCCAACAAGGCACCTGAAAGTTACCTGACATTTCTGGGGGGAATGGCCCTAGCCCTCACCCTCCGATCCAACAGGTCCCAGACGTGCTCAATGGGATAGAGAACACTGACATTCCTGTCTTGCAGGAAATCACACACAGAATGAGCAGTATGGCTGGTGGCATTGTCATGCTGGAGGGTCATGTTAGGATGAGCCTACAGGAAGGGTACCATGTGAGCGAGGAGGATGTCTTCCCTGTAGCGTACAGCGTTGAGATTGCCTGCAATGACAACAAGCTCAGTCCGATGATGCTGTGACACACCGCCCCAGGCCATGGCGGACCCTCCACCTCCAAATCAATCCTGCTCCAGAGTACAGGCCTTGGTGTAACGCTCATTCCTTTGACGATAAATGCAAATCTGACTGTCACCCCTGGTGAGACAAAAACCGCGACTCATCAGTGAAGAGCACTTTTTGCCAGTCCTGTCTGGTCCAGCGATGGTAGGTTTGTGCCCATAGGCGACGTTGTTGCCAGTGATGTCTGGTGAGGACCTGCCTTACAACAGGCCTACAAGCAGTCAGTCCAGCCTCTCTCAGCCTATTGAGGACAGTCTGAGCACTGATGGAGGGATTGTTCGTTCCTGGTGTAACTTGGTCAGTTGTTGTTGCTATCCTGTACCTGTTCCACAGGTGTGATGTTCGGATGTACCGATCCTGTGCAGGTGTTGTTACACATGTGGTCTGCCACTACGAGCTGTCCGTCCTGTCTCCTTGTCTTCCTGTCTTAGGGGTCTCACAGTATGTACATTGCAATCTATTGCCCTGGCCAGATCTGCAGTCCTCATGCCTCCTTGCAGCATGCCTAAGGCATGTTCACGCTGATGAGCAGGGACCCTGGGCATCTTTCTTTTTGTGTTTTTCAAAGTCAGTAGAAAGGCCTCTTTAGTGTCCTATGTTTTCATAACTGTGACTTTAATTGCCTACCGTCTGTAAGCTGTTAGTGTCTTAACGACCGTTACCAGGGGCATGTTCATTATTTTTTTTATGGTTCATTGAACAAGCATGGGAAACAGTATTTAAACCCTTTATAATGAAGATCTGTAAAGTTATTTGGATTTTTACAAAATATCTATGAAAGACAGGATCCTGAAAAGGGACGTTTCTTTTTGTTGGCTGAGTTTAGAATACAGAGACAAAATCAATGGCATGGAGGAGGATTGCAGCGACTGTTGGTGTTGATGCTGGGTGAAGCGGGATTTGCGCATTGTTTGCTTGTGCTGCTAGCTACCTATGAACATCAAGCAAACTTAACCTCAAAACTGTGATCAAAGCCACCATTTGTGAATGTGTTGAGTAAATTAAATAGTGAATTGTGCCCACCAAAGGACAGAAATCACCAGTAACACACATTATAACATTGTAAATGATAGAGAAAGCATGAATTTCCCATGTAATATGCTATCAATTGGATTATGGTATCTTAACATTAGGATTCTCATATATTTGAGCTAAATGCTCTTTCATTATACTTGTGTCACGATAGTTATAGCTCACTTCCTGTAAAATACATAGGCCTACATGCACATGAATGGGTACTTTGGGTAAAGGAAATTGTGGCTTTGCAAATATATCTTTACCCACCTTCAACACCAATATCTCTGTAATCCTCCTTTATGTCACTGACCTGCTTTTAAATGTACGAACTTTAAAAAACAGGCTTCAATTTATTACAATTAGACAGCCCTATTATCGCTCCGTCTTTGTAGTTTTCCCTTCTAGAGACTAAAACTGAAGAATATTTTCATGTCATCCCACAACCTGCCATATCTAACTAGTACACCTACTCAATGGTGACTCGTAATTCACTGCAGGTGAGGCACTGCAGGCAAATACCCACCTGTTTTGAGCCCAAAATGTTTTTTTTTGTTGCCTGTTTTGCATGTTATTTTGGCATTAATACATGTCACGTATCAGTTTGCAAACAAGGTAAAAAAAAGAAAATCATTGAGTTGATAAAGCCGGATACAAACTTGGTTTATTTTTTGCTTTCTTGAGTAAGCCATGTCCAAAATGCAGGTGTTTCAGTCTAGCTCAGTGCTTTCTGCAGTGGTGGGACAGCAAGCAGAAAATACGGAGCATAGGGGTTGGTCATGTTCTCTAGTTACGCCATGATTGGTTCATCGTTCTGTCAGTCATGGGGATACTACATCACCGCAAAATCTACGGGGAGAGCAAAAACATTCAAGCCCCTTGGCTGCTGCCACAGAGTTATATTAGAAGTACCCATCCAAAAAAGGGCCAAGGTCATTGGCCACAGATTAAATTATTTACTGAAGCTTTGATTGGACTGATCATGTCAACATCATACTTTCAAAATCTTAGCTAGAAAGCTAGACAAGCAGTCATCATCATGAATCACGTCGACAATCTACTGGCAAAACCTTTCAATCCTTGTGATGTCAACAGAAATTGTAGATAAAACGTATCGGTGTTCATCGGCCATTGGACATAAACGTTACACAAGTAGGAAATCACAAATTCAACAATGAGTGGTATGGAGGGAATCAGTGGCTAACTGCAAGCGTTACAAAGCGTCTAACCTGCAATTCAGTGGAGAGGGTGTGTGGTCCAAATCTGGGTTTAAGGGTCTCTTTTTCAAGTTTAAAAGGATAAACATTAACATGCCATGGGCCAGAAAAGTTTTAATATATTGGTCGCATTCAAAACAACTGGAAACTGCAAAGTATTTGCAAAAGTGTACCTGGATGTTCCACAGCGCTACTGGCAAAATATTCTGTGGACTGATGTTCCAGAGATTTCTGTAAGTCTTTAGCTGACACTCTAGGATTCTTCTTAACCTCATTGAGCATTATGCGCTGTGCTCTTGCAGTCATCTTTGCAGGACGGCCACTCCTAGGGTGAGTAGCAACAGTGCTGAACTTTCTCCATTCATAGACAATGTGTCTTACCACGGACTGATGAACATCAAGGCTTTTAGAGACACTTTTGTAACCCTTTCCAGCTTTATGCAAGTCAACAATTCTTAATCTTAGGTCTTCACATGGTTCACATCAGGCAATGCTTCTTGTGAATAGCAAACACACATTTTGTGAGTGTTTTTTATAGGGCAAGGCAGCTCTAACCAACATCTCCAATCTCGTCTAATTGATTGGACTCCAGGTTAGCTGACTCCTGAATCCAATTACCTTTTCCAACCTACACTGTGAATGTTGAAATGATGTATTCAATATAGACAAGAAAAATACAATATTTTGTTTGTTATTAGTTTAAGCACATTATGTTGGTCTATTGTTTGTGATCTAGATTAAGATCAGATCAAATTTGATGACCAATTTATGCAGAAATCCAGGTCATTCCAAAGGGTTCACATACTTTTTCTTGCCACTGTATACTCTAGCTTATGAATTAATACTAAGTGTATGTTGTGTAGTAAGCTGTTAGTAGCCCATGTGCCTCATCATAATAATCTGGACCCTTTCCTCCTCATAATTTAGCCTACTGTTCTGACTTGGACTTGGTGATGCACATGTACCCTATAGCCTGTTTTAGAGAAATGTAATCATCGATTATTTTAAGTTCTTTCATTGTCTGCTTATGGTGTACAGGAGGAATACTGTAAGAATGGCCCAAGTTCCAAATCCTGTCACTGTACATTTCAAAAGTGCTGAACAAATAGTTATATTGACTACGTCCGTCCTAGCTCGCTCATTAATGTCTTAATCAGAATTACAGATAGCCTCTTATGTGCTCGTCGTCCCCTTACGCCATTGTTTGAACATCTCAATTGTCAGTAGAAACCACATTTGTTGAAGCAAGTGAGCCATATCAGCTATATTTTTTTGAAAGGCAGTAAATGAGGCTGAATGAACTGTTTCACTGCCAGACAAAGCTCCGCTCATAGCCAGGCTTAACAGCGGTAAGGATTCACTCCTTGGTGCTGAAAATAAAGTTTTGCTGTTGGGACAGGTTTATGTAGGTCCTAACAGTTTGAGGGCACCGTTTGTCACCATTATAATGCAATTAATGTATTGTTTAGTGTTGTGCTGTGTAGAGACTTTGCTGCATGCATATACAACTTTTTTATTTATTTATTCACCATGAAGATTTACATGCTAAAATCTCCACTGCACCTACTCCCTTTTTTGACAGCTGGAGCAGGAAATCCATTCACCCTCTTCCATTGCTGTTATCTACAAAATGAATTTGGAGCATAAGTTTTTAATTTAGAATGATAAATAGGCCTACATCAAGATAGCAAGCTAATATGAGGTTAACTAGCTGATTATATTTCACTTAGCTATAGTATGTAAAGTTGGCTAGCTAGCTACCAAGCAGACAACATTAGCCTACACACAGTGGCCAGCCAGCTAGAAGCTATAGAGAGAGAATGGCGCCAGAGGGGATGGCTGCCGTTTGACGGGGTCCTTATCAACTGTGCTATTTTGTTCGTTTTTTCGAATTGTTTGAAAATTCTTTTTTAAAACATATTTTGTACATAATGATGCTGCTACCATCTCTTATGACCGAAAATAACATCAGAACAGCGTTTACTCACCTCGTACTGGACAAAGATTTATTCTTTTTACGAGTCTGCTTTCTTGGGCCCAAATCCCTGTCATTTGCATGAAGAAAATATGGAGAAAAAGGGGTCCGAGGTTGGGCTGCCTTCTGAGAATTCGTAGGCTAGTTAGTAAACCTCCACTACCATCCGCTGAAATACGATCAAGACTATCCTACCAACGGGACATTAAAAAACTGTAATATCTTGTGTTTCACTGAGTCGTGGCTGAACAACGACACAGATAATATAGAGCTAGTGGGATATTCCATGCATCGGCAGGACAGAGAAGCTATGTCTGGTAAGACGAGGGGCGGGGGTGTGTGTCTATTTGTCAATAACAGCTGGTGCTTGATGTCTAATATTAAAGAAGTCTTGAGGTATTGCTCACCTATGATAAGCTGTAGACCACACTATCTACCAAGACAATTATCATCTATATTATTCGTAGCCGTCTATTTACCACCACAAACCGATGCTGGCACTAAGACCACACTCAACGAGCTGTATAAGGCCATAAGCAAACAAGAAAATACTCCTCCAGAAGCGGCGCTCCTAGTGGCCGGGGACTTTAATACAGTCCAACTTCAATTCGATTTACCTCATTTCTACCAGCATGTAACTTGTGCAACCAGAGGGAAAAAAAACTCTAGTCCTCCTTTATTCCACACACAGAGATGCATAAAAAGCTCTCCCTCGCCCTCCATTTGGTAAATCTGACCATAATTATATCCTCCTCATTCCTGCTTACAAGCAAAAACTAAAGCAGGAAGTACCAGTGACTCGCTCAATACGGAAGTGTTCTGATGATCCGGATGCTACACTACAGGACTGTTTTGCTAGCACAGATTCATCCAATGGCATTGAGGATTATACTACCTCAGTCATCGGGCTTCATCAATAAGTGCATCGACGACGTCATCCCCACAGTGACTGTACATACATATCCCAACCAGAAGCCATGGATTAAAGGCAACATCCGCATCGAGCTAAAGGCTAGAGCTGCCACTTTCAAGGAGCGGGACACTAATCCAGACACTTATAAGAAATCCCGCTACGCCCTCAGACTAACAATTAAACAAGAAAAGGTTCAATATGTGGCAGGGCTTGAAAACTACTACGTACAACAAAGGGAAACACAGCCGCGAGCTGCCCAGTGACGCGAGACTACCAGACAAGCTAAATGCCTTTTATGCTCGCTTCGAGGCAAGCAACACTGAAGCATGCATGAGAGCACCAGCTGTTCCGGACGACTGTGTGATAACGCTCTCGGTAGCCAACAGGCCAACATTCACAAAACCGCGGGGCCAGACGGATTACCAGGATGAGTACTCAAAGCACGCGTGGACCAACTGGCAAGTTTCTTCACTGACATTTTCAACCTCTCCCTGACCAAGTCTGTAATACCTACATGCTTCAAGCAGGCCACCATAGTCCATGTGCCCAAGAAAGTGAAGGTAACCTGCCTAAATGATTATCGCCCCACCACACTTACGTCGGTAGCCATGAAGTGCTTTGAAAGGCTGGTCATGGCTCACATCAACAGCATCATCCCAGATACCCTAGACTCACTCCAATTTGCATACCGCCCCAACAGATCCACAGATGACACAATCTCAATCGCACTCCACACTGCCCTTTCCCACCTGGACAAAAGGAACACCTATGTGGGGAATGCTGTTCATTGACTACAGCACAGTGTTCAACACCATAGATGTCCAAAATTGTAATCAATAACGTAACTTTTAGACAGGGTTGGGGAGTAACAGATTACAAAAAACTGAAAACTGTAATATGTTACATTACCAGTAATAATATTGTAATCAGATGACAGATACTTTTGAAAAACTAGATGATTACTTCAAGGATTACTTTTATTCCGAAAGGATGCTTGTAGACTGCAAATTGACCACAAGAACATATACTATTTTACTAATCATAATAATTTCAAACCGTGCTTACATTTGTATACGATCACTATGGTGTGTGGGAATACTTTGGAATAGTTTTCCAAAATGAAAATCACTTGGAGCTGATTTGCTGATGTTTTTTGTAGTTTAACAACAAAAATTTAAAAAACATTTTAGTATTATTTATTGCTCATAAAACTTGGATGGCCAGATAAAATCACACACGGGCCGAATTCGTCCAGTTGGGGAATCCTTCTCTGTTTTCTCAATGACATTCAAATCAGCATTGAAAAAAGGCGCAAATTTAAGTTTGTTCCACCTAAGCGAGTCTGACCACAAGTCAGAGCCCACTATATGATGACACACCAAATGTGTTTGATCGATCGCGGGAAAAGCACAGGAATAGGCTTTTGTAGTCTACAGTCCAAGGTATGTCTTCCAATGGTTTGACTGCTGTCGGCATGCAAAGATTATCCAATTTGAATAAACGCTTGGAGGTAAGGATGACAGCATTTGTATAGTCTACGGCGATCGGGATATCACTTATTATTGATATCTACATAGCGCATTGATGTGAATCACATACTAATAAACATACTTTATGAATTTAAAAGTAATCCTCTAAGTAGTCATCTAGTTTTCTAAAAGTATCTGTAATCTGATTACAATATTTTTCCTGGTAAGGTAACGGATTACAGTTACTGTTATTTGTAATCCCTTACATGTAACGGATTACATGTAATACATTACTTCCCAACCCTGGCTACATGTCATATTACACAGAATATATTCACTCTAAATAGGTTAGGAGCCAGACAAGGAGGAATGGAAATTATTTAGGCTATATTATTTATATTATTTCAAGGCTTTCGCCTACAAAGAAGTACATTGTGAAGGATTTTCAAGTGGGACACACTAGGCTGGTGGGGAGTCATGGACATTAAGCGTGAAAAGGGGAATGTAAGAAGCTCTCATCATTTCAAATAGGCTACATGTTATATTATACTGCATATAAACACTCTAAATAGGTCAGGGGCCAGACAGGGTGCTTAAGAAGGAACGGAAATGAATTATTTAGGCTATATTATTTCAATTATTTCAAGGCTATAGCCTACAAAGAAATACATTGTGAAGAATTTGCGAGTGAGACACTAGATTGGTAGGGAGTCAGTGACATTAAGCGCTCAGCATTTAAACAACACTTCATTGTATTAAATCAGCATAGTAATTCAATTGCGCATATAGGCTGACTTACTTATAATTAAATACAAATTAAGTGAAAATCTGCAGCACCAGCTGTGCCATCAGATACTCTGGGTTCCGCCCAGGCTCTGTCGTAACCGGGCCGCGACCGGGGGTCTGTGGGCGAAGCACAATTGGCCTAGCGTCGTCTGAGTTAGGGAGGGCTTGACCGGTAGGGATATCCTTGTCTTGTCGTGAACTAGAGATTCCTGTGGCGGGCGGGCGAAAAGCTGCAGCACCAGCTGTGCCATCGGATACTCTGGGTTCCGCCCAGGCTCTGTTGTAACCGGGCCGTGACCGGGGGTCTGTGGGCGAAGCACAATTGGCCTGGCGTCGTCCGGGTTAGGGAGGGCTTGACCGGTAGGGATATCCTTGTCTTGTCGTGAACTAGAGATTCCTGTGGTGGGCAGGCGCAGTGCGCGCTAACCAAGGTTGCCAGGTGCACGGTGTTTCCTCCGACACATTGGTGCGGCTGGCTTCAGGGTTGGATGCGCTGTGTTAAGAAGCAGTGCGGCTTGGTTGGGTTGTGTATCGGAGGACGCATGACTTTCAACCTTCGTCTCTCCCGAGCCCATACCGGAGTTGTAGCGAGGAGACAAGATAGTAGCTACTAAATATTTGGATACCACGATATTGGGGAGAAAAAGGTCTTAAAAAAAATCTTAAATAAATTAAGCGAAAATCCCTTATTAGGTTCAGTCTACAGTGCCTTTTAATTCATTTTTAGAAACACCAGTTTGGCCTTAATCTGTGGCTTCTGTGGCTTCACCCTCATAAAAAATGTAATTGAAGCCTGTTTTTTTAATGTCCGTCCTCAGATATGGAGAGCTGCCAAACCCTGTCTGCAGATGAAGAGGCCCCAGTGAATGTCCCAAGAGACTGCTGGCACATTATTGTATGCCATGGGTTGTATGTATACATATGTTAGCAAATGTTGTATATAACACACAATGTAGGCTACAAACGTATTGCAACTGTAGCAGGCCAATACTTCTTCTGGAGATATGCTGGGTGTAGGCTTCTGTTCCAGCCCAGCACTAACACCCCTGATTCAATTTATCAAAGCTAATGAGTTGACTATAATGTGTATTATTGCTGGGTTGGAATAGAAGTCTGCTCAGATCAGGTAATGGAGCTCTGGTGGCCACATCTGGTATGGACTTTTTTTCACCAGAAATTATGCTTTAGTTATAATAGCTTATGAGGATGTGTAACATTTACGAACAAGTTAGATTATTTGTACATTTTGAAATATATTTTGATTCATTCATTGAAGGGAAGTGTTTGAACTTGTTTTAATTGTTAACTTAAAAACATGATTCAAAATGAACACAGATCACAATTCTGCAATAGAAAAGGTGTGAAGGGAATCTGTCTCTAATATGTCTGTGTTTCTGTGTTGCTTTCGCAAATGAACATTGCCCTTTTATCCAGTTGGGAGCTTCCCAATTGGTTTTATTTGATTGTCACTCTGTCTCGGGATATCAGCCATGTGAACCCATTTTGCAGCTTATCATAATGTCATGCATCACCAATGAAGCCAAGAGGACCTACAGTTTGATGGTATAACTGTGCAATCAAAGTGCCTCTTGTCATTGCACATCTGAAGCAGAGAATAGCTAAACTCACACATCATCTGCATATTGATGAGCTAGCTATATGTTCTCAATTTAAAATGATACCCGTAGATAATGTATTTGAGGCTAACCATAAACCTGATTTTACATGATTTTTCCGACATAAAATTGTTTACTGCCAATCCAATACTTGTGTTCTAGGTACAGCACTGCGCCTGAAAATAAGGAGCTGGCAGTTTGTAGCCTAATTAAAAATATCAAAAAGCAAAATACCTTGTTTATTTTCTGAGAATGATTTTAGAATAAAAAGACAAAATCAGAAGGTCAGTGGCATGGAGGAGGATTGCAGAGATATTGGTGTTGAAGGTGGGTAAAGATATATTTGCAAAGCCACAATTTCCTTTACCCAAAGTATCCATTCATGTACATGTAGGCCTATGTATTTTACAGGAAGTGATATAACAATCAGTCATGACACAAGTATAATGAATGAGCAATAACCTAAAATATATAAGAATCCTAATGTTAAGATACCATATTCCAATTGGTAGCATATTACATGGGAAATTGATGGTTAGTGTTTCATTTACAATGTTATAATGTGTGTTACTGGTGATTTCTGCTCCTCCACTATTTAATTTACTCAACACATTCACAAATGGTGGCTTTGATCACCGTTTTGAGGTTAAGGTTGCTTGATGTTCATAGCTAGCTAGCAGCACAAGCAAATATTGTTGTGCAAATTTCTCATCACACACCATCCACACCAACAATCTCTGCAATCCTCCTCCATGCCATTGACCTTATGATTTTGTCTCTGTATTCTAGTAAAGCAAAATGATATGGAATTGGAAAACCAGACACAGTGATGACTAGTGGGCTCCCGAGTGGCGCATCAGTCTAAGCCACTGCATCTCAGTGCTAGAGGCGTCACTACAGACACCCTGGTTTGAATCCAGGCTGTATCACAACTGGCTGTGATTGGCAGTCCCATAGGGCGGTGCACAATTGGCCCAGCATTGTCCGGTGTAGGCCATCATTGTAAATAAGAATTTGTTCTTAACTGGGGTGGCAGGTATCCTAGTGGTTAAAGTGTTGTGCCAGTAACCAAAAGGTTGCTGGATTAAATCCCTGAACTGACAATGTAAAAAAATCTGTCATTCTGCCCCTGAACAAGGCAGTCATTGCAAATAAGAATTTGTTCTTAACTGACTTGCCTAGTTAAATAAAGGTTCAAAACTGACTTGTCTAGTTATATTTTCAAAATGACTGGCTGTCCTCCATCTTTTCTGATTTTGCTTGCCCGGAACTACTGACAGGCGGAACTATGTTTCATGAAAGGAAGATTTTCAAGCAAACATCTGCTCCTCACCTGATTGGTTAACGGCAGCTGTGGCGTGTAATTTGCATAAAGTATAGCAGAGCTGACCTTTTTCTATCGCTCCGCTAGCAGGGTTCACACCGCTCATCTTCCCACAATCCCCTGCACATTGCTCTGCGTGCACCCGTTGAAAATTATTGGGTGCGGAACTTCGTTTGTCGAATTTGGAAGTGGTGGGAACCGTCAGCCGCTATCATCTGGCCGCCACTCAAGAAAGAAGACGACTAAAAAACCAATGGAAAGCGTTATTGAACAGTTTTGTGAAAGGAAAAAATGCAATCTGTGGTCATAAAGAGAGAAAGTAGTATTCAACATCTAGCGAGTGCGCTAAATGGACCAGAAATATTTGGTCTCGTCGCACCGCTCCAGCTGCGCTCTGCTCACATACTCTGGTCAGAGTATAAACAAGAGTAGACTGCCCCTGCCTCTGGCGGATGAATGCCGAACAGTTTCCGACCATTTAATGCAAATTATAAGTATGAGCAGCATTGTGCATATTGTTGCATTGGGAGAAAAAACTACACCAGGAAACACATTGGCAGATGTTTTTTATTAACTAGTAGGAAAATTGTATCTTCACAAATCAGTAAACTGTTAGTCACAGTTTTTTTTTAATGCATGCTTTACACCATTTAACGAAATGAGGAAGTGAATAACAAATCCAACCAATCATCCCAGTATCCTGAGGTGCTTGAGATACCTGAGCATAAGATTATATGGTTCAAGAGCCAAAGGTTTATGGCAGTAAACATTTATACATTCCTCAGTATAATAAATGCACATTCTTTGGAAATGACAGGTAACATCCCCCATAGATACCACACAACTGCATCAAATGGCCCATGATCACAAATGATGTAATAGCACAAAAAGCATAAACATGACACAAGAGTCACTTGTGTATGCAGTAGCCTATATGTTTTTCTGTGGTTTCCATGTAACCCTGAGGACATGATAATATACTCAGTCCTTTGGCTTTTAAGATAAATCTAACCCATCTAACAATCAACAATCAAATCACAATGTGACAACAACACATCAATGGGGAGTCAAAATAGGTTGAGGTAAAACAGTTTTGCTCAAACACACATGGTTCAAAAACAACTTTAGCTGTGCCATACAAGATACCAATTTAGCAAATATAGTTATTGAAGTACAACAGCTTTGTTTACGTTATATTCATTCAGTTTGGCACTTGCTTATTTCTACCTAGTCCAGAACAGTGAAACAGTGTTATGATCTAAGCAATGACCTCTGCAGAAATGAGTAATATTACTTTTCATCAGTCCACAGTGGAGAATTTGAGAGATAGTAGAGTTGTTTCACATTGTGACACAACTCTGATGTAATTTAACCATCAGAGGGCTTTACTAACCAGAGATGAGCAAAATACACGTGAGTTGTGCGTCTCTTTGTTAATGGGAAGGGTTTAGGTCATCAGTGGCAATCAGGCTTTCCCTTCATTGACATTCATACGGCAACATTTTCTAAACCCGGCAAGTACACATGTTCATAAAAAAAAACTTGAATCTTATTATACACATGAGTTCTATGTGCGATATAGTCCCCCACATGACTGAATCAATGGACATGTGCTTTCAACACATTTCATTCACATGACAAAATCCTGTGTTAAAACATGTATCACTTCCTTAAACCTGTACGACTTGGGAAATAATATATCCCATCGCCCAATAACAACAATCTGGGCAATCCACCTATTGAGACGAGACAACCCCAATATGTCTAATATTACTAACCCAATCCCTTAATTTGGTAACAATATTCTCATAAACTCCCCATCAACAACGATTATAGAGGGAAAAATACAATGATAGAGGAATAGTATAGGCCTGTCATGACATATTATTATGTAGGGCAAAATAATAGAGAACATCAGCAGATGTGGTATTAGATATGTTGACAAAGTATAAGTATTTAATATAGTGTGTAATAACTCATATCGTCTCACATGTCAAAACATTTTAAGACTAGTTTTAAGGACACGCTATGGATTTGTTTTATTCTTCATGATTAACTGCCATTTTAAACCATTTTGTGCGGATTAGAGAAAAAGAGAGTTTTACTGTTATGCCGAGACATTTAAAACCGGACCCAGAGGCCCTCTACCGTTTTCTTGTCATGCACTTTGATTTGGCACCAGAACACTCCCTTGTATTTCACTGCACACATACAACTAATATAGACAAACATTGCACCCCAATCCCATCCCTCCCCAACCCTTCTCCATCGCCCCTTCCAAGCCTTCGAAAAAAAATCCGAAGTATTCCCTGAGTTGTCAGATTTGTGATTCCTGAGAGACGAGCCTGAGTGGAGGTTATGTATACGTTTCGTTCACCACCTACATACCATACGTATCTTGTCAATCAAAATATAAAATATGGAACACATATTCATAAGATTAAACTGAATAGAATAGAATAGAATAGAATACAACAATGCATCTCCTACATGATTAGTGCAAGAGTGACATTTGCATTGGTTTTGGCATAGATAAAAAGAGAAGATTCACAACACTGGAACGCTAATTGTGTGTAGCAGTAAATCATACAAGGCAAAGTAAAGAGAACAACATAATTATTAAAGGGGTCATTATACACTTTGTGAGATGTTTTTAGATGACAAAAGTAGTCTTATGTCAAGATGAATCCACATCCTATGCCATTGGTGGTGTAGATCCAGCTATATGCCTCAACTCCAAATGAATGGAAAAGATAAGCACTGCAATTCCATTTTGGATTATGGCATAGCTGGATACAAAACTAGCCTGGGACATGGATTTATCTCAACAGGAGACCCCTTTGAGGTATCTGACAAACTTAGATTTGAGGTGTTACGTCCCTTTAAACTAAAACAGCATTGAGCAAGATAAAGGCAGACACGAATGGCTAAGATATCTGATGTCTAGTATGTCTAGTATGGGATGGAAAACCCACCACAGTTAACCTGGTCCTAGATCTGTTTTTGTTTGGCGTAACAATGACCATAGGAGTTGGCAAGACAGCACAAACAGAGCTGGGACCAGGCAATCACGGAGTGACCTTAACCTGAATATGAGGAGAAGCTGCAGCGCAATTTAGATACAAATAAATAACAAGGACTATTTTTAAAAGGCTTCATAATAATTCTAAATATATATTACTTGGATGTTTAGAGGTCTGTCTTTCAGCTTCTCCTGTAAAACAGGAGTAAAGGCTGATTGGCTTAGCTAGTTCTACATGCACCTCCATGCAGGGCTGGGTCGATATTCATTAGTGCACGCCGTAGCAGAAACGATTCGCAAAAAAACGAAAACAAGCGTTTCTTATTGGACAAATTCTGGTAGTCCCTCCCTGTTTCAGTCCGTTTTCTTCCGTTTGGTGCCTTGTGAATACGACTGTGGTGTTCCTGTGTAGTCCTCACAAGCAGCTTTGGAGGCAATGTCTTAAATAGGTACCTAGTAATTGACGAC
Organism: Oncorhynchus kisutch; assembly: GCF_002021735.2. Classification (NCBI taxonomy): domain Eukaryota; kingdom Metazoa; phylum Chordata; class Actinopteri; order Salmoniformes; family Salmonidae; genus Oncorhynchus; species Oncorhynchus kisutch. The sequence continues at coordinate 24,756,186 of NC_034175.2, read as the reverse complement.
ACTGAATAAAAATGTGTTGCTCCCGCTTTTACTCTTGAAAAAATGTGTTCTCAAAGGGGTTCTTTGTGGTGGGAAAGGGTTCTACATGCAGCCTTTTTCATTCAAAGAACCCTTATGGTTCTAAGCAGCACTTTTTTTCTAAGACAGTAGACAAAGCCTGATGTTGCCGCTGCTTCGACTGTCAAGTATAAACAGGACCAGTATGATTATGTAGATTTATGAATCATTGGTGTGATTTCTGGAGTCAGTGATTAAATTCCAAATACTGATGTATGTAGTCTAAGCAGAGGATGATCAAGTTGATTATAGAGATGTAAGATCTTAATTTAAGGCAGTTTGCTACTGCAGGAAAATAAATCTACAGCAACAGGAAATGTGAATTATCATGTGGATTATAATGAATGGACATTTTTTTTATAAGGATTGATACATATTTCTTTAGGGAAAATCAAGTCTTCACATTTTCAAGTGGAAATCACAAACTTTAGAAGTCTTGGATACACTACAAGTTGCATTTCCTAATGTGCGGGAAAATTCTCAGCAACAAAAAGAGTGATCAAATTAAGATCCTACACATGTAGGGTTCTCGAGTATGGTTGTAATGTAGCAGCAGCAGATCAGACATGTAACAGAAATGACGCAACCACAACAACAACCGAAAGCTGGCTATAAATGCCATACTTTTTGGTTTGACATTCATTTGTCCCCAGGACATCTGCATGGTCACCAACAATATTGGTAGCCGCCAATACATTGCCTATAGCTATTACCCCGTCCCGTTGGTTCGGATGTGCCCGCCCATTACCACCCATGAGACTAACATTCATTGCAGAGGTGTAGTGTCACAACTCTGTCTTTGTCGGATATAGTGGGGTGTAACAATCAGGAAAGTCAAGAAGTTGTAAGGCAGCAAAAGTGTTTAGCTATACTTGACACAGTGATTTTAAGCTTCCTGGTGAGTTTAGTATAGTAGCATACTAGTGTGAGTGGCATGGTTTCTCATGAACTGCTCAGTGAAAAATAAACAACTTTCTATTCTATAAAGACATCAAAATATTATGTGATGCGCCATAACTTATTACAAGTTTAAACCCCTCAATAGCGGTTCCATACATTTTTACAAATATTTCCTGAGTGCTATAATAATACAGCTGTATTTGTGAGTGTTACACCACAAAATATTAACTTCAGTAACATTCTTTCTTCATGATCGTTTTGTTTACAAAAACCTGAGGTAGTTCCAAAAGCGTCTTATACAGTTGAAAGGAAACTTAGCGGCCATCTATCCAGTAAAGCTTCCCCAAGCTTCCTTCCTGCGTCTCCTCGTTCAATCGGAGCTCACGGGGGGAGGGGCCGAGTGGCCGTGTTCCTCCTCGTCCCCTTTCAAGGAGGAGGGCTTTCCCTGAGAACGTGGCGAGGACTGCTGTGCTTTGATTGGGCAGTTGGCGACCATGTGGGAAATGCTCTGGCAGAAATGGCACTTCTTGGGCTGGGGCGGCAACTTGCACTCCTTGGCATGGTGGTCCAGGCCTCCGCAGTTGTAGCACCTAAAAAACAAGACAAAGTGCGCGTTTGAGCTTGAAGACACTGCACAAAATCATGATCTACAAATCCCATCTCAAATAACTACTTGTTATGTGATGAAGATTAACGATTCTGCACCTCGCCTTGCTCAAACGGATCCCCTGAACCAGGCTGATAAATGTAGGACAGGGCCATATGTATCAAGCGATTCAGAGTAGGGGTGCTGATTTAGGATCAGCCTTTATATCACAATGAATAGGATTGTATGGACAGTGAGGCCCTGATCCTACAGATGTAGGATCTTAATTTGATCACCCAGTTGCAGGAGAACTTTCCAGCGATGCAAAAAACTTGTAGTGTATTTGAGATATAAAAAGGCTTCTGAAGTTTGTCATTTCCACTTAGAAATTTCAGACTTGATTTTCCCTATAGAAAAATGTATCTCAACACCTACAAAAATGTCCAGTAATTGTAATCCACAAAATAATTTACATTTCTTATTGCTGCAGGATTATTTTCCTGCTTTAGCAAACTGGGTCAAATTAAGAACCTACATTTGATAGGAGTGTTGGGCCAGTAACCGAAAAGTTGGTGGATCGAATCCCCGAGCCAACAAGGTAAAAATCTGCCATTCTGCCTCTGAGCAAGGCAGTTTACCCCCAACAACAACTGCTCCCTTGGTACCGATGACGTGGATATCGATGGCAGCCCCCCCGCACCTCTTTGATTCAGAAGGGTTGAGTTAAATGTGTTCGACACATTTCAGTAGAATGCATTCAGTTGTACAACTGACTGACCTTCCCTACATATGGCCCCTGATCTCGTATTGAGTGAGACGCACTGTCACCTGCAATCCACAAGAGGGCAGCATATGCCAGTTAGGCTAGTGCTGCAGCAGAGCAAACCAAGAAATCTGGCCAGTTCCATGCTGTGGCCTATTTATTTATTTTATTTAATCTTTATTTAACTAGGCAAGTCAGTTTAGAACAAATTCTTATTTACAATGACGGCCTAACCCGGACGACGCTGTGCCAATTGTGAGCCGATCTATGCGACTCCCAATCACGTCTGTTTATGTCACAGCCTGGAATCAAACCGGGGTCTGTAGTGACGCCTCTAGCACTGCATATGACCAACCTTTTTTATGAGAATAGGATGATTAAAAGTGGGTTAAAAAGTGCAAATGATCTTTGTTCTACCTCATGTGCAAATGCAAATTGAATACAGGATGTACGCTATTTATAAATGCATGTTTTCTCTGTATGTTTCAGTAGGCTATTTGTTACTTTGAATGGCCTCCCATCTACAAATTAACCACCCTTTTCATTCTTTATCCACAGTACTTTGCTGCAATGAGGTCTTTTTAGCTACATCAATTATATTCCTTCTCCATAGAACGTACACAGAGTATCACAGTCCTTGCAGAAGGGTTAGGGTCAATGGTAGCCATAAGAGTAGCCTTCCTTTGATAGCTTCAGTTTAAACCGGACCTATAAAATAGCCACGCGTCCAGGGGCGGCTGACAGATGGGGAGTGGGGCTGTCACCGCTGCTGTGCCACTGAGGAGCTATTGAAGACCTCCTTCCCCCAATGATGCAGATGAGGCTTGGTCAGGGGAGGCTCAGGGGGGTCAGTTGCTTGTACCACTGGCCGTTGGATTGGTGTCAAGGTGTGCTAACACAGAAGCTCTGGCCTGGCCCAACTGTCTCAACATCGATCAGGGAGTGTGAGCAGGAAAAGGGAAATGGTCCTTTGTCTAAACAGCTGCAGCAATGATCTCCCAACTCTGACCTCCGCAGTCCTCTCTAACCCCCGCAACCCCAACCCCCTACATTTTAGTCATACACGGTTGCCATGGTTACAGTGACCTCTAACCCCCTCCCGGGCTCCTACATCTGTTATCAATTAAATGGACAGGGTTTTTTCCCCTCCCTGCATCATATTTACCTACTAAAGGCGTCAGCATGCTTCAGTTCGGATGCCAACTAGCCGATGTCGGCTTGGCGAACCAAACGCGTGTGATTGCATACTCCCTTGAAATACCTTCACTTGAAGAAAAAAAAAGTTGCAATAGTACTGTTTGTCCATTTTGAGTCGCCGTAGCCAGTACACTTCCTCAAAATAGTCTGAATTAATCTAAGATAATGCATGAAATCTGTCATTAATTTTGACATTTTTGCAGAGGAGATCTTAGTCACGCAATTTTACATCTAACTAAGATGTTTGGTGCAGTATTTCTCAATAACAAAATGTGCATGAAAACGAGTCGTCTCTCGTTGAATGACAACAAAGGCTTTACTGATGAACCCTTATTGTTGACCAATCACCAACAAAGGGGCGTAGACTTCGGCTACCAACTTCAGCTTGTCTCAAGAAAACATTTAGTGTGGCCGAACAACCGAAAAAGCCCTTACCGAAGTCCAAAATGAACAAAAACATCACAAAATGTCATCATAATATATGCACAAACTGATCCGAACTGTTTCAGCACGGAAGAATGTGGACACCTTAAGGTGGAATCAGAAAATAAATTGTGGCTGACTATGGCCATATTAGAGTCCAGATAACACACATTAGAAACAGGGCCCTCTGTTTCTAATCCCATGCAAACACCGCCACCTAATAAAGAATATTGAATATGCCATTGACAAAAATCTTTTATTATCTTAGACCTATGTACTGACTAATGTTCAAGACATACTATAACACAGCTGATCTTATTCTCCATTGAAAATGTTGGAGCTGGCCCGATATGATTCCTCTTATAAGGACCAGCATAGTCTGGGGAGAGTGAATCGTGCGCCACAGGCCTCCCAGGACTCTTTGAGGCCGTAACCATCTCCATTCTCACCCTGACTACACTCGGGGCATAATCACAACTGACAGGAGGCCACATTGATACCCCTCTCTAACCCATCACAATATCCACAATGGACAAAGGACCCACAATGCTGGCCCGCCTCTCACCTTTACTTTATGGTGAGAAAAAGCGAAGGGATTTGTGGATTTTAAAAGGAATGCATTATGCAAGTAGTGGGGTATGGAACCTTTTTCATGCAAAAGGGTTCTTCGGAACCTTCTCAATGGAAAAAATACTTCTAGAATGGTTCTTTATAGATCAAATGGTTCTACCAAGAACCATTAAGAGCTATTTTAAAGGGACAAGCCCAAATAACTCTCAGGTTATTATAACTAACATGAGTAATATTTCATATTTTACTACTTCTAAACTGTAATTGCAGGATAATTATAATCCACATCTAAAGTGATTCAGAAACATTCATGTTACCAGTTCAGGTTACCACCACAAAAACACATTTTGTGGAAGAGGTTTGGAAAAGGTTTTTCAAGAGAGAACCTCTGGGTGTAAATCCACAAGGGACGTCCAGAATTAAACAGCTATTGATCCAGGTCACACGCCAAGCCTGTCTGTGTGACCCTAACCACAGCCAGGGGAGGGGGTCAAGGAAAAGAAGAACAGGACAGAACAGGATAAAACACCCCTTTTGCATCATATCCAAAATGGATGGACTATTGCAGATGTGAGATCCAACCACGATAAAGAAAAGACGTTGGCCCACCATCTTTGAGTATGTTAGACCCCTACTATGGTGTACATAGTGGTATGTGTGTGAGATGAATAAGTACATTGTTGCTTATCTGATAAGGCATTTTCTGTCCATTTTCATTTTGTGAACCACCTCTTTTTCACCTAACATTCGTGTTATATAGCTTTTTTGAATATTTGCAGGAATTACTTTCTGTTTTAGTGTATACAGTTGAGTGTTTTCCTTGTCCCCATTCGATGTACAGACAGAGTGGGAATACAAGGCAGGCACTTACCTATCTCCCTTGGAGTGCCGTTTCTGGACGCTCTTGCCTTTGGGTCTCTTCTCGCTGCCCACACAGTGTGTGCCCTCTGGCCCAGTGACTCTCTGGGACTCCAGGCCTTTGGCTGACTTCTTGAAGGTGAACTCGACCGCCTCGCCCTCCTTCAAGCTGCGGAAGCCCTCCATGTGCAGCTTACTCTGGAGGGGAGAGAAAGACAGTAGAAGGAAACATCAGAATACTATTAGAAGTTTCACCTTCATTCCTGTGCCCCTTTCCAAATTCATCTCAGAGTAGGAGTGCTCATCGAGGATCAGCTCCCGCTCTCCATATCATTCTAGTCATTATGATCTGAAAGGAAAGGCATATCCTTTAATAGCACTCCTAATTTGAGACTCTTGTGAATATGGCCCCGTAACCTTTTCGAGGTCATATCAAACATCCCATTTTGAACATAGAGATGGACTTTCCAAGGGACATTTCAAACATCTCTTGGAGGATTGTTTAGTCGTTACACATCCTTACGAGCAGATCTTAAGTCTAGCTGCATGATATGCTCCAAATCAATGACGACGCAATCACAAAGACCTTGCAGCATCAGCTAACAAATCAACTAATAGTCGGCCAAGGGAGACGCTCAGGAGTGACCCTCTGTGAACACTATGCTATCTTCAAACTTTTCTAACAGAGATAGGCGCTATCTGGCATCTGTCCTAAGTCTCCTGACTGTTGATCATTCTGTCTCGCCTCGTAAATAAACAACAACTACAAAGCCTCTTATTGTCAGACGGACTATTTGTCCTCCCTCCCTAGTCTGCATTGGTCTGTTGCCCAACACTGGCCACAGTGGCCTGTGAGTCTCTTGTGTTTGAGTGGTAAACCTGATGTGATAACCTTCACCCATCCCCCTCTGCCAAAGGACCTGCATTCCGCACTACAATGTCCCCTACCCCCCAACCTCTCTTCCCAACTACATCACAAAGAACCACTAACACACTAACCACCACTGCAGGATTCTTGCTGAGAGGGATAGGGTTGGGGGTGGGGTGGGGGGGGTGGGGGGTGTTCAGGGAAACATTCCTTGGATGGTTGTCTGGCAGAGAGACACGCAGATAAGTTGAGAATCAACACATCGTCACTCCAAATGATAGGTACCTGCATGCTTTGAGTTAATAATCGATTGATTGTTTTACTCAAATGTGACACATTAAGCATGGAATCAATATCAACTCAAAGCCTGAAAGCATTCAACAGCCCAAGAGTATGGACACAATCAACACCATTGTCCTTAGATTAACGCTAAAGACTATGCTAACATCAAACCAGGTTTGTGTTCATAAGGGCACACAACGTTTGAAACGTTATGAAGCGCAAAACTAAAATAGTCCCATCCTGTTTTATTGGTGCCAAATGAATACGACCCAGTACTTTAAGATATAGTATCCTACAGATTTCGGATCCCATTCTGCTGCCTTCACCTCAGTTGACCCAGGCAGCGCTGTTCAGCAGAGAGACGTTCAGCCATGAGATAAAAAACAGCCTTGGAGGAGGGGAAAATGAGGGAGGGAGGAAAGGGGAGGCTATGAAAAAGGGGAATAGGCTGTGCATTAAGGGGTATAATGCCAGAGGCAGCCTGGGTAAAACAAGAACCCTCCAAAAGTGCTGATGGATTGGTGGTATGGTATATCTGCAACCAGGCAGCAGATATCATTGATTTTGACATGATTAGCAATGTAACCTGGTGTTTCCTATCAGAAGTTTCAACTGACCTTTGAGAATTTCACCATTAGAGAGTGATCAATATTTAGCTGCGAACAGAACTCCACAAGTGTAGAGCCAAAAACCCAAATATTTCTTGCATGCTCAGGTCAGTGTCAGAACAAGACTGATGGCTATGCCACCTCATTTAGGTATTTCCTAGGCACCAAGTGCCATTTGTCTGAGTTCATGGACCCAATTTAGGAGAGGAAAGACATCAGCCATGCTCACCACGGAGGATTTCCTCTCCAGAACTGTCAATGGCTGCCATTGTCAGGCTGGGATGATCTTATATTATTTGAGGCAATCTTAAGCGTATATTTAAAAGACTAGGGGGTGAATTCCCAGACCCAGATTTAGTCTAGCCCTTGACATAAAAAGCCAGCTCAATCCATTGAAAATGCCTTTTAGTCCAGGACTAGGACTAATCTGTGAATGGGAAACGGCCACAATCTGATTTATCCTTCTTTGACAGCCTTCTCTGCATATTGCTTCAAATATCAACAACAACGTGTGTTTAACTGTGCAGTTGATTTGAGGGGAAGCATAAAAAATCATGTGCCATAGATCGCATTTTAACTAGGACACTAATTGAAATACAAGCCACATGGCCTACAAAGAACTGCATCTATTGTGTAATGAAAACTAGCAATGCAATAGCATCTGTAGGAGGAGAATTACAGTAAAGTGAACAGTTCCTTAATACTGTAATGGTCACTGATGAGCATCTGCTGTGAAGTTACAAGCAGATCTGGGACACACAATGGGTCCTCCATAATTCCATTTGGGTGACAGAAGTGCCCCCTTGAAAAGCTGCTCCATTGTGCGTTGGCCCCAGTGACTGTTAACCCACTTCCCATCACACGTGTGACCTCCCCTGCTCCACAGGAGTGGGTAGGTTCATCCATACACACCCCCAACACAGAGAACATACCATGTGGAACGAGAAAGGAGACTCCTAGTATGGCCTTAAACCCTACCAAACTGGTGAAGTGTATTGGAGGGCGATATGAAGCTCTACTGTAGGCTATGTCCATACTATCTTGAATAAAACAGAGCGGGGTAGATGAATGAAGACATACGATGAGAGAGAGAGCTGACAACGGGAAGGGATTGCTGCTAGGACAAAGAGGGGCTGAGGGGCTCGGTCACGGCCGAGAGGAGCATGCTTCATTGGAATTCGTGGTCTTATTGTTCACCTGCACACAAAGGCCAGCAGGCCCCAGGACTTCATGTTCTCTACCTGACACGCAGAGACTCATTTCAGGGCCAAAGCCCCATTGCCATAATACACCGTAGCCATAACTCCCATCCGTCCATCATGGATGAACATTGGACACACATGTTCTCGTCTTCCTAACAATGGCTAGCAAGGTTGGGGTCACTACCATTTAAATTCAAGAAGTTAACTGTCATTCCAATTCTGAATTTTTCAAGCATTGAGTTTGCTTCCTGAATTCAAATTAAATGTAATTGACCTGAACCCTGATGGCTAGGGGAGGAAATCAGTGGAGAAGTCACCACTTAAGATGTCAAAGGACAGGGTTCAGGAGGCCATTGTCCCAGTTACATCGTTAACAGATACTGTTCACTTATTGAAACATAATCTTTAAAAGGCTTGGAATCTAGAATGGCAGCACCAGAAGAGAGATGTCCGCATTCTGGGAAGAATGAAAAAAGTATTTAGTCATACAAATGACTTACTGAGAAATAGATTTATATTAAAGGAAGGTTTTAAGCAAGAAATCATTCATTTGGGGCGTGATTGTAGTCCTGGCCATGTCAACAGGTTAAAAGTTCAAATAGCTGAAATAAATGGTCTAAAAAGCAGCGGTTCTGAAAGTAATGGCTCAGATACACCAATACCGTTTGCTGGAGTACTCCACACTTCTGAACGTAATTTGTGAAGCGAGCGTGCACTGATTTTACATGTAGAATCGGATGAAAAATGGTGTCGGTCAGAGGTCTACAGTTGGTGATTCCTAAAACACTGCGTGCTAAACGATCAGCAGGCAAAAGATAGATCCACTTTCGGTGCAATGTGTGTGAGGCTTAGGGCTCTACACAGTCTTATGTATTATTTGCATAAATGTCTTATGTATTATTTGCATAAATGTCTTATGTATTATTTGCATAAATATTCAGACCGTTTGCTATGAGACTCGAAATTGAGCTCAGGTGCATCCTGTTTCCATTAATCATCCCTGAGATGTTTCGACAACTTGATTGGAGTCCACCTGTAAATTCAATTAACTGGACATTATTTGGAAAGGCACACACCTGTCTATTTTTTTATATATTTTGTTATTTTACCTTCATTTAACTAGGCAAGTCAGTTAAGAACAAATTCTTATTTTCAATGACGGCCTAGGAACAGTGGGTTAACTGCCAGAACAACAGATTTCTCCCTTGTCCGCTCTGGGATTCGATCTTGCAACCTTTTGGTTACTCCCCAAATACAGGTGTGCCAAGCTTGTAACGTCATACCCAAGAAGACTCAAGGCTGTAATCGCTCCCAAAGGTGCTTCAACAATGTACTGAGTAAAGGGCCGGAATACTTATGCAAATGTGATATTTCAGTTTGTTATTTGCAATACATTTTCTAAAAAGCTGTTTTTGCTTTGTCATTATGGGGTATTGTGTGCAGATTGATGAGGGGGAAAAGCAATTGAATCAATTTTAGAATAAGGCTGTAATGTAACAAAATGTGGAAAATGTCAAAGGGTCTGAATTCTTTCCGAATGCACTGTAGAACCACAGTATGTAGAGAACGGCGCAAACGGACCTCCTTCGGCTCCGTTTGGGTAGACTGTGTAGACCCCTTTAAGGCACATTTATTCCTGGCTATCTTAACACATCAAATTAACACTTGCCTAGTTAAATAAAGGTTCAATAAAGTAAATAAATAACAGATTAGTTAAAAAAGCTTATTTCTCTCAAATTTTGTTCACAAAATTGCTTAAATCCCTGTTAGTGAGCATTTCTCCTTTCTCCTCACACCTGACAGGTGTGGCATATCAAGAAGCAGATTAAACAGCATGATCATTACACAGGTGCACCTTGTGTGGGGACAATAAAAGGCCACTCTAAAAGCCGCCTCCAATGTCAATTTAGATAATCTGGCAGTACGTCCAACCTGCCTTCACAACCGCAGACCAGGTGTAACCATGCCAGCCAATGACCTCCACATCCGGCTTCTTCACCTGCGGGATTGTCTAAGACCAGCCACCCGGACAGTTGGTGAAACTGTGTGTTTGCACAACTGAAGAACTTCCACATAAACTGTCAGAAATCATCTCAGGGAAGCTCATCTGCATGCTATTCGTCCTCACCAGGGTCTTGATCTGACTGCAGGTTGGCGTCGTAACCGACTTCAGTGGGCAAATGCTCACCTTCGATGGCCACTGGCACACTGGAAAAGTACACTCTTCACAGATGAATGTCGGTTTCAACAGTACCGGGCAGAAGGCAGACAGCGTGTGTGGTGTCGTTTGGGCAAGCGGTTTGCTGATGTCAGCGTTGTGAACAGAGTGCCCCATGGTGACTTTGGGGTTATAGTAAACCTCAAATCTCCCTCCCTCCTTTAACATTAACATAGACTTGGCAGAGAGGAGACAGGAGCATGGAGGCTTTAATCACTTAGATTTCAGGAATCTGAAGTGAATGAACAGCTAAAGTGGACTTCTCTCAATGAGATGCTAAGCCTTTATCTTCTCAGCTAGAAGGGTCTCACTCACATGGAAACTAGGAGGGAAAAGGGTGCCCCCCCTTCACTATTGGTCAGGATGGGTTAACCTGGGTAGTTTCCCAATTCACTCATGGGACCTGGACACCATGAGGATGAAAAGACACTGATCATGTTTGAGAGCTTCAAATTCGTGATCCGTAGTGGGTAAATTGCATCTGACTGATCTACAAATAATGAGTAGTTATCATTGATGCAAAGTGATTTGTTGATTAGTCAGTTTGCAATTTCCTGCAATGTTGAACAAGCCCATTGCCTCATAGGTAGGCCCGTGGTCTTCACTTGCAATAAATTACCATGCAATGAACTTTCAAGTGTCAAGACAAAAACACAGTTAAAAGGAAAAATCTATATTTTAGATGGCTCCTCACCTTAAAACTAGCCTATTTGCCAAAAGAAATTGTAAAAACACATCAAACTTCAGATAACTTCAGCCATCACTAGCAAAACATCAACGTAAGTGAATGAGGCATGCATTACCTGTGTACAAAAGTGACTAAGTCACTTTTAAAGCTGCACTTTGCAGAAATTGCGACGCCAATTGCCGATTGCTAAAATTCGAATAGTTCTCCTAATTTCAGTTTATGTGACAAAACAAACACGTACAGTGCATTCGGAAAGTATTCAGATTTCTAAAAACCTGTTTTTGCTTTGTCATTATTGGTTATTGTGTGTAGATTGATTAGAAAATGTGTTTATTTAATCCATCTTAGAATAAGGCTGTCACGTAACAAAATGTGGAAAAAGTCCAAGGGTGCACTGTATAGTGTAGAGAATTATTGTACCATTATTGTACCATCTAAACCGCTGTGAAATGTATTTTCCATAACCCAAAATATTGTATTTTCAGCTGTTTGAAGCTGAAAGTAAACGATGCAAAAACAAAACTTAAGAATGGGAAGCATAGAAATTGTGCACATAGAACGTCTCCCAAGCCCGTACGGGAGTTGTAGCAATGAGACTAAAAAACAATTGGATACCACGAAATTGGGGAGAAAAAGGGGGTAAAATAAAAAAATAAAAAATAAAGTCTAAGAAGCGCTTCTTAGATTTTATTTTAGACTTGAGCGCTTCTTAGACTTGATTTTTTATTATTTTTATTTTACCCCCTTTTTCATGGTATCCAATTGTTTTTAGTAGCTACTATCTTGTCTCATCGCTACAACTCCCGTACAGGCGGCTTGGGAGAGACGAAGGTTGAAAGTCATGCGTCCTTCGATACACAACCCAACCAAGCCGCACTGCTTCTTAACACAGCGTGCATCCAACCCGGAAGTCAGCCGCACCAATGTGTCAGAGGAAACACTGGGCACCTGGCAACCTTGGTTAGCGCGCAATGCACCCGGACCGCCACAGGAGTCACTGGTGCGCAATGAGACAAGGTTAGCGCGCAATGCGCCCGGACCGCCACAGGAGTCACTGGTGCACGATGAGACAAGGATATCCCTACCGGCGAAACCCTCCCTAACCCGGACGACGCTAGGCCAATTGTGCGTCGCACCACGGACGACAGAGCCTGGGCGCGAACCCAGAGTCTATGTTGGCACAACTGGCACTGCAATACAGTGCCCTTAAACACTGCGCCACCCAGGAGGCCCCCCAGAGTTGCTTTTAATGAGAATGACAGATCTTTAACTCACATTTCTATGTGAATTTGGTCAGGTTAACTGTTAAACCCAGCCGTGTAATTCACAAGAGTGCCCAGGTGTACCCACTAGGGAGCCAGGCCCACCCAATCAGATCGAGCAAATATCTCTACTTGGCAGTGTTTCAAACTGACATAATTTGTCTTTTTACCTATACACGCAAACACCATCAGATATAATTCATAGCAAGCAATGCACTAGAATGACACAGATGAACTGGAATGACATTCACTACCATAGGATTGGTGGACAAAAATAACTAACTGAAAGCCACATACCCAATAAGCCACAAGAATGAACGCAATGAGGCATATGTCACTGTGCTTCTATTGCTATATGCACCATGCCACCGCCTACTTAATTTGTTCATTTAGCAAACAAGACAGCTCATAATACAGTGCCTTTATCAGCCAATAGGATCCCGAGAGGCGCAGTGGTCTAAGGCACTGCATCTCAGTGCAGTGGGGGGAATGTCCACGTGCAGGAACGGCCCGAAATGCGGGCTGCAGTTGCACACTATTGGAAATTGTTTACACCCTTGATAAAGATGAACAATAATGACTGTATAAAATAGATAATTCAAATACTGAGCTATATTGTATGTACATGCATTTTTTATTTATTTATATTATTTCATACTAATACAATTGCTCAGAGAAAGAAAGGTAGGGGTCAAAATTACTCTTGAATGAATTGTGAATAATGATGAGTGAGCAAGTTACAAATGTATCATAAACCCAAGACATGATAACCTCTCACCATTAGTAATAACAGGGGAGGTTAGAATGTTTTGGGGGTATGATCTTTGACCCTCTGAAACACAACCACAATGAACTGCAAATGCATCCAACAAGTTTGTAAAGTCACAAGCTTGATGTAGTTATTGAGTGCTAGGGATATGGGACCAAATATGAATATTTTGACTACATTATTTATAAGAATCTCTAGGGGTGTCAATTATTTTGACCCCCCAAAATATTACTTGTTAAACTAAACTTTTATTTAACTAGGCAAGTAAAATTATTATTTACAATGAAGGGCTACTCATGCCAAACCCAGACGACGCTGGAAGACGCAATTGTGCGCTCCCCGTGTAGTTCTCCCAATCACGGCTGGTTGTGATACAGCCTGGATTTGAACGAGTGTCTGTAGTGATGCCTCTAGCACTGAGATGCAGTGCCTTAAACCACTGGGCCACTCAGCTTCGTTCTTTCCTTGTTTTTCCTCAGCGTTCATAACCCTTAGCTAGAAAACGGGGAGAAATCGTTGCACAACTGATCGATATGTTACGATTTGATTTATCATATTACACAAACCAATTTGATCAATAACCAATAATATTAATTTCTCTGAGCAATTGTATTAGTATAAAGTAATACCATTTTATATTTTTTTATTGCATACAATATAGTCTAGTATTTGAATGATTTATTTTATTCAGTCATTATTGCTCATCTTTATCAAGGGTGTCCATGATTTTGGACCCCACTGTACATGACCACGAGGTCACATGGTAAGCCAGCAACGCGTGTTCGTTTGAGATGGAAAACTGCCTGAATATCTTATTCTGTGTCAATGTATAGTGGGCCACCATTCATCACATATTTGGTATGGGAATTAGATGGTAAGGCAGTTCATTTTAAAACCAAGGCCCCCCTCTTACCTGATGGACGAACACATCGACCGGAGACTCGAGCGGGACCCCCTCTCGGTTGGTCATGGACAAAAACCCAAAGCCCATGCGCACGTTGAACCATTTACATACGCCGACACCGTGGAAAGATTCCGAATCCTCCTCCGTACTTGGTCCTTCATCCTCTTCGGTCTTGCAGACTCCTGTAATTTAGAACAATATGTTAAACAATGTTCGTTTTACTATTTACCAGAACACTAAGAGAGGAGTGTGCGCGTAAAATTGTCATTCAGCTTTGTTCTTTCATTGTTTTTCCTCACGCATTCATAACCATTGGGTAGAAAACGGGGAGAAATCGTTGCAAAACCGATCGAATAACCAATCATATCAATAGGCCTAAATATAGACCTATAATTACAATACATAAACAACAATATTATAAGGGTCCGTAATAACAATAAACTACAATTCTATCTATGGCTAGAATTATTTGTTATTCTCCCATCTTATATTTCAATCTTTCACACGTAGGACCTATATATTTCACACTCATAGTGAGTATATATTAAGTGTACTAGTATGTGAGGAAACAACACAGGCCGACACGAAACGAATGACGAAACCTAGTATATCACTAAATGGCTGGGCAATGTTGAACTGAATTATATGGGCCTCTTGTTAGCTGCGTTTGTGCGACAGAAAAAAGTTACGTTGTGAAAATAAAACCAATCAATTTGCATTTACAAGACTACATTTGAAAATTCGTGTACAAAAATGACATTTACATTTATAAAGAGCCTACTTTGTCAACAACACGAGAACTTGAGTCTGGTTTGCCTATTGCGAACAAAATAAAGCATGTTTTGGTATTGACTAGGCAATTTTAAAAGGAAAATAGTTCCATCCTGTACACAATTTGAAATTCGTAAACTGGTATTCATTCTGTATCTCTTTAGAGACAGAGCCTACACTAAACACAATATATCGTCAGATTTTTACTCAACCTGGGAATTCCTGGTTAAACACAGAACCCATCTTGCCAATTCACGCCTTGAGTCAAAGGAAGCACCCAAGTTAATGTAGGATATCCTTTTCCCCTTTCGAGCCGCGTAATGCCCACGGTTTCCCACTTTTATGCCAAATGCGCAGAAAAGCAAAAACTTAACTTCGGTGGGAAAGTGGGAGGGCGAAATAAACAAAAGGGTCTGGCAACTTATCGCCCCAAACAATGAGGGGTGGGAGTCACAAGGAAGAATTTGTATAATAATTACCCAAGATCTAAAAGACAATTCAAGGTAACCCAGCCCCCTAAACCTCTTCATCTATGGCCAACAGAGACTCCTTGGCTCTATAGCATCAAACGAAATAACCAAGCAAAGTGTTTTAGTCCAAATTATTGGCCTACCTTCTGCCATGTTCTGTCCAGCTTGTCTTTAGTCTATATCAGTCCCTGTCCCCCCTGTGTTTTTGCCTGGACTTGTCGGGCCCTGCTCCGCGTTGGATCACGTCTTTATCCCTCCCCTGGTCAGTTTCCACTCTTGGTCAATATAGAAAGGACCAGGGAGCATCTTCTTCCTACCATCAACCAACCTCAACCCTCTCGGTCTGGTCCACGTGATTCCTAATTAGCCTACATGATTAATTGCACGTTCTTGATGTTGGAGGGCCCCACATATGTCGAGTGACCAATCACAATTCAGAGAGACCACCGCACAGTTGCTTATGCAGAGAGACCACCGCACACCACACCACTGCTTATCACGGCGCTAGCTCTGAGCCCCCACCCCCTGAGCCCCCACCCCATCTCTCTCTGTCCTGGGTGCGTATTTAGTGGCCAGCGACCCCACACAGCCTAATAAAATACAACGCAAATGGTCAGAGGCAACTGCAAACCCACCAGACAACGTTACACCCGAACATGGCCCATATATGGGAGATGTTGAATTTCAAATGTATAAATGAAATGTGTGCGTAACATATGTTTAATAAATATCCCTTAAACAATATATGATATAATAGGCTATTCAAAACAACTCCATGTTATAACTAAGCCTATTTTTATTTCGAAATTGGGTGATGAGATTAGGTGTAACGTGATTGGGTTCATGTTGAATACTCGATGTGTTCCATCGCAATCAGTCACTTTGCTGCTGCCGCAATGTTGCTGACCAGTTGTGGTTCATTTGAGGTGACGCATGGGAGGGGGATGGGACTGGATGGACACGAAGAGGTTTGGATCGGTCATCATCAAACCACTGCATTTTGATGTAGCCAGTGGACTTTGCCTCAAGTAATCTTCAGCGGGAAGTTCGAAGAGTAGCCTAAAGAAATAAAACCGCAACGACTCAAACGAAACAATTGTCTTTAGCACACCTCTTCTGGAATTGTGGCATGAAAAGTCAGGCCTATCTGTTCAAACGAATTCCCAGATCGATGGTGATTGATTGACTGTTTTCCTTGTAGAATGATTAATGAAGCAAAAATAAAACAATTTAACCTCCCCTATTAAATGCTCTCATTGACCTTTCTCTGGGGTGGTATAAGCCTAGTAGTTATATAATAATACAAAAATGTTTGCTTAAAATATAGTACAAATCTAATAATGCAATATAATTATTTGTATTATTATTGTATTTATTATCTATCTGCCTCGATTTAATTAATATACCAGTGATAACTGAAAATGTTATAATACTTTATTATAATATTATAATGACTAAGTTATGTTAAGATAAGCCCTGCAGTAGAATTAGCTCACTTTTTTTTTTACAATCGTGTTAAAAACATAATAGTGACAGGGAAACGTGTTTCAGGAAGAGATCAACCATTTTTAGCTTCCACGTTTGGTTGTGTTCGATATCCTTATCACCACGACGATAATAGTGACGAAACAACGTGTTTGAAAAGACAAGTGGTTTAAACGAAGGAGAGAGGTTGAGGTTGACAGGATTCAATAAACTTTGTATTGTATTCTTGATTACTGGACCTAAAATAGTTTTCTGATGTAGGCCAATGGTTTGTGTATTCCCTTAACGAAAGACTGAACCAAAACCAATGCGTGGATGACACAGACAGCGGCGCCACACTAATAAAACTAACGGTTTCTTTTTCTTTTCTTGTTTTTGGCAAAAAGCAATCATCCAATGAGCCTCTTAGAGATGCATGGGAGTCTCTCCTGTCTGAGGCAACACTGAATGCTATGCAAATGAGGGTTGCACCTCAATTTAGCAAGGAACATAGTCGCCAGAAGGAAAAAAAGAGATTCCATGATGAGACCTCTCAAGAAGAGACAACTCAGGACAGTGCAGCAACGGTGTTTCAGAACACAGTGTTTTTTTACTGCTCTGGACAACATCCATAGCAGTGGTGTGGACATTAAGTCCCACACCACTGCAAAAAGTGGGGAATAATATTCTGCTGTTTTGAAAATTGGGCAGATCAGTGAGGATAAAGTCCCTTCTGTGTGCCAAACACTGATCATGAAGCATTCCAGAGATCTTACACCTGAGTTTAAAATTAAGTAAGACACACGAACACTGTATATCCCCCCTAACTTGTCCCATCTTGGTCTCCTGAATGCAATTTGTAAGATGCAGCTGCAAAGCATTTTTGGAGAAGTGTGTATTGCTTTACGTATATTTTGCATTGCTTTACGTACACTGTCTGTGACTGTTGCTGGCGGCGAGAGAGCTTTCAGTAAGCTAAAACTGATTTTTTTGTGTAAATATCTGAGGTCCACTATGTCCCAGGACAGTCTTTGCAGTCTTGCCATGCTGTCCATGGAAAGTCAGTTAGCTAGAAAGCTGGACATCAAAGACTTACACATTACATTCCATGCAGTTTGGCTTCAGAGCGAAACACTCCACAGAAACGGCCAACTGCTTTCTTCTGGAAAATGTGAAGTCCAAGATGGACAAAGGGGGTGTTGTTGGGGCTGTGTTTCTGGACCCAAGGAAGGCTTTTGATACTGTTAACCATGAGATTCTCATCATAAAATTGTCCAAGTTCAACTTTTCCCCCTTGAGATGGATGAAATCATACCTTGAAGGCAGAACTCAGTGTGTCAGAGTGAGCAATGAGCTGTCGCCCACTCTTAGCTATGATGTGGGCATGCCCCAAGGGTCAATACTGGGGCCCCTCCTGTTCAGCCTGTACATTAATGATCAGCCTTCTGTCTGTACTGGGTCTGAAGTTCAAATGTATGCAGATGATACAGTGATATATGTGCATGCAAAGAGCAAACAACAAGCTGCACAAGAACTCACTACTGTAATGGTCCAGGTTACAAAGTGTCTCAGTGACTCGTGTTTGCATCTCAATGTGAAAATAACTGTTTGCATGTTCTTTACAAAGAGGGCAACAGATGCTACTGAACCAGATGTCTATGTGTCAGGGGAGAAGCTTCAGGTGGTATCTGATTTTAAGTACTTTGGCATCATACTTGATTCCAACCTCTTTTTTAAAAAGCATGTGAAAAAGATCATTCAGATTCAACCTAGCTAATTTCCAATTTATACGAAGTTGTTTGACTACAGAGGTAGCAAAACTGTATTTCAAATCTATGATTCTCCCCCAATTAACATACTGCTTGACTAGTCGGGCCCAAGCTTGCTGTACAACATTAAAACCTATTAAGTCTGTCTACAAACAGGCTCTCAAAGTGCTTGATAGGAAACCCAATAGCCATCATCACTGTTACATCCTCAGAAAGCATGAGCCCCTGAGTTGGGAAAATCTTGTGCAATACACCGACGCATGTCTTATATTCAAGATCCTAAATGGCCTGGCTCCCCCTCCACTCAGTATTTTTGTTAAACAGAAAACCCAAACAAATGGCAGCAGATGCACAAGGTCCACCATGAGAAGTGACTGTGTAGATCCCTTAAGGAAAAGCACCTTTAGTAAATCTGCTTTCTCTGTGAGAGCTTCCCATGTCTGGAATACACTGCCATCAGACACACATAACTGCACCACCTATCACACTTTCACAAAATGTATGAATACATGGCTAAAGGTCAATCAGATTTGTGAACATGGTCCCTAGCTGTGTGTTGTTTGTCTGTTGTCTGTTTTGTCTTGCTGCTTTTTGTTCTGTGTTGCTCTGTCTGTATGCTACGTCTTGCTTGTTCTATGTTGCTCTGTCTGTATGCTATGTCTTGCTTATTTTATGTTGCTCTGCGTGTGCTCACTGCTCAATGATTGTCTATATTGTAATTGTTTTTAATAACCTGCCCAGGCTGTGGTTGAAAATTAGCCGGCTGGCTAAAACCGGCACATTTACTGAAACGTTGGTTAATGTGCACTGTCCTTGTAAAAATAAAATAAACTCAAACTCAAACTCAAACTTGATCAGGGACTTTGCTAGCAAGAAGTCTCAGCGCTGGGCTCTTGGTGAGTAAGACTGAGCAAGGGCCAGTGATAACTGTAAATGGCATGGCTATGGATATTGGATCACTACACACATGATGCCCACAGGCTGAGAACAAGATATATCTCAAAGTAATGGCTGGATTGCCATACAATTTGTTGTGCACAATCAAGACCCCAAGCAGAAGAAACCTATTGATTTGGTGACCACGTGACCTTTCCTCTAGCGCCACCATCAGGCCTTTTCCTTTTCATTTTGTTTTCCATTTTCCATTTCCACTTTTACAGCTGCTTATTGTCTAGTTGGTATGCATACTTAGTTCAAAAAAATCTGCTGCTGATTTTATTATTTTGTTTGTTATATAATTCTATAGATGATAATGTAAATTTATTTTAATTGAAGAAGTTAATGTATATTTAAGTCATACTTATTTTAAGTTATTCATTAATGTTAAGAGAATTTTCCATTCAAGAATTTGTACCATTAAAATTACATTTAGACTGTAAAGATGGCCTTTAGCACATTTCTTATAGAGGGTATCAGTCTTGCATCAAATAGTGAATTCCACTGGATGCAGAATGTTGCATGCATGTCTACACAGTGTTATATTTTCACAGCTCACTGTCAGTAAATATCGTACAGTAAATATTGGACTACAAGAGAGTTGCAAGCCTGCAAAGGTAGAGTTATTTAAAGCTTTGAATGGGTCGATTGGGTTCTGGAGGTGTTTGGTTACAGAAACTGAGCAGGGTTGGTGTGGCCTGTGGGGCCCAATGTGATAACTTTTCATGGGGCCCAAAATCTCTGGCGGCGCCCCTGGATACAGAGAACGCCATCAATCGTTATCTTCATTGGTTAATAGCCCATGAGCCATATATGGATGGTTCTGTTCATAACTTTAATTCTAGTTGGCAGTAGGTCCTATGTCATCCATATACACTTAATTGTCTTGTTTATTGTACAACACGCTGTTTCTTGTTCAAAATGATTGTATAGCTTGATTAGGTTGCGTCATAAACTTACGAACTGATTCATAAAATGTAGTTGAAGAGAACAATGGCAATTGCTTCGGGTGGGATTAAGGGGACACTGTCATTTCTGCAAAGTTTTAATTCTAAAAACAAAACATTGAAAAAAAGCATTTTAAACTATAGGCTACAAAGTGCTTATGTTAAATCTCTACTGTAAACAAACGGCTATATAAGGTTCCACACATCAGTAAGCGTTCATAAATAGCACAGTTGCACATAAGCTCCACACATTGAACTGGTTCACAACCTGTTGCTCAACTAAAGCTGCGTTTACACAGGCAGACCAATTCTGATCTTTTGCCTAATTATTTGCAAAAAATCTGATCTGATAGGTCAAAATACTATTAGTTGAAAAAGGTCAGAATTGGGCAGACTGTGTAATGCAGCCTAAAACTACTAGGGGAATGCAGACAACTGCCAATAGTGTTGTCAATTACAGTGGAAACCTCAACGCCATCTGCAAAAATAATGATTTACTATTTAGAACCATGGATAAGACATTCCGTAATTTACCAATATGGTCAAAAATAATATGCATCTATATGCATTTATAGGCATATATGACAGTGTTTCTACACCTGCATTGCTTGCTGTTTGGGGTTTTAGGCTGGGTTTCTGTACAGCACTTTGAGATATCAGCTGATGTACGAAGGGCTATATAAATAAATAAATAAATTTTTTTTTTTTTTTTTCATCAAATGCTTTTGCTATCCCTTATGGATAAAAAAAATACACGTGGCCAAAAGTATGTGGACACCTGCTCGTCGAACATCTCATTCCAAAATCATGAGCGTTAATATGGAATTGGTCCCCCCGTTGCTGCTATAACAGCCTCCACTCTTCTGGGAAGGCTTTCAACTAGATGTTGGATAATTTCTGCAGGGACTTTCTTCCATTCAGCCACAAGACTATTAGTGAGGTTGGACACTGATGTTGGGCGATTAGGCCAGGCTCACTGTCTCCATTCCAATACATCCCAAAGGTGTTCGATGGGGTTGAGATCAGGGCTCTGTGCAGACCAGTCAAGTTCTTCCACACCGATCTTGACAAACCATTTCTGTATGTACCTCGCTTTGTGCACAGGGCATTGTCATGCTGAAACAGGAAAGACCCTTCCCCAAACTGTTGCCACAAAGTTAGAAGCACAGAATCGTATAGAATGTAATTGTATGCTGTAACGTTAGCTTAGTGGTTAGAGTGTTGGACTAGTAACCGGAAGGTTGCAAGTTCAGACCCCCGAGCTGACAAGGTACAAATCTGTCGTTCTGCCCCTGAACAGGCAATTAACCCACTGTTCCTAGGCCGTCATTGAAAATAAGAATTTGTTCTTAACTGACTTGCCTAGTTAAATAAAGGTAAAATAAATACAAATCCACCAAACTTTACAGTTGGCACATTTGGGCAGGTAGCGTTCTCCTGGCATCTGCCAAACCCAGATTCGGCAGTTGGACTGCGAGATGGTGAAGTGTGATTCATCACTCCAGAGAACTTGTTTCCACTGCTCCAGAGTCAAATGGTAGCGAACGTTACAGCACTCCAGCCAATGCTTGGCATTGCACATGGTGATCTTAGGCTTGTGTGCGGCTGCTCGGCCATGGAATACCGTTTCATGAAGCTCCTGACGAACAGTTGCTTACAGAGGCAGTTTGGAACTCGGTAGCCACACCTGTCAGCAACAGGTGTGGCTGAAATATTCAAATCCACTATTTAAAAGGGTCTCCACATACTTTTGGCCATGTAGTGTATATATAAATAAATATATAAATAGGACACAAAGGCATTATTCCTACATCTACATCAAGAGTATGAAGACATAGTTGCATTATTGTGTATTTTATATATCAACTGAAGTTGAAAAGGTACTATCCTGATTTCAGTCTTAACCATGCCCTTCCCACCAAATACACATATGCACGTTTTAGCACATTCACATAGATTGATGAGCAAATCTGAACAAATAGGCTACAACGATATGCAGAACCATCAAGTAACACCCTGGTGTAGGCTACTGACAAAGCCACACTTTTATTTATTTCACCTTTATTTAACCAGGTAGGCCAGGTGAGAACAAGTTCTCGTTTACAACTGCGACCTGGCCAAGATAAAGCAAAGCAGTGCGACAAAAACAACACCACAGTGTTACACATGGGATAAACAAACGTACAGTCAATAACACAATAGAAAAATCTATATACAGTGTGTGCAAATGTAGTAAGATTAGGGAGGTAAGGCAATACATAGGCCATAGTGGCGAAATAATTACAATAAAGCATTAACACTGGAGTGATAGATGTGCAGATGATGATGTGCAAGTAGAGATACTGGGGTGCAAAAGATCAAAAATAAATAACAATATGGGGATGAGGTAGTTGGGTGGACTATTTTCAGATGGGCTATGTACAGGTGCAGTGATCGGTAAGCTGCTCTGACAGCTGATGCTTAAAGTTAGTGAGGGAGATATAAGTCTCCAGCTTCAGTGATTTTTGTAATTCATACAGTCATTGGCAGCAGAGAACTCGAAGGAAAGGCAGCCAAATGAGGAGTTG
Organism: Oncorhynchus kisutch; assembly: GCF_002021735.2. Lineage (NCBI taxonomy): Eukaryota > Metazoa > Chordata > Actinopteri > Salmoniformes > Salmonidae > Oncorhynchus > Oncorhynchus kisutch. The sequence goes on along the minus strand of NC_034175.2, from coordinate 24,733,107 downwards.
GCTTTGGGGATGACCAAGGAAGTATACCTGCTGGAGCGCGTGCTACGGGTGGGTGTTGCTATGGTGACCAGTGAGCTTAGATAAGGCGGGGTTTTACCTAGTAAAGACTTATAGATGACCTGGGGCCAGTGGTTTCGGCGACGAATATGAAGCAAGGGCTAGCCAACGAGAGCATACAGGTTGCAGTGGTGGGTAGTATATGGGGCTTTGGTGACAAAACAGATGGCACTGTGATAGACTACATCCAATTTTCTGAGTAGAGTGTTGGAGGCTATTTTGTAAATGACATCACCGAAGTCAAGGATTGGTAGGGTAGTCAGTTTTACAATGTTTATCAGCATGAGTGAAGGATGCTTTGTTGCGAAATAGGAAGCCAACTCTAGATTTAATTTTGGAATGGAGATGCTTAATATGAGTCTGGAAGGAGAGTTTCCAGTTTAACCATACACCTAGGTATTTGTAGTTGTAAACGTACACATACACAGGCCTACCAAGACATAGTTAAAAAGAGGAAAAGATCCATTCACAATTGTCCCATTAAAATGCCCCGGTATAAAGGAGAGTGAAGATTTCGTCCTTGAGTTGTTTTAGAATTTTTAGAGTTGAGCATACTATGCTGGATGTTCATGCTAATGACGCACAGTGAGCAAAAAATAATCTACCACTAGAGGCCAGTATAGTTCTTTCACAATACAGATAAGGTTTGGCATGTGGAATTGTTGAGATATGCCAATGGCCACACAATACACGTTGGTCATACAGTAGGCCTCTCCCTACCATTAAAACGAAAACAGTGTGTAGGTTTGACTTTCCAAAATGATCAGATGCACTTTGAAGGAATACCCTACTATGATGCCTGATGAGATTCATTCTGAGATGATCAAGACTGAAAGAATGCCATGCACTCAGTAATCTCAAAACCAAATCAAATCAAACGTTATTGGTTGCATACACATATTTAGCAGATGATATTGCGGGTGTAGCGAAATTATTGTGTTCTAATCTTGGTTACCCAGAAGTAAAATTCTCCCACAAGAGATTACACTCTTGGAGAGTTATATAAAACCTAAAGGTTCTTCGGCTGACCCCCTTTGAAGAACCATTTTTGAACCCCCCGTAGCTTACTTAATAAACACAACAGTCTTATAAAAATGTTCTACTGCTGGCTTTATGCAGTATAATACAGTAGTCCTAAATCTGCTTTTTTTTACAATATCCACACACAAATAGTTCAGGAAAGTCAAGTTGTGTATGGCCCAGTACATCACTGGGGCCAAGCTTCCTGCCACCCAGGACCTCTATACCAGGCAGTGTCAGAGGAAGACCCTAAAGACTGTCAAAGACTCCAGCCACCCTAGTCATAGACTGTTCTCTCTGCTACCGCAGGGCAAGCGGTACCGGAGCACCAAGTCTAGGTCCAAGAGGCTTCTAAACAGCTTCTATCCCCAAACCATAATACTCCTGAACATCTAATCAAATTGCTACCTAGACTATTTGCATTGCCCCCCCCCCCCTTTAATAACTCTACCTACATGACCGGTGACCCCGTATTTGTTACTTTTAGTTCTTATTTTATAGGTATTTTTCTTAAAACTGCATTGTTGGTTTAGGGATTGTAAGCATTTCCCTGTATGATTGACCTACACCTGTTGTATTTGGCGCATGTGACAAATAACATTTGATTTGATTATTGATTTGATTTTATGATGCTTTTGAAGTTTTGCAAACCAATGAACAAAAGCAAACAAACAAGCATCTGTCTTTATGAATTATCAACAGCCCTTGCTTCCTTTGCCTACTCTTATGTGCCCTTATTTGACACCCGACGTACTGACGCTGCGCGGCGCTGCGGTTCATCCGTTGTAGGTAGACGTACCGCTGCTGATGAGGATGTTGAAACGATGTGACAGACACCCTGGAGCTTTTTCCCCTTTCACGAGAGTTAGAAAACATGCCGATGAACTAATGAGTTCATACTGTCTGTGTGTGAGTGTGTGAGAGTCGATGTCAGCGCCCCTGTGGAAATCTAATTAGCATAATAAAAATATCCCCATAAATATCTGTCATTTTAAGGTAGAGATATATATATACATATTTGCATTGGATGCGCCTCAATCCACCACATCTGCTAATCTCGCAATTCTGCATCTGTGGTGAAAGGTGGCAGAGCTAGTGCTATGTTTGTCAGACCATGAGACATCCCCAAAAAATTGGTCTTCTCACAAAATCACATGTACAGTCCAAACGGTTTGGCCTACAAACTATGTAGGCCTCACAAGACTAATCTGAAGTTTCCCGGTACCAGATTTTAAAAAACGTGTGGAAGTATGTATGGAGTCTGTTTAGTGGCAAAACAATACGTGGTTAAATACATGTTAAAATATATACACTACACAATAAAAGTTTGGGGCCACTTAGAAACGTCTTTGTTCTTGAAAGAAAAGCCCATTTTTTGTCCATTAAAATAACATCAAATTGATCAGAAATACAGTGTAGACATTGTTAATGCTGTAAATTACTATTGTAGCTGGAAACTGATTGTAGCTGCTACAACTGATTGTAGCTGATTTTTAATGGAATATCTACATAGGCGCACAGAGGCCCATTATCAGCAGCCATCACGCCTGTGTTCCAATGACACGTTCTGTTAGCTAATCCAAGTTGATCATTTAAAAAGGCTAATTGATCATTAGAAAACCCTTTTGCAATTATTGCCACACCCTGATCAGTTTCACCTGTCCTTGTTATTGTCTCCACCCCTTCCAAGTGTCGCTTGTTATCCCTGGTGTATTTATCCTTGTGTTTCCTGTCTCTGTGCCAGTTCATCTTGTACATACAAGTCAACCTGTGTGTTTTTACTGTGCGCCTGCCTTTTCTATTCTCTTTTACTAGTCCTCCCGGTTTTGACCCTTGCCTGTTTTCTGGACTCTGTACCTGCCTGCCTGACCATTCTGCCTGCCCTGACCTCGAGCCTGCCTGCCTGCCTGCCACACTGTACCTCCTGGACTCTGAACTGGTATGGACCTTTTGCCTGTCCACGACCATTCTCTTGCCTACCCCTTTTGGATATAATAAATATCAAAGACTCAAACCATCTGCCTCCCATGTCTGCATCTAGGTCTCGCCTTGTGCCCTTATAATTATGTTAGCACAGCTGAAAACTGTTGTTCTGATTAAAGAAGCAATACAAACTGGCCTTCTTTACACTAGTTGAGTATCTGAGGCATCAGCATTTGTGGGTTAGATTACAGGCTCAAAATGGCTGGAAACAAAGAACTTGCTTCTGAAACTCGTCAGTCTATTCTTATTCTGAGAAATGAAGGCTATTCCATGCGAGAAATTGCCAAGAAACTGAAGATCTCGTACAACGCTGTGTACTACTCCCTTCATAGAACAGAGCAAACTGGCTCTAACCAGAATAGAAAGAGGAGTGGGAGGCCCTGGTGTACAACTTAGCAAGAGGACAAGTACATTAGTGTCTAGTTTTAGAAACAGACGCCAAGTCCTCAACTGGCAGCTTCATTAAATAGTACCCGCAAAACACCAGTCTCAATGTCAACCGTGAAGAGGCAACTCCGGGATGCTGGCCTTCTAAGCAGAGTTCCTCTGTCCAATGTCTGTGTTCTTTTGCCCATCTTAATATTTCCTTTTTATTGGCCAGTCTGAGATATGGCTTTTTCTTTGCAACTCTGCCTTTGCAAACCAATGACAGCCTCTTCACTGTTGACGTTGAGACTGGTGTTTTGCAGGTACTATTTCATGAATCTCCTCCAGATACTCAAGTAGTCTTAAGAAGGCCAGTTTTATTGCTTCTTTAATCAGAACAACAATTTTCGGCTGTGCTAACATAATTGCAAAAGGGTTTTCTAATGATCAATTAACCTTTTAAAATGATAAACTTGGATTAGCTGACACAACGTGCCATTGGAACACAGGAGTGATGGTTGCTGATAATGGGCCTCTGTACACCTATATCGATATTCCATTACAAATCAGCCATTTCCAGCTACAATAGTCATTTGCAACATTAACAATGTCTACACTGTAGTTCTGATCAATTTGATGTTATTTTAATGGACCAAAAATGAGCTTTTCTTTCAAAAACAAGGACATTTCTAAGTGACCCCAAACCTTTGAACGGTAGTGTGTGTGTATATATACGTTTCCTGATCTGTTTTATATATTTCTCAGATATAGGACAGACACTTCAGAACGAACTCCCTTTAGATTTTTTTTTGAGACTCTCTGTCGTCCCGTGTAGCGAATATGTTATGCAATGCGTTTATATGGTCTAATAGAAGTTAGGCCAAAAATAATTTAGCATGAAATATTTTTTAAATATATTTTTGTTATACTTCAAGGGGTCTTAAAATTCCTAATCAAATAGAAAAATTGCCCTTGGTATGAGCTTAAAACAATTTAAATTAGCTTAGTAGGCCCCCGGTTTAGACATGGCTAAGACTGTTATGGATTAAGGCAATACCACTTTCACCGATGACCACCTCATTGGAAAGGTATACGGTATGAGTTAAAGACTGGAGTCTATATGGCTTTATTGTTCATTTGACAGCATGTTCATCCTGTAGGCTACTCTGCAACTTTGCAACTCTGACCTTATTGCGTATGTAACTTACAGTCGATTATCATCATCAATAAGGCTCCAATATCCTACTTTGTATAGGTACATGCATAGCCTATAGTTGCCAACCATCAGTCCCCTTGCGCCAAACATTATGTAAAACAAATCTCAGTATAACACCAGACCGGCCAAAGCTCCGCCTCCATGTAGCAAAACATGGACTGTAAAAAGCAGCCAATGGCGCCGATGGCGAATTGCTACCATGGACAGCGACCACGGAGTGTGCACGTCCAGGATCTCGTTGCATTGAATTTAGAACGTTTTCGTTGCTGTCACTACGTGGGTTTACTTCCGAGCCTAATGTAAAGCATTAGGTAGGAGACACATCCGAGCCAGCAGCGAAAAGCGAAATAGTGTAACAGAGTGACGACAATACAGCCATCAGAAGCCAACATCTGATTGTAGCCTATGGACGATAGAAAGACATCAGAGAGATTTGATCACTTGACATGGAGGCTATTCTTATTCGAAATGTGCACATTTTCTCCAAGAGCTCATATAATCAGATGGTGCTATTGCCTTCATCATTGCAATTGGGGAAAACTAATCCAAATGTGTAATGTATCCTTATTTCACATTCTACACTGAAACAAGGTAACGTGGGCTCCTTAAGACAACGATATTCTGTTAACCGGTTGAATTGAGCAAGTTAACTCCGCTTGAGAACCTGATAAAGGGACAAATAATTTCACATCACTGAGATCTAAATGCAATACCAGATTCCACTGCGTCATGCAACGCGACCATTAGGCTTCGTCCGCAATCATGTAGGCTAATAGTTATTAGGCAATTAATCATAAAGTTATACATTTTCTGCGTTCCTGTATCATTTTCTAGAGTGTAGTAGGTGAACTGTTATAGTATACTGCCTATAGGCTATACGACGTTTGGAGAAAAGCAAGTCTTATCGACATCGCTGACTTCAGCCGACCACGAACCCCCGGTTCACTCCAGCAGGAATCACATTTGAGAGACAATCTACCCGCAATGGCCAGGCTGCGGAAGAAAGCGTGCATAGCTCTGTTTTTATTTACACTCTTCGTTTTTGGAACCATGATGGGTTTGAGAACTCTGAAGCCCAGCGATGGGTTCTCAGACCTGGCCCCGGGGTTGGGCCTCCTGCCGATGATTGGAGGAAGGATGGACCGGCGCTCGGTGTCCCAAGACGTCGTCTCCTCCCCGGGGCAGGTGCGCGCCAAAGTAGTTTTATCAAACTCGGGACCTGAAGGAACCATATTTTATGACGTCCACATATTTTACAGCGTGTGGTACGGGAACCCATCGATGGATGGGAAATACATGCACTGGGACCATGTCCTCGTGCCACACTGGGACCCCAAAATCGCCGCCAGTTACCCGAAAGGGAGGCATATGCCGCCGGAGGACATCGGCTCCAGTTTCTACCCTGAGCTCGGTCCGTACAGCTCGAGAGATCCGGATGTATTGGAGTCACACATGGAGCAGATTGGAGCGGCTGCTGCAGGTAGAGTGCAAAGGTGAAGTGGTTCTTCTATCCTGAAACATACAAACACGTTTTAACATTCGCATTAGTTTGGTTGCTGCTGTGCCTGTGCAGTTAACTTTAAAGTTTTGACATTTTGTTCAACTTTGAGCACAGCTACAATAGGATATATATGGGCCAAAGATTTGAATGACTAACTTTGATGCATATAGGCTATATATTCTTCCAGATGTATACTGTGATGCCTTATGTCTGACTGATGACATGTTCCTTCCTACATGCAGTGACTCTTTAGACCCCATTTTTAAAAATCGTAATGGTGGGTATCTTTCAGTACACGCATGAAGTGACAGCTCATAAATGTATATGTTGCAGCCAGAGAAAGTATTTTCCACGTCCTGATAGAGGGGAATATCAAAAACGGTTTCTGTCAAGCAGCCAGCACAACAGGCCACTGGCACAGACACAGAGTATGCATGCAGCTAATTGATCAAGCCATGTCCACTTGGGTCACAAGCTGTGTGGAATATTTGATTACAATATCTAAAAAGCCATGGTCGCGCGTATTAAAAAGTTATGGCCGCACAATTCGTTTTTATTCACTTCTCTTGCGCTCTGCCGGTTTATTTCAGCACTCATGTAGTGGACAGCTCCGCACGCTCACCTAAGCCCACCAGCAGCCTTATAAGGGGTGCGTAACCGGTGGCAGTGAAGTCAGACGCAGGAGAGCAGAACTTGGTAATAGCCGGAGCAGTTTAATAGAAAAACCAACGGCATAAAAATAACAAGATATTTGGTTTAAAAAATCCGTTGCGCACCAATAAACACGTGCACAAGGACATACAGTAAACAATCCCACACAAAGACATGGGGGGACAGAGGGTTAAATACACAACAAGTGATTGAGGGAATTGAAGCCAGGTGTGAGGAAAAACACGACAAAACACATGGGAAATAAAAAGTGGATCGATGATGGCTGGAAGACCGGTGACGCTGAGCGCCGCCCGAACAAGGAGAGGACCCGACTTCGGCGGAAGTCGTGACCATCCTTTTCTCACAGCAGTTTTAGAACAGTGTTAATCTTGACATCCACTTCCAAGCAATCATGAATGTGAACAATTGAACACTTGAATAATATGTGTTTGCTGCTTATCTGTATTTCACTGAGATCGAACATACAAACAGATGAACGTCAGGCCGCGCGAATAGGAAGTCCCCTTTTTACTCTAAAAAGTGATTGAAAATCCATCAGTCAGTAGAAGGAGCCCTTAAGTCTTATAAGATAAGTGGCCATGACTGTCCACTGCAAAGGTCAGCACTGAAAACCATAACCGGAAGTGGCATGTACATTGTCTGAAATAAGTAGCCTATGTTTTCAACGAAAAATGTAAGCAACTTGTATTGACCAAAATGGGAGTGATGATGCCTTGGAGTTTGGTGTGAAAACGACTGATGTGGCAGCCAATCGAGCCATGCTAATGTTGTCTGCCTTCGGCTGAACTGGTTATTGTACACCATCCGGAAAATAATCGTCCCTTCCCATTTCTTTCCCCTCCCTTCCCCTTAAACCGAACACTGTGACAGATGGAACACAGAAAGGCCAACTGAATGTGCTTAGTTAAAATGAGTCAATTTAATTAAAGCCACGGGCACAAAGACCCATAAAAAAATCCAAATAATATCCTGCTTGCAGCGGTGACTGATTCCACTCCGCGAGAAGCCCATAATAAAATGAATAGTGCGAACATAACTTTTTAATACATGTGACCATGGATTTTTTGAAATTGCAATCAAATATTCCACACAGCTTGACCAAAGTGGACATGCCTGTCTTGCTGGCTGCTTGACAGAAACCGTTTTTGATATTCCCCTCTATGAGCGCGTGGGAAACAATTCCTCTGGCTGCAACGTAGACATTTATGAGCTGTCACTTCATGTGTGTACTGAAAGATGCTCACTCTTACGATTAAAACAGAGTGCATAAAGATTAACTGCATGTAGGAAGGCATTTTTCATCACTCAGATATGAGGCATCACTTATGCTGGATAAAGATACAGTAGAATGGTTGCCTGTTGGAATAAAGGAGACAGAGAGCACGAGCAATGTGCAACGCAAGCAATGTATGCCAAATGAGCCATAACAGTATACAGTTGAAGTTGGAAGTTTACATACACTTAGGTTGGAGTCATTAAAACTCGTTTTTCAACCCCTCCACAACAAATTAGAGTTTTGGCAAGTCGGTTAAGACATTACTTTGTGCATGACACAAGTCATTTTTCCAACAATTGTTTACAGATTATTTCACTCATATTTCACTGTATTAGAGGTGTACCTGTGGATGTATTTCAAGGACTACTTTCAAACTCAGTACCTCTGCTTGACATTATGGGAAAATCAAAAGAAATCAGCCAAGACCTCAGAAAAAAATTGTAGACCTCCACAAGTCTGGTTCATCCTTGGGAGCAATTTCTGAACGCCTGAAGGTACCACGTTCATCTTTACAAACAATAGTACGCAAGTATAAACACCATTGGACCATGCAGCCGTCATACCGCTCAGGAAGGAGACGCGTTCTGTCTCCTAAAGATGAACACACTTTGGTGTGAAAAGTGCAAATCAATCCCAGAACAACAGCAAAGGACCTTGTGAAGATGCTGGAGGAAACAGGTACAAAAGTATCCATATTCACAGTAAAACGAGTCCTATATCAACATAACCTGAAAGGCCGCTCAGCAAGGAAGAAGCCACTGCTCAAAAACCGCAATAAGAAAGCCAGACTACGGTTTGCAACTGCACATGGGGACAAAGATTGCACTTTTTGGAGAAATGTCCTCTGATCTGATGAAACAAAAATATAACTGTTTGGCCATAATGACCATCATTATGTTTGGAGGAAAAAGGGGGAGGCTTGCAAGCCCGAAGAACACCATCCCAACCGTGAGGCACGGGGGTAGCAGCATCATGTTGTGGGGGTGCTTTGCTGCAGGAGGGACTGGTGTACTTCACAAAATAGATGGCATCATGAGGTTGGAAAATTATGTGGATATATTGAAGCAACATCTCAAGACATCAGTTAAAAGTTAAAGCTTGGTCGCAAATAGGTCTTCCAAATGGACAATGACCCCAAGCATACTTCCAAAGTTGTGGAAAAATGGCTTAAGGACAACAAAGTCAAGGTATTGGAGTGGCCATCATAAAGCCCTGACCTCAGTCCTATAAAATAATTGTGGGCAGAACTGAAAAAGTGTGTGCGAGTAAGGAGGCCTACAAACCTGACTCAGTTAAACTAGCTCTGTCAGGGGGAATGGGCCAAAATTCACCCAACTTATAGTGGGGAAGCTTGTGGAAGGCTACCCGAAACGTTTGACCCAAGTTAAACAATTTAAAGGCAATGTTACCAGCTACTAATTGAGTTTATGTGAACTTCCGACTTCAACTGTACATCTGGCAGAATATGTAGACTATATGCATCAAAGTTAGTAATTGAAGTCAGTGGAACTCTTGAGGAATGTTGGCCCATAGAGATCCTATTGTAGGCCTACAACTGGCAGCGATCACATCAATAAGTCCTTCAAGCCAATCCAGAACCCTTTGGGGATGTAGGCAACTATCACATATATCAATGTCAACATCACACTGACCAATATGACTTAAAATGGTGTAACAGGGACATCACGAGGTATCAGAGATGTGTGGTCATTGAAATAGAATGACTAGAATGGACAATCCCATTAAAGTCAATGTTCTGTGATAGGTGGACCAGCAGCCATATTGGGTGTATTGTAAATTTGCCATGCTATGAGCGGCTTTTCCCTTTCTAGTAATTTTTTTCAACATTCTAGTAATTATATTTCTGTGTGGGGTATAGCCAACCTGAAAGGTCCTGTGTGGAGACTTAGAGAGACTTGTCCTGTGTGGTCTAGGGGTGCTGGTGCTGTCCTGGTATCCTCCGGGCCTGGCCGATGACAACGGGGAGCCCACAGAGGACCTGGTGCCGTCCGTCTTGGACGCTGCTCACAGACACAACCTCAAGGTAAGGAACGGAACAGACAGACAGACAGACAGACAGACAGACAGACAGACGCTTTGCTTTGGAATCAGTGTTTGGGATTCATGAGCTCTGGATAAGAATGTGTGCTTTGGTAAGGAATCTTCCAAAGAACAAAGTTACACAACCAACTGGTAAACATATCCTAATACTGTACAATAGTATTATAATACACAATAGTGTACCATTACTTCAAAAAAGTTGATAGCCAAGTGTGACATGACTTTGAGTAGGCAGCGTGAAGGGAGGATGAGGATATCTCTAACTAAGAGCAGAGGGGACATAATAAAGCTGCCGGCAGGAACTGTTGTTTATGGGATGAGCAGGGAAACACATCAGGGACTACTACATGACCTATTGCCAAATTAGGTCAGAAAATGCCATCCCAGAGATAACGACTGCGTCAACGTCGACACGTCGAGTCCCCTCTGCCTGCTGTCACGGACTGCATTGAAGCTCATGAGCCTTTTAGAGGTCCCTTTCTTCGTAATCCGATACGTGTAACATCGGATGGTAGATGCCCAGTAGATGCAGCAGAGACATAGTAGCTTTTCAAGATGTTCAGAGGAAAAAAACATACTCCAAGTGAGCTGTACTGGCTTGATCCGGCAGCATCTTGGATGACATAACCGATATATAAAAACAGCCACGCAGCCGTTTGAGTGGTGTGTATCCATTCACCCTGAGTGGTTGGAAGTGTGTGAGAATGTGTCTAAGACACTTTAAGGCAGTTTAAGTGGTGTACATTATGCTGAATATTGGTATATAGGACTTTGGGTGGTGTATCCAGGGGTGAATTTTTCAAACACCTGAAACAGCATTTTCCTGCAATCTAGAGCAATAATTATTATGCCTAATTCTATGTAAAAACAATGTATATTTTTCTCCATAGGTTATCTAAGCATACCTCTTTATGTGTGTGGCCCCTAATTATGATAAAGCGTGGGCTTAAAAATGAAGTTGTGTATTTCATTTAACATCTGAAAAATAAAAAACAGGACAAATCTGAGGGGGCACTATGGGCAGAACACTTCTGGGTATCTGTGTGTCAGTAGACAGCTGTGCGGCAGGATGACTTGCATTTGTGTGTGTGTGTGTGTGTGTTTGTTTGAAAGATCCATTGCAGCTGTTTTTATCTCAATAAAATCACCGTACTGTGATTGTTTTCAATTAAAATGGTCAAAAATAAACAAAAATAGCTTCTTATCAAAGAACAATTTCTCAAGCAAGAATATTGCTAGAGCTGTCTAGGAGGGAAAACCATAAACTACCTGTTATTGGCAGAGGTTTGGAACTCTTTCTTATTGGTCTATTCATTAACTCATTTACTGTCTGGTGATTTTTTTATTTAAAAAAATTGAACCTTTATCTAACTAGGCAAGTCAGTTAAGAACAAATTCTTATTTACAATCACGGCCTACCCCGGCCAAACCCTAACCCGGACGACACTGGGCCAACCTATGGGACTCCCAATCACGGCTGGTTGTGAATCGAACCAGGGTCTGTAGTGACACCTCTAGCACTGAGATGCAGTGCCTTAGACCTCTGCACCACCCGGGAGCCTGGTGATGTCACCATCCTACAGCAACAGGCTGAAATTTCAGGCGGTCTTTTCAAATAGGTCTTACACTAAAATGGCATTATCATGATTTTCACAATTTCACCATATTATTCCAATCTAGAAGAAAAAGAAACGCACACCTATTTAAGCGAGGTGCTGGCTAGCGGAGTAGAAAACTTGAAAATAAAAGAGAGCCGCACACTCTAGGAGCTCAGATGCAAAAATGTATTTACCAACGTTTCATCAGGGTATAATCACAAACACTGCAGGATGACTCGTTTATATAGTGTCAAAAGACACAGGTGTCTGTAATCATGGCTAAAAGTGGCCTAATATCATTGGTAAATTCTCAAATATTAAAATGGCATACAAAGAACACTATACAAACAACAAATGGATAGCATACGATCATAAATTCATTTTTGGCTACACAAGCTTACAAACAATTACAATGAATCCATATTATTCCAACCATATATTATTGAAAGATATATAAAACACAGGAAATCACATTTTTGACTGCATTGGGCCTTTAAAGACTGCTCAGGGGCATTGCGAGCCTCGTGCCTGTGAGAATGAATGCGGACTGAGTGCAGTGTGACAAGAGAGACAGGCTTGAGCTAGAGCCTCTTTCTCCAGCCGCGTTGCATCGATAATATACACTCTGTGTTTGCTGAACACACGGTCACATTTAAAGAAAATTGAGAGCGGATTTGTTTTTGTGTTTGCATGAGAATCTCTGCTACATAAAAATCATGCAAATAATACGATATTCAAAATGTATATTTATAAGAGCACAAGTACAGAAAATAAATGTCTGTTGTACGTGTAATGTTGTGAATGTTATTCCGTAATCAAGTCCGTGTATTTGTACAGAAAGATTCCAGTTCCATGTTTTACACGCAACAGATAGTTGTGCTAGGAAGCCTTGTGAATAACCATGTAATGCCAGCGTACTCTAAGTAAAGTTCAACTAAACTATATCAAACTCCCAGACCTCAGTTCTTATAAGCATAAGTAATCAAACTAACAGTACAGAGGTTATAGTTCATTCTGAAGGATTCAGAATTGGCTATATTTTTTATACAAAAATATTGCAACTTTACTGAGACAAGAGAGCAGTAAAGAAATAAAGCCAAAGTAGGGAAAGATAACTTTAACAAACAACAACAAAGTGGTCCCAGACACTTTTTTTGTAAACAGCTAAGGGATGGGGCCTATATACACTGTATGTGGACACCCCTTCAAATTTGTGGATTTGGCAATTTTAGCCACACACTTTGCTGACAGATGGATAACATCGAGCACACAGCCATGCAATCTCCATAGACAAACATTGGCAGTAGAATGGCCCGTACTGAAGAGCTCAGTGACTAGGGTGCCATCTTTCCAAATAAGTCAGGTCATCAAATATCTGCCCTCCTAGAGCTGCCCCATTCAACTGTAAGTGCTGTTATTGTGAAGTGATAGGCCACACAAGCTCACAGAATGGGACTGCATAGTGCTGAAGCACGTAGCGTGTAAAAATCGTCTGTCCTCGGTTGCAACACTCACTATCGAGTTCCAAACTGCCTCAGGAAGCAACATCAGCACAATAACTATTCGTCTGGAGCTTCATGTAATGGATGCCAGGAGAACGCTACCTGCCCGAATGCATAGTGCCAACTGTAAAGTTTGGTGGAGGAGGAATAATGGTCTGGGGCTGTTTTTCATGGTTCGGGCTAGGCCCCTTAGTTCCAGTGAAGGGAAATCTTAGTGCTACAGGATTCAATGACATTCTAGACGATTCCGTGCTGTAAACTTTGTGGCAACAGGTGGGGAAGGCTCTTTCCTGTTTCAGCATGACAATGCCCCCGTGCACAATGCGAGGGCCATACATGGTTTGTCAAGATCGGTGTGGAATAACTTGACTGGCCTGCACAGAGCCCTGACCTCAACCCCATCGAACACCTTTGGGATGAATTGGAACACTGACTGCAAGCCAGGCCTAATCGCCCAACATCAGTGCCCGACCTCACGAATGCTCTTGTGGCTGAATGGCAGCAAGACCCTGCAGCAATGTTCCATCATCTAGTTGAAAGCCTTCCCAGAAGATTAGAGGCTGTTATAGCAGCAAAGGGGGGACCAACTCCATATTAATGTCCATGATTTTGAAATGAGATGTTCGACGAGCAGGTGTCCAATACTTTTGGTCAAGTATTGTATTATTATTTTAAAAGTCCAAAAATGGATGTACCAATCCGAGATTGACCCTTTAATAACCTTGTTATAGAACATTTAGAGTGGTACTCTGCAGCAGTATCCTGTTCAAGTGCCCACTTTCCCCTGACCACATTCTCCCTCTCCCACTGCACATAAGGACATCTATTGTTGGAGTGCCTTTAGTGCAAAATCTTCACAAACTGCTGACAGTAGAAAAATATGTCTTGGGTCTCTAATAATTTTTAGCTACGAAGCAAAAAAATAATAATTCTCATGCACTACAATCTTCCTGGAATTTTATGCAAAGACAAGGCAGATTAAAAGGTATAATTTTGCCTCCTCTTTCACACCAATATGTAAGACGGGGGTATTAGCAGTAGAATGCATTTTCGCTCTGGGTTGAACCCTAACATAAACTCAATGGGCATAACTTGTCCCATTGTTATCAATGCATGACTTATGCAAAAACATGTGAGCATATGGATTTCAAGTTAGGATTCGGCCCTTTATACTCAGTGGCAGCATCCCACCATGCATTTCACTTCATCATGGGGCTCTTTGACTTGCATATACATTCTAATGTACTCCTTCTGAGGGATCCTTAGTGGCAAAAGTGAGCAATAATTTGAGGTCCCAATGTGTGTAGCCTCTTCAAAGGAAATGTGAATATTGTACATGAAAGATAAATTCTGTTATATTTCATGGACACAAACAATGTTGTCAAAGAAAGAGACCGGAAGAGAAAGTCTTTAGGGGGAAACCAGCGTGAAGTGTTTGTCACTGTTGCAGGTGAATGTATGACATGGTACCTGCTCAGTCAGTCCATCTCTCTGTTTATCAGTCTTGTCATCCCTCTCCTGTCAGATCTGTCGTGACGGAACTTCTCTTTACAGTCTGACCTGAGGTGATCACAATGAGCGGAGGCTACAGAGCCTTCATAACTTGCTGCTTGACAGAGCAATCTAAGGGAGCTCTGTGTGTGACGTGGTCTGAATAACAGCAGACAGTCCCGAGACAGACATGCTGAATCTTCACAGTCTGAAAAAGCCTTAGAAACACTGGCCAGAACAGGTCTAGACTAGTCTACCAGGGATGTGGGGTCATCAGCGATTGGATCGTCTCAAACCAATCAGAGTATCAAACCCACGTGTGTGCTGGCTTTAGCCCAACTCATCAGTTTCTGGACCAGTCAGACGGTCCGAGTGTTCACATTCGGGGGAAGGGTTGAGGAGGTACTCAGATCCAGACTCATTGCGGAAAAGAAACTAACCTCTGTGGCGGGTGTGGCATAGCATTTGGCCAGAGCGAGGAGTCTGGGTAGCCAGGCAATACTACTACAGGCACTGACTTAGACTCCTAAATCGAGGACCTTACACTGTTTTGTTTATATAAGAATAGCATTGGACAAAGCCCCTAAATCAAGTCTGGGCGCCCACACAGCTTTTGTATTATGTATGTACGGTTGGAGTTTAAGAGCAGATCCTCTTGCGTTTGAAGGCTCCAGAGCTCCACTGAGTCGAACAATTGTGGTCACACTGCTTGCTTGGAGAGTAGCTCAGGCTGAAACTCCCATTTGGCCCTTGAGGGGCTGTGTGTGGGCTCGGGGGGGGTCGGGATATGCGGGGGTGACGGTCCCATGACTCAGTTTTCCTCCCTGAACAATCCGGGTCCCAAGGGGCAGGAAAGTAGGACATGTTGCACAGCAGCAGCAGTGCAGAGATGCCCATGTGTGGGCAGGCCATGCTGTCAGGCACACTTCCCCATCTCCAGATGCCCAGCACAGCATGCAGCTTCCATCTTCCATCTCACAAGACTTTGCTTGCATCCCAAATGACACCCTATTCCATTCATAGTGCACCAATTATGATGGGCCCTGGTCAAAAGTAGTGCACTACAAAGGGACTAGGGTGCCATTTGGGGTCCATTGTTAGTGTGCCTGCTAAACTTTGATGTTGATGAGAAGTTGACAACCATAGTGTGTAGAACCCTACTGAAATCAAACTAATATAACCGAAAACGTTCTTGGAAGTACGAAGTGGCAACATCTCATGATACGTTCAATACTGTATGGTGTTGACTGTTTTGAAATGCTGTCTGGGTAGTTTAACGGACAGTTGAAATCCCCTCCTAAGGGCCTGTTACAGTGCATTACGTTGTATTCCACTCGATTCAGCCAATTCTATGCTCTGGTGATGGTGATAGGGCTGGGTCTGTCTGTGAGAAATGCTCTTGGTTTGCTTGGGTCTCTCATTTCCGTCTAAATTGCTGCTGTGTAATGACCTTATGTGTCTCGGGTGGAACATGAGCGGGCTATTCCAGAGGCGGCAGTCATCTGCGGCGAGCGGGAGTTGAGATGGTGACAGCTCTTTTTCTTAGGGAGAAATAATTAGACAGAGAAACGGCAGGCTTTAAAAACTATAATGACTTTTTTTCGGCCGAGTCACTCAGCTTTCAATCTAAGTTATTAGCACAGAAAGAGTTGTAATTTCCCTCTAATGATACCTTGCCTCAAGACATTAATCAGATTACGGAGAGTTGTTCCTACACTTATTACCTTCGACACTGATATCAGACGAGTGGCCTACACAGCCATAGTGAGCTACCCTGACACAGGGGCTCCAAATTAAAATATATTTTCATCCGACACTGAAGCACTTAGCTGCCACTATTAGCGACAACAACGATTTTCTCCCCATGACCACATTTAACTATACAGGACAACAGTTTAAAACTGCCTTGCCTCCCATCCCTAGCCAGCACCACTCCAATCCATTAGCACACTTTTGTCCCAATGTCATGGTGACACTTTGAGCCCTTGTTGTCACCAAGTTACATCACCACGGCAACTGGTTAGGAAGCCCCAGTAGCCACTCACTTTCATTTCAATACTGCCATACCCCCTACTTCAACCTATCCCAAATCTAATGCACTATACTTGGCTACAGTCCCTCTCCATAATAAGACAAAGACAATTCCCAGTCATGAAAAATACAAAACATGCATCACCTAACAACGTGTAAAATGTTTAGCACTTTATTCTCCATAGTGAATGGTATCCTAAAAGCATCATGACAAGTCTTTTTATAGCATAAAATACAATTCCCAGTCATGAAAAATGCACAACATGCTAAATCTACGACATGTTTAGCACTTTAATCTCCACAGCCCATGGTAAACACTAGCTAACCCCATAATGACAACAAAGTATTTTATAGGGTAGTGCTACTGTGTCTTGGCAGACAGAACCAGGGAGTGGCGAGGCAGAGCTCAGACAGGAATTTAATCAAGCGTCAGGTGGGAATGATGGATCTACAACAAAAGCAGCAGACTTATGTTAGCAAACTGGTGAGGTGTTGCTGCTTCCATTCTATTATGGCTCTATCCATCCAGTTTCCTTCTTGCTGGGTCACTGGGGAACCAGTTGTGGGAGAAGAAAAGTGGTCCACTTCGATCATATATAATTCAAAGTAGTGAAATTCTCCAAGCTTACTCTTAAAAATCCAAGTTAAGCATTTTTGTATTTGTTTCGTAGCTGATCAGCCACTCTGTTCCTCATTGAGGAATAGTACTATGATTCACTGGGCTTTAGTGGATGACAAATGACCTTGGGATAGATGTGTCAGGTTATTTGTCATGGCACAACACCAGTGCTGAAACAGTCATTGTCTGAGACAATCCTATAACACAGTCTGTAAAGGTTGTACAACATATTAACACCACCACTGTGTGCTTCTATTGTCTCGTATGGGGACATTTCTGTGCACCCACTTCGTCCACTTCTGTTGGCCGAGAAATGTGACTGTTGCGAAAGCCACAGCTACTCTTACTAGGGTCAACACAGAACATGAAACACGACATAATACAGAACATTAATAGACAAGGACAGCTCAAGGACAGAACTCTGTATATTTAAAAATGTTACATAGCCTACAGTATCAATACATACACACCAAATATCTAGGTCCAATAGGGGAGAGACAGTGTTGCTTTATCTGTTTAAAAAAAAAGAAAAAAGGTTTGCTGTTCATTTTAGCAATATGAGATGAAGGGAGTGCCATGAAATAATGGCTCTATATAATACTGTACACTTTCATGAATTTGTTCTGGATTTGGGGATTGTGGCATGTCTGGTGGGGTAAGTGTGTGTGTGTCAGAGCTGTGCGTGAGTTGACTATGCAAACAATTTGGAATTTTCAACACATTAATGTTTCTTATAAAAACAAGAAGTGATGCAGCCAGTCTCTCCTCAACTCTTAGCCAAGAGAGACTGGCATGCATAGTATTTATATTTGCCATCTGATTACAATGAAGAGCAAGACGTGCCGCTCTGTTCTGGACCAGCTGCAGCTTAACTAGGTCTTTCTTAGCAGCACTTGACCACATGGCTGGACAATAATCAAGATAAGACTAAACTAGAGCCTGCAGGACTTGCTTTGTGGAGTGGGGTGTCAAAAAAGCAAAACATCTCTTTATCACAGACAGACCTCTCCACATCTTTACAACCATTGAACTGATCTGTTTTGACCACAACAGTTTGTAATCTTAGGTAACACCAAGTAATTTAGTCTCCTCAACGTGTCAAACAGCCATACCATTCATTACCAGATTCAGCTTAGGTCTAGAGCTTAGGGAATGATTTGTACTAAATTACAATGCTCTTAGTTTTAGAGATGATCAGGACCACTTTATTACTGGCCACCCATTCCAAAACCGACTGCAACTCCTTGTTAATGGTTTCAGAGACTTCATTAGCTGTGGTTGCTGACATGTATATGGTTGAATCATCAGCATACATGGACACACAGGCTTTGTTTAATGTCCGTGGCATGTCATTGGTAAAAATATAAACAAGTAGGGGGCTAAGAGAACTGCCCTGCGGTACACCACACCTTACATTAGAGAAGCTAGATAATTTTCTATTTAAGAAAACACTCTGAGTTTTATTAGATAGATGGCTCTGAATTCACAATATGGCAGAGGTTGAAAAGCCATAAAACATAAGTTCTCTCAACAACAGGTTATGGTCAATAATATCAAAGGCTTCACTGAAATCTAACAGTACAGCTCCCACAATCTTCTTATTATCCATTTCGTTCAACCAATCATCAGTCATTTGCGTCAGTGTAGTACATGTTGAGTGCCTATCTCTATAAGCATACTGAAAGTCTGTTGTCAATTTGTCTACAAAGAAATTGAAATATTATTTGGTCCAACACAAATTTTAGAACCAGTAAAGGCTGCTTTACCACTCTTGGGTAGTGGAATGACTTTCTCTTCCCTCCAAGCCTGAGGACAAACACATTCCTCTAGACTCAGATACCATCTTCAGTAGCCTTCAGTAGCCTTCAAATCTAAATTGTCAATGCCACGATGTCATTATTCAGTGCTAAAAATGTTTCTACCTGTCACACACGAACTATACACAATTCAAACTTTCAATGCTTTTCTTTCATTATTCGTTTTTTTATGCATGAATACGATGGCTCACTGTTCGTTGTTGACATATCCTGCTTATGTTGGGCCACTTTGCCAATTAATCATGCAAATAATTGGCAACATCAAATGGTTTTGTGATGAATAAGCCATCTGCTTCAATGAAAGATGGAGTTGAATTTGTCTTTCTGCCAATAATTTAATTTAAAGTACGCCAAAGTTTTTTTTCCATCATTCTTTATATCATCGATCTTGGCTTCATAATACAGTTTCTTATTCTTTTTGTTGAGTTTAGTCACATCGTTTTTCAAATTGCAGTAAGTTAGCCAGTTAGAATGTGCTGCCAGACTTATTAGCCACTCTTTTTGCATCATTTCTTTCACCCATACAGTTTCTCATTTCCTCATCAATCCATTGCGACTTAACAGTTCTAACAGTCAGTTTCTTAACAGGTGCATGTTTATCAATAATTGGAAGAAGCAGTTTCATAAATTCATCAAGTGCTGCATCTGGATGCTCCTTATTAGTCAGTTCAGACAAACATATATTTTTACATCATTCACATAAGAGTTACAGCAAAAACCTTTGTATGATCTCTTATACACTATTTTAGGCCTAGCTTTTGGAACCTTGGTTCTTCTAGATATAGCCACTATCTTGTGATCACTGCATCCAATGGGTACAATTTTTTTATTTAACCTTTATTTAACCAGGTAGGCTAGTTGAGAACAAGTTCTCATTTGCAACTGCGACCTGGCCAAGATAAAGCATAGCAGTGTGAACAGACAACACAGAGTTACACATGGAGTAAACAATTAACAAGTCAATAACACAGTAGAAAAAAAAGGGGAGTCTATATACATTGTGTGCAAAAGGCATGAGGAGGTAGGCGAATAATTACAATTTTGCAGATTAACACTGGAGTGATAAATGATCAGATGGTCATGTACAGGTAGAGATATTGGTGTGCAAAAGAGCAGAAAAGTAAATAAATAAAAACAGTATGGGGATGAGGTAGGTAAAAATGGGTGGGCTATTTACCGATAGACTATGTACAGCTGCAGTGATCGGTTACCTGCTCAGATAGCAGATGTTTGAAGTTGGTGAGGGAGATAAAAGTCTCCAACTTCAGCAATTTTTGCAATTTGTTCCAGTCACAGGCAGCAGAGAACTGGAACGAAAGGCGGCCAAATGAGGTGTTGGCTTTAGGGATGATCAGTGAGATACACCTGCTGGAGCGCGTGCTACGGATACAAATACAGCTTTAGAGAAGAGTTCTACAGTATTAGTAAACATTTGATCAATACATGTGGATGATCTTGTTCCTGTAGTGCTTGTAAACATCCTGGTAAATTGACTAATAACCTGAACCAGATTACAGGCACTGGTTACAGTGAGAAGTTTCCTCTTGAGCGGACAGCTTGATGAAAACCAGTCAATATTCAAGTTCCAAAGAAAGTAGACCTCTCTGTTTACATCAAATACACTATCAAGCATTTCACACATATTATTTAGATACTGTTAGCACTTGGTGGCTTATAGCAACAAATCAAAATAATAGGCTTTAGATGAGGCAGGTGACCCTGGAGCCTGCCTCAGAAGGATCTGGAGAAGGTCTGTATGGAGGAGTGGGCCAAAATCCCTGCTGCAGTGTGTGCAAACCTGGTCAAGAACTACAGGAAACGTATGATCTCTGTAATTGCAAACAAAGGATTCTGTACCAAATATTAAGTTCTGCTTTTCTGATGTATCAAATACTTATGTCATGCAATAAAATGCAAATTATTTACTTAAAAATCATACAATGTGATTTTCTGGATTTTTGTTTTAGATTCCGTCTCTCACAGTTGAAGTGTACCTATGATAAAAATTACAGACCTCTACATGCTTTGTAAGTAGGAAAACCTGCAAAATCAGCAGTGTATCAAATACTTGTTCTCCCCACTGTAATTAAAGAGCAGCAGTAAAATAACAATAGAGAGACTATATATATAGGGGTGTATGGGTACAGAGTCAATGTGCGGGGGACACACACACAACGGTTAGTCAAGGTAATTGAGGTAATATGTACATGTAGGTAGAGTTATTAAAGTGACTATGCATAAATGATAACAACAGAGAGTAGCAGGGGGGGGGCAATGCAAATGCAAATAGTCTGGGTAGCCATTTGATTAGATATTCAGGAATATTATGGTTTGGGGATAGAGGCTGTTTAGAAGCCTCTTGGACCTAGACTTGGTGCTACAGCTTGCCGTTTGGTAGCAGAGAGAACAGTCTATGACTAGTGTGGCTGGAGTCTTTTACACTTTTTAGGGCCTTCCTCTGACACCGCCTGGTATAGAGGTCCTGGATGGCAGGAAGCTTTGCCCCAGTGATGTACTGGGCCAACCAAACTAACCCTCTGTAGTGTCTTGCGGTCGGAGGCCGAGGCAGTTGCCATACCAGGCAGTGGTGCAACCAGTGCTCTCAATGGTGAAGCTGAGGAACCTTTTGAGGATCTGAGGACCCATGCCAAATCTTTTCAGTCTCCTGATGGGGACTAGGTTTTGTCATGCCCTCTTCACAGGTGTCTTGGTGTGCTTGGACCATGTTAGTTTGTTGGTGATGTGGACACCAAGGAACTTGAAGCTCTCAACCTTCTCCGCTACAGCCCCGTCGATGAGAATGGGAGCATGCTCGGTTCTCCTTTTTCTGTAGTCCACAATTATCTCCTTTGTCTTGAAGATAGACCTCTTTGGTAAAAGACCAAGTCCATATTATGGCAAGAACAGCTCAAATAAGCAAAGATAAACAACAGTCCATCATTATTTTAAGACACGAAGGTCAGTCAATCTGGAAAACTTCAAGAACTTTGAATGTTTCTTCAAGTACAGTTGCAAAAACCATCAAGCGCTATGATGAAACTGGCTCTCATGAGGACCGCCACAGGAAAGGAGGACCCAGAGTTTCCTCTGCTGCAGAGGATAAGTTCATTAGAGTTACCAGCCTCAGAAATCGGCAATTAATTGCATCAAAGATTGCAGCCAAAATAAATGTTTCACAGTGTTCAAGTAAACAGACACATCTCAATATCAACTGTTCCGAGGAGGCTGCGTGAATCAGGCCTTCATGGTCGGATTGCTGCAAAGAAACCACTACTAAAGTACACCAATAATAAGAAGAGACCGCTTGGGCCAAGAAACACAAGCAATGGACATTAGATCGGTGGAAATCTATCGGGCTGTGCCTGTCACCTGGGCTGGAGGGGGGTTTTCCAGCCCTTGGCATGCTCCAACTCAATCTTCCTGTGGTCCATCTTCAGTTTCTCCGAGATAATTTCACTCACTTTGTCGTCAGACTCCGTCCAGGTCATGCCGAGATTCTGCAATTGTATCTACAACAACGTTGTTTCTCCGTCACTATCACGGATTCACAAACAGAACTAATGTCCGCTCTCAAATGCTTACAGTTGGTTGACATCTTGCCGTTTTCCTGTTTAAACTCACCGAGCAGACCTTGGGAGAACTGCAAACTGTTCTTCAGGTCAGATTATGTAATTAGTGGACTCCACCAGTATTTGGACACAACAATTGAAGCTATTTTCTTGTCGTAACAACTGCTTATTATAATGGCGGCATAATAATGGCTGTCATGCTCCTCCTGCATCCTTAGGCTTTGAATAGCTCTCAATTAGACCCAAGGAGCAGCTGAACACAGCCCAGCTCCTGTCACCTTTCCAAATGTGAATATTCTCTAGAGTTTGAGTCAATACAAACTCATCACCTTAGATGGTTGGGTTGGCTGCATAGACACACTTACAAATATGTGACAACAACACAATGAATGGAAAGCCGTGGACTAAGATATTTTTCATTTTCTTCCCAGGTTGCATTTCACCTCCAGCCTTACAGAGGGCGGAGCGACCACAGTGTCCATGACAACATCAAGTATATCATCGACAGGTAGGTGTTGTCTTTGTTTAGAATAACTTTAAACTGAAGTGGACACAAAGTAAAACCTTGTTGAACTTTCCTGTTGAAACAGTAGTTTTTAGACAACATAGACCCTTTTAAAGGACAGACACAGTTCACTTCAAATCAAATTCTATTGGTTGTTTACACATGTTTAGCAGATGTTATTGCGGGTGTAGCAAAATGCACTGTTCCATCAGGGCAGTAATATCTAACAATACGCAGAAATCTAAAAGTAAAAGGATGGAATTAAGAAATATTAGGATGAGCAATGTTGGAGTGTGTGTGTAATATATATATATATTCTCAGCAAAAAAAGAAACGTCCTCTCACTGTCAACTGCGTTTATTTTCAAACTTAACATGTGTAAATATTTGTATGAACATAACAAGATTCAACAACTGAGATACACTGAACAAGTTCCACAGACATGTCACAAACAGAAATGTAATAATGTGTCCCAGAACAAGGGGGGGGGTCAAAATCAAAAGTATCTGGTGTGGCCACCAGCTGCATTAAGTACTGCAGTGCATCTCCTCCTCATGGACTGCAGTTCTTGCTGTTCTTGACATTTCTAGCTGTGAGATGTTACCCCACTCTTCCACCAAGGCACCTGCAAGTTCCTGGACATTTCTTGTGGGAATGGCCCTAGCCCTCACCCTCTGATCCAACAGGTCCCAGACGTGCACAATGGGATTGAGATCTGGGCTCTTCGCTGGCCATGGCAGAACACTGGCATTCCTGTCTTGCAGGAAATCACGCACAGAATGAGCAGTATGGCTGGTGGCATTGTCATGCTGGAGGGTCATGTCAAGATGAGCCTGCAGGAAGGGTACCACATGAGGGAGGAGGATGTCTTCTCTGTAAGGCACAGCGTTGAGATTGCCAGCAAAGACAACAAGCTCACTCCGATGATGCTGTGACACACCGCCTCAGACCATGATGAATCCTTCACCTCGATCCAGCTCCAGAGTACAGGCCTCGGTGTAAAGCTCATTCCTTCAACGATAACCGCGAATCCGACCATCACCCCTGGTGATACAAAATTATGACTCATTAGTGAAGAGCACTTTTTGCCAGTCCTGTCTGGTCCAGCGACGGGGGGGTTTGTGCCCATAGGCGATGTTGTTGCCGGTGACGTCTGGTGAGGACCTGCCTTACAACAGGTCTACAAGCCCTCAGTCCAGCCTCTCTCAGCCTATTGCGGACAGTCGGAGCACTGATGGAGGGATTGTGCGTTCCTGGTGTAACTTGGGCAGTTGTACTTGCCATCCTGTACCTGTCCCGCAGGTGTGATGTTCGGATGTATCGATCCTGTGCAGGTGTTCTTACACGTGGTGTGCCACTGCGAGGACGATCAGCTGTCCGTCCTGTCTCCTTGTAGCTCTGTCTTAGGCGTCTCACAGTACGGACATTGCAATTCATTGCCCTGGCCACATCTGCAGTCCTCAAGCCTCCTTGCAGTACGCCTAAGGCACGTTCACACAGATGAGCAGGGACCCTGGGCACATTTCTTTTGCTGTTTTTCAGAGTCAGTAGGAAGGCCTCTTTAGTGTCCTAAGTTTTCATAACTGTGACCTTAATTGCCTACCGTCTGTAAGCTGTTAGTGTCTTAATGACCATTCCACAGGTGCTTTTTCATTAATTGTTTATGGTTCATTGAACAAGTGTTCAAACACTGTTTAAACCGTTTACAATGAAGATCTGTGACGTTATTTGGATTTTTACAAATTATCTTTGAAAGACAAGGTCCTACAAAAGGGACATTTATTTTTTTGCTGAGTTATATATACACAGAGTTGAAGTCAGAAGTTCACATACACCGTAGCCAAATAAACGGTTTAAATGTTTCACAATTCCCGACATTTAATCCTAGTACAAATTCCCTGTCTTAGGTTAGTTAGGATCACTGCTTTAAGAATCTGAAATGTCAGAATAATAGCAGAGAGAAGGATTTATTTCAGCTTTTATCTCTTTCACATTCCCAATGGGTCAGAAGTTTACATACACTCAATTAGTATTTGGTAGCATTGCCTTTAAATTGTTTAACTAGTGTTTAATGTTTTGGGTAGCCTTCCACAAGCTTCCCACAATAACTTGGGTGAATTTTGGCCCATTCCTCCTGACAGAGCTGGTGTAACTGAGTCAGGTTTGTAGGGCTCCTTGCTCGCACACACTTTTTCAGTTCTGCCCACAATTATTTTATAGGACTGAGGTCAGGGCTTTGTCATGGCCACTCCAATACCTTGACTTTGTTGTCCATTTTGCCACAACTTTGGAAACATGCTTGGGGTCATTGTCCATTTGGAAGACCTATTTGCGACCAAGCTTCAACTTGTTGACTGGCGTCTTGAAATGTTGCTTTAATTTTCCTTTCTCATTGTGCCATCTATTTTGTGAAGTGCACCAGTCCCTCCTGCAGCAAAGCACCCCCACAACATGATGCTGCCACCCCGAACTTCACGTTTGGAATGGTGTTCTTCGGCTTGCCAGCACCCCCCTTTTTCTTCGAAACATAACGATGGTCATTATGGCCAAACAGTTCTATTTTTGTTTCATCAGATCAGAGGACATTTCTCCAAAAAGTACGATCTTTGTCCCCATGTGCAGTTGCAAACCGTAGTCTGGCTTTTTTATGGCGGTTTTGGAACAGTGTCTTCTTCATTGCTGAGCGACCTTTCAGGTTATGTCGACATAGGACTTTACTGTGGATATAGATACTTTTGGAACTGTTTCCTCCAGCATCTTCACAAGGTCCTCTGCTGTTGTTCTGGGATTGATTTGCACTTTTCACACCAAAGTACCTTAATCTCTAAGAGACAGAATGCGTCTCCTTCCTGAGCGGTATGACGGCTGTGTGGGTTCATGGTGTTTATACTTGCGTACTATTGTTTGTACAGATGAACGTGGTACCTTCAGGCGTTTGGAAATTGCTCCCAAGGATGAACCAGACTTGTGGAGGTCTACAATTTTTTTCTGAGGTCTTGGCTGATTTCTTGTGATTTTCCTATGATGTCAAGCAAAGAGGCACTGAGTTTGAAGGTAGGCCTTGAAATACATCCACAGGTACACCTCCAATTGACTCAAATGATTTCAATTAGCCTATTAGAAGCTTCTAAAGCCATGACATTATTTACTGGAATTTTCCAAGCTGTTTAAAGACACAGTCATTAGTGTATGTAAACTTCTGACCCACTGGAATTTTGATACAGGGAATTACAAGTGAAATAAATCTGTCTGTAAACAATTGTTGGAAAAATTACTTGTGTCATTGCACAAAGTAGATGTCCTAACCGACATGCCAAAACTACAGTTTGTTAACAAGAAATTTGTGGAGTGGTTGAAAAACGAGTTAATGACTCCCTCCTAAGTGTATGTTAACTTCTGACTTCCACTGTACACACACAAAATGGGATGTATAGACAAGTGACGCCTATAAATCCATTTTTTTCATGAGCATGGCCTTATTTCTATTACAGCATATTGGATGACTCCCATTCATATTCCATTCACCCAGTTCAATGTAACAGTGATAGGTTTAGGCTACTACATGACACTAACATTTTCCCTGTATGGATCATGAGGTTGCTACAACGTAGCCTTTGAATGAAAGTTTACAACGTAGGTGCACACAGGTTGAGAGACAAATTTGTAATCAAAGTGACCGCCTTGCACACTCATGCCTGCATCTAGCCGATATAGTTTGTATTCATTAGTCTAACAGTTGCAAATGAGTCTCCATTGGACAAATTCAGGTATGTTTATCCCTGTTTTGTTCCGTTTGCTAGTGACAGTTACTAAGTTCAGGGTAGGGTACTGGGCGGAGTCCATCTAATGATGGCTATTTAACAGTCTGATGGCCTTGAGATAGAAGCTGTTTTTCAGTCTCTCGGTCCCAGCTTTGACGCACCTGTACTGACCTCGCCTTCTGGATGTTAGTGGGGCGAACAGGGTATGGATCGGTGGCTGAGGTCCTTGATGATCTTCTTGGCCTTCCTGGGACACCGGGTGCTGTAGATGTCCTGAAGAGCAGGCAGTGTGGTTCCTGTGATGCGTTGGGCTGCGGACGGTGCAGTTGTCATACCAGGCGGTGATACGGCCTGACAGGATGCTCTCAAATGTGCATCTGTAAAAGTTTGTGATGGTCTTTGGGGCAAAGTAAAATTTATTCAGCCTCCTGAGGTTGAAGAGACAGCCTCGCACCTTCACCACACAGGGATATGTATGCCGAGGAACTTGAAGCTTTTAACATTCTCGATGTGGATGGGGGCGTGCTCCATCTGCCGTCTCCTGAATGCTAAATTACATGTATAAGAATCTAGAATGTGCTTCCTATCTTATTAGGTTACTTCTAGGTAATTTTTTCCATGCAAACATTCAAATCTGTAAATATAATCTCCTGTCCATTTATTTGTGTTTGAAGGTACGGGGACCACGGAGCCTTCTACAAGTTCACCTCTAGCACGGGGAATATTCTGCCTCTGTTCTACATTTATGACTCGTATCTGACACCGCCCGAGAACTGGTCTGACCTGCTCCACCCCACGGGCTCCCACAGCCTGCGCGGCACGGCGTACGACAGTGTCTTCATCGCCCTCATTGTGGAGGAGCGCCACAAGCACGACATCCTTGCCGGTGGTTTCGATGGCATGTACACGTACTTCGCCTCCAACGGGTTTTCTTTTGGTTCGTCCCACCAGAACTGGATCGCCGTCAAGGCGTTCTGCGACGGTAACAACCTGTTATTTATACCTAGCGCCGGGCCAGGCTACATCGACACCGCAGTCAGACCGTGGAACAACCACAACACGCGCAACCGCGTCAACGGCCGCTACTACGAGACGGCCTTGCAGGCAGCGCTGAACGTGCGGCCCGAGATAGTCACTATAACGTCGTTCAATGAGTGGCACGAGGGCACACAGATCGAGAGGGCTGTGCCAAAAAAGACGGTGACCAGGTTGTATTTGGATTACCAGCCGCACCAACCTGAACACTACCTGGAGCTCACCAGGAGGTGGGCAGAGCAGTTCAACAAGGAGAAAGAGACATGGCTCATGTGAACTGGCACTGTGTGTGTGAAAGAGAGAGAAAAAGCATGAGTGACTGTAGAGGTTTATGAATGTGTGAGAGACAAGTGTGTGGGAATTGGACTGGCTGAAAAAAAAAAAGAGAGAACAGGGAGAAATGCTCTTGATTTAACTTTTTTGTTGGCGAAAAATTGCATTATGTGGTACATTTGGGATATTCTACAGTTGACACTTATGTGCAACAATAAGCTCCCCATCCTGCTTGCCATATCTCTGCCCTGGATTTTGTCTCCTGATAACCTCCAGACAAACCCCATCCCTGCTACAAGCATGGATGGACACGTCAATAGTTCAATATACAGTACACTCTGTCCTTTGACAAACCACTGCCCAATGTAACAATCTGTTTGATACAATGCACCCTGGCATGACTTTTATTTCTGCACAATCCTTTTAAGTTTTAAAATTATAATTCCAATAAAATAGACCAGGTGACATTTCTAGGATTTGACTTTTATCCACAAGCCTTCTCTTTGTTGGAAAGTATGAGAGAAAATGACAGGAGAGAGAGAGAGAGGGATAGTGGAGCTGGACGATATATTTTTCCCCTCTTCATTAAGTATAGTCTTTTCTCTTCACTCAAAGCAAATGTGCTCGGTGCCAAGTAAAGGGGTATTTCCTGTGTGGCTTAACAAGGATGTGGAGTTCAACGATGTAGTGTGAACCTGCCCCCTAGAAGCTGATCTTGGGTCAGTTTTACATTTCCCCCACTAAAGGCTAAAGTTGTGATTGGGGGAGCTGATCCTAGATCGGTCACCTAAGGAAATGATATAAACCAAAGTGTAAGGGAAAACGGCATGGTTGACCGCCAAATGGTTTAATGTCAGTGCACTAGGGAGAATAAGTGGTTTCACAGAGATTTTGGGGTATCGGAGCATGTGATTGCAGCCAGACCAATTCAGCCAAGAGGAAACGCCATGTCCACAGCAGTTTCCGTTCATCAGAAGACAGAAAACTACCAGAGAGAAACTACATTCAACAATTTCATATTTTAAGTCGAGCACAAGTACCAGTTTCAATAAATGCAATCTGTTCAAAACAAGTTTCAGATTCAATCAACATTACAGTCAGGACATTGTCAGTTAAAAATAATTTGACATTTTATAGAAATAAACTGTCACTCATGTGCAGGAAATGTAAATGTATAGTCAGGTCAGGATGGGTACTGGAATATGAATGATAAATGCAGTGTGTATGACTTATTTGTACCTAGGGTTACTGAAATCTTGCTGTCCATTACTAAAATTAAAACAGACCTTTTAGGAATAAAAAGATGTGCCCTCTGACTTCTCTTTAAAACAAAGACTAAACATTCTGTGAGGAAAAAACAACAACTTACAGCTGCAGTGTTGATCCAGCTTGGCAGTCCACACAGTCACTGTTAATCATTCTCTAACAAACTAGCAGGGGAAGGGAAAACCTACGAAGTTGCACAACTAAATGCATTCAACCAAATTTCTTCCACATTTAACCCAACCCCTCTGAATCAGAAGTGTACCGGGGGGCTGCCTTAACATCAACGGCGCACGGGGAGCAGTAGATTTTGGGGATTAACTGCCTTGCTCAGGGGCAGAACAGCAGATTATTCCACCTTGCCAGCTCAGAGTTTTCAAAACAGCGACCTCTCGGGTTTCTGGCCCAACGCTCTTAACCGCTAGGCAACCTCCTTAATGTATACGCATTGCTGAATACTGACCAGCTACATTCCCAATGTGTGAGAAGACACCAAAAAAAGCAATTGAGAGAGTTCTGTTCACGGGAGCTTCTGAAGTAGTTCATCCACCACACTGACATTAACCCAGTACTACAGGCAAGGAGAGAAAACCAACACAAGACATCATGGTCAGCATAATGCATGACATTTATTCTCAACATCATACTCTCATTGGTCCATTATACAAACCAGTAGTCAGTCTCTCATAACCGTCAAGCAATAATACACTAGAGCACGGCTAACAGGCTGCGTTTACACAGGCAGACCAGTTCTAATATTTTTCTCCCACCCATTGGTCTGGCCAATCACATCTTTTCACAGCTGATCTGATTGGCCAAAAGACCAATTTGTTAAAAAAAAAGAAAATAAATTGGGCTGCCTGTGTGCAGCCTCAGTCTGAAATTTGTTCCAAACCATGTTAAATAAATTCCCCATGAAAATAAAATGCATTGAAACAATGTTCACAGCCCTGAAACTCCAGAATCAGTTCATAAAACACAGGCTTGATTTAGAAATGCATGAAAAAGACACTTGAAATAACTCAATTAAATAGTAGCTTTGCTTAACCTAGCCATAGCTCAAAATGACAGTAACAGGGTAGAACTCCAACCGTTACTCTGTGTCAAGTCTGCCATTTTAACCCACTAGAGAGGAGGCAAGAGTGGGGACTTCTGTTGGGTGTAAGCATGCTTGAATAAAACAACCTAGTTTCCACACAATAAAGTACATTTGTAAAGCAAAGACTGAGTTAAGTGCCCTGGGTTTTCCCATAGAAACAAGAATGCTTAGACAACTAATAACCAAGAAATACAAAACAAATCCCTTAAGTGAAACCCAGAGCTTTCCACAATAGCCTGCAATGTGCAAAAGGACTGTCCTTCCTTTAGAAAGATGAGCGATTTCGATTTCGTCACTCGCCTCAGCGTTGCAGGCATTCAGAGTTGTATTTGGCCATGGTAAGCACAGGTTCTTGCTGGTTGTTCGTGTCAGCGTGTGGTATGAATTTGGAGGGGGCAAACCTCACTGATCCCCTGTGTCTTCTGACAGTCCATATTTGTGCTCCAGCACATCAACTGTGGAAGAGAAGGCACTGAAAGAAAAGAGCAAGAGGTTATCACTTCCACAGGTAATTTTGACTATGCTGTATGTTTAAACTACTACTCACAAAAATGTGTTAATTTATCCAAGTTAAAAGTACATGAGCACAACGGAATTACCTGAACATAACTTGATTGAAATGTATTAGTCAGTGGCCTGTAATCTGCTGAGCAGGCCAGTATCACTACTCACCAGCCAGGTCTGATGATGCGGTATTTGCCGAGCACCGATAGGTCGACCACTGTTGACCCCAAGCGACTCTTGTCTCCTATTGGTCCGCCATCCACCACCACTGCTAACCGGGGCCACAAATCCTGGAACTCCTGTGGAGAAAATCCCTGTGTAACTATTTTGCCAAAGTCCTTTTAAGCATCAGTGAAAAATGATGCACTGATAAACCTTGTTTGGTTGTAGATGATGCAGTCCCACCTCCCCTCCAGTTCATGTTATAAAAACAGTTCTCACACACACGGTGGGTTGTCTCTACATACATGTACAGCCACAGTGCTGGAGTGTGAGCTGATGTTGGCGCTGGTGAGGGCAAGAGGTTCCCCACACATCTGGCAGAGGCGTCTCATGAAGGCATGGTCCGGGATGCGCACTCCTACTAACTGGAAGGAACAGGTAAACACATCATCAACAGCCCAATACACGCAATAAATAACTTACGAAGTGCCAGACCAAAATCTAGCATGCAGAAAAGCAACACACATTTTCAAATTGAGTGGTTTATGAATTATAGTATAATTTATCATCAATTAGGGGCAGTGAATTGTCTGTGTCTGTGTAATGGTCCGTGTCTATGGAAGTCGTACCGGAGTGAATGGATTGAGGTCAGTGTTGAGTACTTCAGCTCGTTCCAGAACTAGAGTGACAGGGCCAGGCAACAGTTCCCCTATCAGCTCTTCCTTGACTGACACCTTACAGTACCTGCCACCACAAGGAAAAGGCCAAAAATAACATTTAGGCTAGGTTGCAATATTGCCTTTTTCACATTATAGGGCCGACCCAAACCTTACTGTGCTGGCACCGATATTTTCATTTTCACTTTGTCCTTTCCAGCAAGGTAGATTTGATCAACTACAGTGGATGCGTAACAAGGCCAGTCCAGCTCAGCTTGGCTCTATAGTGTGAGTCAGGCATGTTGCAAGACATTGAGCCACAAGAACAATGATATGAACACAATCAATGCACGCTTACTTGTAAATGTCTTTGATTTCTCCAACACAAATGGCCAGTGGTTTCTGACCCTTACGTCCTTTGATGTCATACACCTTTTTGATGGCATTGGAATTCTGAGCCAAGCAAGCCAGCCCGTATATTGTGTCCGTTGGCACAGCCACAACTTGCCCATCCTTTAGAGCCTCCACTGTTGAATTCAGGATTTCAGCACCATCTACACTTCAAAAGCAAACCATTAGGAATGAATGGTCTTAAGCAAACAGCTTACATCGATTGATGTATGATCTCATGTCATGATCTCCCACAACAGAACTTGGCTAATGCAAAGCATTTGACAAAAAGTCTAAGATTTATTTATTGCAGAATACATTAAAATGTTTAAATGTAACCTTTATTTAACCAGGCAAGTCAGTTAAGAACAAATTCTTATTTACAATGACGGCCTACCCCAGCCAAACCCGGAAAACGCTGGGCCAATTGTGTGCCACCCTATGGGACTCCCAATCAAGGCCGGATGTGATTCAGCCTGGATTCGAACCAAGGACTGTAGTGATGACTCTTGCACTGAGATGCAGTGACTTTGACCACTGCGCCACTCGGGAGCCCTAACATGCTCATCACACCGCTAGCGTGTTGCAAAATAAATTTAAAACATACATGTTATTCAATTACTCAAAATTAGAAGGGGACCTTGCCTTGCCTCCTCTAATTTCCTTAAATTTTGGGGCTAGAGTCAAATACATTCTATCGAACAAACTTCACATCAGGATAGGCAACCGAAATGAATAATTCATGCATGTGTGCTATATTAAACAGAGGAGGGAGTAAAATGTAGGCAAGCAATAAACATTTCTGAACTACTACTAGTCGACTAAGACATGGGAGAGATGACGAATTTTGGCAAACATATTTATTTATAGACTAATACACTTTTTTTTTTAAATAGCCAAACCGAAAACATTTCTAATGCCTCCTCCGCGATCAAACCGACATAAAAAATAAAATGAAACGCAGCCTAACGTGATCAGAAATCTCAACAAGCAAGCAAGTCGCAGCAATGAAGAATGGAGTGCGTGCGCGTTCACGCGAAAAAGGGGTGGGAGGGGGTGGGGTAGAATCCTGTCAGGAGGGAGCTTTTCGGCACAACACCGGTTTGGGTACGGTGTAACACGTGCACTTAGATGAAACCATGAGAATAAGATAGTTAGCTTCTCATATGGACCATCATGACCTCTATTCAATTTAGAATATTTTCATTGTAGAACCTTGGCGTTTGAGTTTCAATGGTGACATATTGAACCTACCTTGTAATCTTTCCTCACACTGGGCAGATGGTCCATTCATGACGGACTGCGGCGACAAGCGCAGCATTTTAGTCATCAGTTCTTTGCACCTAGCTCTTCCGTCTCGGGTCGCTAAGGCTGACTTATAAACGCGTCTTAATATCATGAAGTAAGGCCTAAACTTAAAAAAGGTATTCATAGAAAGTGTTGGCGCTACATGCTGAGTCGGCTGATGAAATAACATTGACCGTCTTCCGGGTAACGCCCTCAAAACAATGACACGCATTTCCTTAAAGTGAAAGCACACAGCGTTGCTAAACGTTTATAAAATTCCAGTTAAATTAGTATAAACAAGGTCAAAGTGTGCTTTGTAATTTGTATAGCAAGTGGCTGATATTCATCCAAACTAATAACAAAATAGTACATGCCCATTACATCAAATGAACAAGGATAACTTCAGTTATTCAACTTGTACAATGCCTCCAATCAATTACTAATTCGTACAACTATATCACGTGTTTATTTTAATTTTATTTTACCTTTATTTAACCAGGTAGGCAAGTTGAGAACAAGTTCTCATTTACAATTGCGACCTGGCCAAGATAAAGCAAAGCAGTTCGACAGATAAAACGACACAGAGTTACACATGGAGTAAAAACAAACATACAGTCAATAATGCAGTATAAACAAGTCTATATACAATGTGAGCAAATGAGGTGAGAAGGGAGGTAAAGGCAAAAAAGGCCATGATGGCAAAGTAAATACAATATAGCAAGTAAAATACTGGAATGGTAGTTTAGCAATGGAAGAATGAGCAAAGTAGAAATAAAAAATAATGGGGTGCAAAGGAGCAAAATAAATAAATAAATAAAAATTAAATACA
The DNA here is from genome assembly GCF_002021735.2 of Oncorhynchus kisutch. Lineage (NCBI taxonomy): Eukaryota > Metazoa > Chordata > Actinopteri > Salmoniformes > Salmonidae > Oncorhynchus > Oncorhynchus kisutch. The sequence goes on along the minus strand of NC_034175.2, from coordinate 24,698,564 downwards.
GTTGGGAAAGAGGTAGTTGTTTGGGCTAAATTATAGGTGGGCTATGTACAGGTGCAGTAATCTGTGAGCTGCTCTGACAGTTGGTGCTTAAAGCTAGTGAGGGAGATAAGTGTTTCCAGTTTCAGAGATTTTTGTAGTTCGTTCCAGTCATTGGCAGCAGAGAACTGGAAGGAGAGGCGGCCAAAGAAAGAATTGGTTTTGGGGGTGACTAGAGAGATATACCTGCTGGAGCGTGTGCTACAGGTGGGAGATGCTATGGTGACCAGCGAGCTGAGATAAGGGGGGACTTTACCTAGCAGGGTCTTGTAGATGACATGGAGCCAGTGGGTTTGGCGACGAGTATGAAGCGAGGGCCAGCCAACGAGAGCGTACAGGTCGCAATGGTGGGTAGTATATGGGGCTTTGGTGATAAAACGGATTGCACTGTGATAGACTGCATCCAATTTGTTGAGTAGGGTATTGGAGGCTATTTTGTAAATGACATCGCCAAAGTCGAGGATTGGTAGGATGGTCAGTTTTACAAGGGTATGTTTGGCAGCATGAGTGAAGGATGCTTTGTTGCGAAATAGGAAGCCAATTCTAGATTTAACTTTGGATTGGAGATGTTTGATATGGGTCTGGAAGGAGAGTTTACAATCTAACCAGACACCTAAGTATTTGTAGTTGTCCACGTATTCTAAGTCAGAGCCGTCCAGAGTAGTGATGTTGGACAGGCGGGTAGGTGCAGGTAGCGATCGGTTGAAGAGCATGCATTTAGTTTTACTTGTATTTAAGAGCAATTGGAGGCCACGGAAGGAGAGTTGTATGGCATTGAAGCTTGCCTGGAGGGTTGTTAACACAGTGTCCAAAGAAGGGCCGGAAGTATACAGAATGGTGTCGTCTGCGTAGAGGTGGATCAGGGACTCACCAGCAGCAAGAGCGACCTCATTGATGTATACAGAGAAGAGAGTCGGTCCAAGAATTTAACCCTGTGGCACCCCCATAGAGACTGCCAGAGGTCCGGACAGCAGACCCTCCGATTTGACACACTGAACTCTATCAGAGAAGTAGTTGGTGAACCAGGCGAGGCAATCATTTGAGAAACCAAGGCTGTCGAGTCTGCCGATGAGGATATGGTGATTGACAGAGTCGAAAGCCTTGGCCAGATCAATGAATACGGCTGCACAGTAATGTTTCTTATCGATGGCGGTTAAGATATCGTTTAGGACCTTGAGCGTGGCTGAGGTGCACCCATGACCAGCTCTGAAACCAGATTGCATAGCAGAGAAGGTATGGTGAGATTCGAAATGGTCGGTAATCTGTTTGTTGACTTGGCTTTCGAAGACCTTAGAAAGGCACGGTAGGATAGATATAGGTCTGTAGCAGTTTGGGTCAAGAGTGTCCCCCCCTTTGAAGAGGGGGATGACCGCAGCTGCTTTCCAATCTTTGGGAATCTCAGACGACACGAAAGAGAGGTTGAACAGGCTAGTAATAGGGGTGGCAACAATTTCGGCAGATAATTTTAGAAAGAAAGGGTCCAGATTGTCTAGCCCGGCTGATTTGTAGGGGTCCAGATTTTGCAGCTCTTTCAGAACATCAGCTGAATGGATTTGGGAGAAGGAGAAATGGGGAAGGCTTGGGCGAGTTGCTGTTGGGGGTGCAGTGCTGTTGTCCGGGGTAGGAGTAGCCAGGTGGAAAGCATGGCCAGCCGTAGAAAAATGCTTATTGAAATTCTCAATTATGGTGGATTTATCAGTGGTGACAGTGTTTCCTATCTTCAGTGCAGTGGGCAGCTGGGAGGAGGTGTTCTTATTCTCCATGGACTTTACAGTGTCCCAGAACTTTTTTGAGTTAGTGTTGCAGGAAGCAAATTTCTGCTTGAAAAAGCTAGCCTTGGCTTTTCTAACTGCCTGTGTATAATGATTTCTAGCTTCCCTGAACAGCTGCATATCACGGGGGCTGTTCGATGCTAATGCAGAACGCCATAGGATGTTTTTGTGTTGGTTAAGGGCAGTCAGGTCTGGGGAGAACCAAGGGCTATATCTGTTCCTGGTTCTAAATTTCTTGAATGGGGCATGTTTATTTAGGATGGTTAGGGCATTTAAAAAAAAATATCCAGGCATCCTCTACTGACGGGATGAGATCAATATCCTTCCAGGATACCCCGGCCAGGTCGATTAGAAAGGCCTGCTCGCAGAAGTGTTTCAGGGAGCGTTTTACAGTGATGAGTGGAGGTCGTTTGACCGCTGACCCATTACGGATGCAGGCAATGAGGCAGTGATCGCTGAGATCTTGGTTGAAGACAGCCGAGGTGTATTTAGAGGGGAAGTTGGTTAGGATGATATCTATGAGGGTGCCCGTGTTTAAGGTTTTGGGGAGGTACCTGGTAGGTTCATTGATAATTTGTGTGAGATTGAGGGCATCAAGTTTAGATTGTAGGATGGCTGGGGTGTTAAGCATGTTCCAGTTTAGGTCGCCTAGCAGCACGAACTCTGAAGATAGATGGGGGGCAATCAGTTCACATATGGTGTCCAGAGCACAGCTGGGGGCAGAGGGTGGTCTATAGCAGGCGGCAACGGTGAGAGACTTGTTTTTAGAGAGGTGGATTTTTAAAAGTAGAAGTTCAAATTGTTTGGGTACAGACCTGGATAGTAGGACAGAACTCTGCAGGCTATCTTTGCAGTAGATTGCAACACCGCCCCCTTTGGCAGTTCTATCTTGTCTGAAAATGTTGTAGTTTGGAATTAAAATGTCTGAGTTTTTGGTGGTCTTCCTAAGCCAGGATTCAGACACAGCTAGAACATCCGGGTTGGCAGAGTGTGCTAAAGCAGTGAATAGAACAAACTTAGGGAGGAGGCTTCTAATGTTAACATGCATGAAACCAAGGCTATTACGGTTACAGAAGTCGTCAAAAGAGAGTGCCTGGGGAATAGGAGTGGAGCCAGGCACTGCAGGGCCTGGATTCACCTCTACATCGCCAGAGGAACATAGGAGGAGTAGAATAAGGGTACGGCTAAAAGCTATGAGAATTGGTCGTCTAGAACGTCTGGAACATAGAGTAAAAGGAGGTTTCTGGGGGCGATAAAATAGCATCAAGGTATAATGTACAGACAAATGTATGGTAGGATGTGAATACAGTGGAGGTAAACCTAGGTATTGAGTGATGAAGAGAGAGATATTGTCTCTAGAAACAGTGTAACTGACAAGTGTACAGGCCAGGGGTTTTCAAGAGAAACAAAAAATTACGTCGGTTCTAGGTAACAGTTTACTACACAAATACCCGTTTAACTAATGTAATTTCCATTGTATATAATATGGTGAGGGCTCCAGCTCCCCAAAATGACGAGACAGACTGTTTAAACACACAGGTTGGCAATGGGACTTTAATTTATTCTTCAAAAAGTACCTCTAATTGGAGGTAGTAAACTGAAGGTATCCAGACACCTCATCTAAATAAAATTCATAACCTTATTTATGGTCAACTACATTTATGTGCTTTACTGAATTATGAGGTTTTACATTCTATTGGTCTCTGGTTAGTAGGGTGACTTAACTTCATTTTATTACCTAAACGTAAACTCCTTGTTTTGGTCAGCACAGTTACTTGAAGACCTCCAAGACCAGTTGGTCTCCCTGAAGTAACAGATGGATCTTTGCAACACAGTTCTGAAGGACCTGATGGGCCTGCGGGGTATTTTAAGGGTATGTTTCTCCATGCTTCAAACTCTGAAAAATGTGTCAACCACCAAACCGAAGTATCTCTCTGAACTCCACAGGAGAAGAACCTTAGCGATGGATCATTCCCTGCTCCGAAGTGACTGATTTTACTCATGGTGGAAATGTGAATAATTTTGTATGTCAATAAAAAGTATCATGGATTATCTAACTTTTTTTGCTTGGGCAAAAATTGGAGACGCGTTCGATAAGATTTCATAAGTATTATATTGCTCTCAATTCAAAAAGTACTTGCTTTATTATACAATACTACTTCATACAAAACAAGGGTAAGCAAACCAATTTCACATGATACATTCTTTTAAAAATAGAAATCCTTCACAACTTCTCACTCTTTGGGTGTTGAAGACATTCCTCCGGATTATTAAGTTTCACCCTCATTTTACATATTGAGTGCTCAAATAATCATGTGTACTTAACTATGAACAGAATTCCAAAATACAAACTACTTTTTCAAAACCTCCGCCAGTGTTTTGCACCTATGAACTCACCATTCTAAGCATCTGACCATTGGCTACAAAATAAATCCCCATTTGAGCTGTTATTCGCCTGACAATTTAACCTAAAGGTTAAGTAAAATCTATTCCATAAAGGCTGAACATGACAGACTCAACCCTTGTTTAAACAGCTCTACTGGGGTCAGAACCATGGTTACATTTACGTTTTAGTAATGTAGTAAACACTCTTATCCAGAGCAATTAGGGCTAAGTGCCTTGCTCATTGGCACAGACAGATTTTTCACCTGGTTGGCTTGGGGTTCGATTCAGCGACCTTTCGATTACTGGCCCAACACTCTTAACCGCTAGGCTACCTGCTGCTCTGGCCACTGCGGAGCTCGTGCGAGGTAAGTGTCGGAAAACGTACCTCTGGGATATTCTACTGTACTCAATTTTATCTTTACACAGATCCACAGAGAAGATTGATATATTGCTAGTTTTATAATTTTTGTGCTCCTGCTAGCTAGCAGTATTCCCCATAGCCATTTTGGAATGGCAGTCAGCCAATCAGCTAGCTTTTTTTTGTTCAATGTGACGTGCCCTTGGTCATTACTAGCTACTACAGACATAGACCCTGCCCTTTCTCTTCTCAAACTGTGATTTTAAACCTAATCACACTGCTACCTTAAATTAAGAAAATCACATTTTTTGTTTTCATGAATTCAGTCATAAACCCCACCTATTTCTTCCATTTCTCTCCCCAAAATGAAATTTTAAACCTAAACTTAACCGCAATGCTAATCTTATGCCTAAACCTTTCTTTACAGTAAGAAAGCTTGTTTTCATGACGTTTTACAATACACCCAATTTGTGGTTGTGGTAACTAGTGGGTATCTGTGCCATTCCACAATGGCTGCTGTGGCTACTGCTAGCTAGCATGAGGATGAAAAGGGCAGTTTTTTGGAGTACAGTGGCAAATCCCATCCCTGCATTGAGGTATGTTTTCCCACCCATATCTTGTGCTGGCTCCAGTGCCTTAATGTAATCATGATTGCATTTTGAGTCTAGTGCAGCTCAGTGTAAACAAGCTTAACAGTAGGGTCAGTATCTTCTAGCAAAGGTAGAACCAGCACTTTCAATTCTAACAATGGGTCTAACAAATCGGGTCCAAATTTGTATCACCCTTACAGATTAACGTAAAGTTAATTGAGATGACTTGAGCAAAAACAGCACATACAGTATGAGAACACAAGAAAATATGATTGTCTTTCACCCAAAACTTAAAAAAAGATGCAGCGTACAACATTTGACACAAATAATTCTTACAACAGAATCATATTGTAGTAATTTTTTCCCGAAGCAAATCCAGTTAGTGTTTAACCAGGTAACTCACATGGGAGGCAAAACAAGTACATGTAAAAAATATTAAAATAAAAAAATTAAAAAGAGACAATTCAATGGAAAGCAATGGGGGTAATAATAAAAAATAAAAAAACATTTCAATGCCCAGGCTCACAGCCCCACCTCAAACATGATACATCACACATAATAAATTGGACCTTCACATAAAATGGATGATCATGGTGATCAAAATAGGATGCTAAGTTGGTCATACCGCTAAGTTGAATACTGAAAGATTGGTGAGCAAAAATGGTTACGTACATGGAGCTTCACAAATGAGAAAGTTGAGCCTTCAAAGTTGACATTAGCAAACCTGAATATTGATTTAACAGAATTACTTGGACCAAGACATTGACGTAAAAGGTTGGTAAGTTTTTTTTTTTGCATTTTGTACTTTAAGGAAAACTGCAGTCAAATCATTGCATAGATATTTTCTTTAAAAAGGTATGCATCGAATTGGAGGTGAACATGTTGAGGGCAGTAAGAGGGTGGGTCAGGATTCATATTTACAATACATTTAGTTATTGACCAGCATTGTCAGGGGGAATACCTATACTGAACAAAAATATTAATGCAACATGTAAAGTGTTGGTCCCATGTTTCATGAAAATAAATAAGATCCAAGAAATGTTCCATACTCCCAAAATGTTTCTCTCTAATTTTGTGCATAAATTTGTTTACATCCCTGTTCGTGGGCATTTCTCCTTTGCCAAGTCAATCCATACACCTGACAGGTGTGGCATATCAAGAAGCTGACTAAAAGCATGCTCATTACACAGGTGCACCTTATGCTGGGCACACAATGCCACAGATGTCAAGTTTTGAGAGAGCGCACAATTGGCATGCTGACTGCAGAAATGGCCACCAGAGCTGTTGCCAGAGAATTGAATGTTCATTTCTCTACCATAAGCCACATCCATCGTTTTAGAGAATTTGGCAATACGTCCAAGCACGTGTTACTACGCCAGCCCAGGACCTCCACATCCAACTTCTTCACCTGTGGGATTGACGGAGACCAGCCACCGAGACAGCTGATGATTATTTAGATCTGTAATAAAACCCTTTTGTTGGGAAAAACTCATTCTGATTGGCTGGGCCTGGCTCCCCAGTGGGTGGGCCCAGGCCCACCCATGTGAAATCCAAACATTAGGGCCTAATGAATATATTTCAAATTTACTGATTTCCTTTTCTGAACTAACTCTGTAAAATCTTTTAAAAATGGTTGCGTTAATATTTGTATTTAGTATAAATATCAATAAGAAACTAATTATTTAATAATTTTTAATTTTACCTTTATTTAACTAGGCAAGTCAGTTAAGAACAAATTCTTATTTCCAATGACGGCCTAGGAACAGTGGGTTAACTGCCTGTTCAGGGGCAGAACGACAGATTTGTACCTTGTCAGCATGGGGATTTGAACTTGCAACCTTTCAGTTACTAGTCCAACGCTCTAACCACTAGGCTACCCTGCCGCCCCACAATCTCAAATCACAATTCACAATCTAGTGGACCCAATTTTAAGTGCTAACTACATTAATCAATATTCCAGGTTATCATCAAGTTTTGGTATCAGTTAAATCTCAAAACAGGAAAAGGGCAAAGCCCATGTTAGTTTACACATTTCTCCTACTCAGGTCTGCCAGATAAAGATTTCCTGCGTGCTCTGTTATCCTATGATACATGATGACGCCTAGGTTGGATCTCGGTCACCCTTTACATGCTAAATAATAGATCATGATAGCTGCTGTCAATCAATGCCTGTGAAGTAGCAATTAAAATGTTGATGTAATTCTAATTTCCAACTACAACATTGATGTAGTGATCTGTAAAATAAAGTATTAATAAGTTGTCTCCAATACAGTACTACAAAGAATCAAGAGAAACAATTTCAATCTACAGTATATTTCTGCAGTAACATCTTCACAAATAAATTACATAAAAATAATAATTGGGATCATTTGATTTGTTGGCACATTTATCTGTTAAATCTTCAATCAAAAAAATTAAGCATTTCTTTTCAATGTAATTTTGTCCACTTGTAGACAGCTGCTAAAAGGCATTGAACAAGACTAGATAAACAGGAGAACGTGATCAAGCAGCGTGTCCAAATCAAGCCATAGGCAAAGATTGACAAGACAAGGAGACTGCTCAGTAAGCCACAGCAAGTGAGATATCCTGTAGTAAGGCAAGGTTGCTCTACACATGATATTTGGGCATAATGCCTTCTCTCCAATTATTTTTTTTTTTGTTAATAATCATTGCATTATGTCCCATGTGAAACAATATTGTCATATACTCTAAGTTACTTACACTTGCATTTGAAAATAAATACTATGTTGACTGCACAGTAGCCAGTGGCCCTAAAACTAACCATTATTAGGCTTCATTTTAAACTCTTCTGCATAAGATGTGAGAGCATCTGCATGGGGGCAGAATGCAAAGACAAAGGGCAGCGCAGGGGGGTATTGTCTTTAGTCTCCAAGGTTCAAGTCTACATATTCAAAATGTATATACAAAACAAATACATTCTTAAACAATCTGAAGGAATAAGTGTTCATATATTTAAATGTAATGTATTTACACCATCATCAACGCCCTTCAGAAACCCCTTCTGACAGCAGTGGTATTTAAATAGTCATAGTAATAACGCAGATAACTAGTCATATTAGACGGTGCACAAAGAGGGGAGAGTGCAGCCGAAAAAGGGGGCTACTACAATCGATGGGCATCCGGGCAGTTTCCTTCTAAAATGTCAAAATGGACAATCTCTTATTAAATAAAGGAAAATCTCAAGCTGTATAAATGAGATATGCCATGATGCATCCCTGAGTGCGTCATAATTCATAGAGAAACAGTGTCGTGAGCAATTATTTTCATACTTGATTCATGATTTCATTGTGAAGAGGTTTTGCTGACCAAAACTCAATTTAGGACTTTTGACAACCTTGATATACAATTAATTGCGTTGTGTTGAAACAGCTTTCTGAAACAGACTGAGAGGGGCTCCATAAAACAAAAATCAGTAACAGGGGGGGGGACTAAAAAAGAAACCTTGGGAGAAAAGTGGAATAAATTAACAATGATTACAATGATGATGAATAAGCTGTGACTTGATGACAGTCTAAGGTCAGAGATTTAGATTTTTTTTCTCTCCAATAAATAAAATATTATTGACAAATTAAATATTAAGTTATAGGCTTATTACTAATGCATTTACTTCTAAATTATATTTAAAAGGCAAGCAAATTGCGTCACAGGCAATATCTTTTTCAATTAGTAAATATGCCTGTAAAGAAAGACAAAAACAAACAAAGTGAGACAAAAGACAAAACAATGATCTGGACTACACTAGCTAATTTAGGTAAAACACTGGAAATTACTCTTCACATTATGGCATTAGCAAGACATTGCTTTTAAGGGAATGGCAACACTAATTCCTTGTAGGAAATATAGTTGATGAAATTCCAATTCACTTCACATGCAGTGCATTCTGGTCAATCACTTACCAACTAATCATAATAGTTACAGTTAAGAACTATTGTACAGTACATGGATATAGACAATGTTTTGTTGCTCTCAGGAATCAGCTTCACGCCATATTAGAAGCACACAATAGTTCCTCGGGCCTTTCAAATGATCAGTGCTTAGGACCTTGTCTTGTTTGATGGAGAACCAGCTAATTAAGAACACTTTTCTTGACTGGCATGCATTTAGCTGCTTTTTCAAAATAAGCCCCCTCATTAAGTTTCACTTACAATACTTGAAAAGCGGATGCGTAGTGGGTAAATCGGCTAGTACGGCTGCGTCCTGATTCTATATCCTCTCCTAATATGTGCATATGCACACTCCCTTTAATTTAACAATGGTAGAAACTCCCTCTGCCCAACACTTACACAAAAATGCTTTTAAATCCATGACTGGGAGTATGCAAGAGAAGAGTGGAGAATAGGGACGAAGCCTGAGTGTCCACTAGGGGTTGGTGGTGGTGCTAGTGCCAGCGGTGGCCAGAGTGAAGTCATCATTGCTGGTCACCAGTAGCAGAGCCTCGATGTTGGCCGTGCTCTCGGGGCTCTGCAGGGACAGGAATTCCGACACGGATGGTTTGGCCACTATGGACGTGATAGGAGGGGGGTTGGTGGTCGCCGTGGTCACCCCTGGGGGGAACGTCTGTACAGAGGTCGAGGGGCTACCCGGTCCTAGTACCGCTCCTGTTTGGGGAAGAGGAGGGGACTCGTTCACTTCCGAGGTGAGCGGTGGGAGGCAGCACAAGGGGGAAGAGGGTGCCGGGGGGAGTACGGGGGAAAAGGGCAGTGCCACGGGAGCGGAGGGTGGTAGAGGAGCGGGGAGCACTGTGGGCTGTTGTTGTGGTGCTGCCGAGGCGTTGCTGCTCTTGTTCGAGAGCTTGTCTTTAGAAGAGTCCCTGCAGGCACACTGGCACTGGCAGGACTCCTCCTGTTTGATGATGATGACGGGCAGGCTGAGGCCGATCTGCTGGACAGAGTTGCCTGTAACACATTACAAAACAAGGGTTGCATTTCATTAGGCACGAAACAGAAGAAAACGGTCCAAAACCCAGTGAACTCTTCAATAAGAAACGCCCGTTTTCGTTTTCTTTTGTACAACACTTTGAAATACAATGTACCCTAATGAACACAAACAGGAGCTATAGCACAACTACAGACCAAGCCAGCTGTCCAATAATTACATCCAATCCTTTGTAATTCAAATTTAATTCAAATGCTACTAGGGGACATAAAATGAATTTGTGCCATGTAAATACATTCAACATGGATGACTTTTCTAAATGATGGACGAGTTTGCTTTTTAAATATCCTGATTCATTAAACATTGGTAGGCTACCCCACATGAAAAAAATACTACAGTACTTACTACATAATTCTGTAGTATACTTAAGCAATAAAGCCAGAGGAGGTGTGGTATATGGCCAAGAAACCACAGCTAAGGGCTGTTATTATGCATGATGCAACGTGGAGTGCCTGGACACAGCCCTTAGCCGTGGTATATTGGCCATATACCACAAACCTCCGAGGTGCCTTATTGCTATTATAAACTGGTTACCAACATAATTGGAACAGTAAAAATAAATGTGTTGTCATAGCCGTGGTATACGGTCTTTCTGTCAAATCAGTTTATAATATGGTATACATACTATAGTATTTACGATAATGTTTTCGCTGAATTTGTAGTATTCACTGTAGTGTTTTTTGTTGTTGTGCGGACATGATTAGTATACTGTAGTATTTACATAAAGTGGGAGCTTTCTCCTTGAGGAAACCTACTGGACAAATACTAAAAGAGCACATTTTCCATAACCTGTAGGTAGGTAGGACCATGGTCTGAACAAATAGTTCAGAGCTTCTACTCTTTTCTAAAACCTGAAGGGAACACAATATTTGTAGGTTTCTCACTTATGGGTGGCACAAATTGGGATATGGGGAAGGGGAATGGGCAGACTATATGCACATTAAATACAGCAGTATTGCTATAGTTAAAAACTAGTGTTTTTGCAGACATTAGTGTTTTACCATATACTACAAAATGATAGTGACATTATTTTTATTTCTACTTTCCCATTCTTCCACCGCAAATCTACCATTCCAGTGTTTTACTTGCTATATTGTGTTTACTTCGCTACCATGGCCTTTTTTTTTGCCTTTACCTCCCTTATCTCACCTCATTTGCTCACATCGTATATAGACTTGTTTCTACTGTGTTATTGACTGTATGTTTGTTTTACTCCATGTGTAACTCTGTGTCGTTGTATGTGTCGAACTGCTTTGCATTATCTTGGCCAGGTCGCAATTGTAAATGAGAACTTGTTCTCAACTTGCCTACCTGGTTAAATAAAGGTGAAAAAAATAAATAGTGAGTACTGTACATGATCAAGGGATACGACAGTGTGTAGTATATTATTCTACAGTATACTATAGTATTTATTAATGTGCGTCAGTGCAGCATTATTGCTGTTAATAATCACACTGGTAAAGGTAGGGGACAAATCTCACCTGAATTGCCTCCTACTGGTATGGCTGTGGTAAAGAAGACCTTCTCCACTTTTGGACCTCCGTGTGGCTGGAAACAAACAACATTGATGTCCACACAAATGCATCAGCACCCAACCAAACTATCAATTCAATGTTAACCGGCATGTCAAACCGGCACTCTTACCGCTTGCTCTGGGTTCTGTTGGCTGTTGGCAGCGGTGTTAAGGATCCACTGCAGGTTCTGGTCGGACATGACGATGCTGGGCTGCAGCAGGCTCTGGGTGTGGCTGTGACTTGGGGCGATGGTGGGGGCAGAGGCTGGGGGAGCCAGGGCAGGGTTGGTGTTGCTGGCCAAAGGCACGGTGTGTGTGTGAACCACGGCCTGCAGCGGCACAGTCTCTGTGGGGGTGGCAGCAACTACAGTGCCCAGAGCCGCGTTGGCGAGGGCTAGGCCTGGCACCAATACTGGCGCAGCAGAGGGCACTATTGGAGTGGTCTGGACGGGCAGCGCCACATTGGGGGCAGGCATATCTGGTGTCTGCATGGCAGTGGGTAAGGGTACGAAGGTGGCAAGGGGCTGGGTGGAGCTGATTGCGGTAACATTACTAATGGTGGCAGGAGATGCTGGCGGTTGGGAAGAGGGGGTTTGGCTAAGAGGGAGCTGGGAGGAAGCCTCCAGGACAGTGGTGGAGGTGGTGTTGTAGTGAGGGTGATAGTGTGGGTGGGAACAGGACGATGAGGAGGAAGGGACAAGGGAGAATGAGAAGGAGATGGGGGTGGATCCATCGCCCATGGTGGACTGACCAGTCTCCTGGCCAAAAGCTTCGACAAGGCTCTCTGAAAAATATTAAATATATTAAAAGTTAGCCTGAAAATGCACTGAAATCAACCCGAGTTACAGTTTATAGATTGTGATGGGTACTTGCCGTGAGGATGTGCATCGTCTTGACTGACACTGTTCTCCGGACTCTGGAACATGAGCTCGAAGATCCTCACGGGGGTAACATTGTTCAAGTCCAAGTGCTGAGACTGTAACACAGATGTAACAAAGCATTACACGATAATACATGTCTGTCTTACAATAAATCTTTATTGATCCTTTATACAGAAACAAAACAAATATGGTTGTTTTTGCTGTCATGGTAACCCACCACAAAATAAATTATTCATACATGGACAAAAGCAGAAGGACCTATAAAGTCAAATAAGGTCTGATGAAATAGTGCGCGCACACTCACATTGTGGATGTTTTCTCTGAGCTCAGAGTCAGTCGAGATGAGGCTCAAGTCACTGAGGCACAGTGAATGATTTGCATCCTGTAATTAGAGAGGAATAGGCCCAAATTACATTTTCCACTGCCTAGAAACATTAACAGAACGAGATATTGGAGAAGCCAAGAAGCCTTCCTTTATTGAGCAAAAGCCGTCTAAAGTCATAAAGATGCATTAGGATAGAATGTAGATCATAAAAACACTCAAAACAGACTGTACTGATAGCAGGCACAATGTTATAGGTACAAATAAATGAGTTTACCCATGAAAACAAACAACTGGATATCTTAAAATGACTAATCCATGGCTAATCCATGTTAATAACAGTAACAATACACTCTATTCAGCCACTTTTATCAAACAGTAGGTTCATAGAGGCCCGTAGAGGGAATCAAACCCACGGCTATGACGTTGCTAGCGCCATGCTCTTACCAAAAATGAGCCACACATGATCTGTCTGAAATAGATGTTTTGATTTATGTATGGCTCACCTCGGACAGGGGGTGAGTGAGGGTGACACTGAAGGGCTGGCCCTTGTCCCCATGGCCCCTGACGTGACTCTTCAAACTGTACTGGCTGCTGAATGCTTTCTCACAGCCGTTGCTGGGACAATTGAAAGGCTTCTCCCCTAAGGGAAGGAAGGATGGAGGGGGAAGGGCGGGGGGAGCGAGACGAGGGGGAAGGGCGGGGGAGCGAGATGAGAGAGAAAGGAGGAAGGAAGAGGGTCACCTTCACCGTATGCCAAGGGAAATTACTATCAAAAAGTAATGTTAAAGTAATGTTAAATCAAACGCTATCATTTCCTAATATAAAATATTGAAAAATGTTGAGATATTGAGTGCTACTCTCTGTCTCTGAGGTGTGGAATGTGGATTACTGATTGGTTGACTGTCATTCTGAGATATGACTGAGAATTTATTTTCCAAACAGAAGAAGTAGTGAAGCGTACCTGTGTGTGTCCGCACGTGCGTCTTTAGGTGATGGCTGGCAGCAAACGCCTTGCCGCAACCATCATGGTCACACCTAGAGGGAAGATCACACAAATGATCGGTCAATGTTAGCCAAACAGCAATAGAGAAAAACATGTGGAGATTAAGCTGACGAAGAATAACTTAAAAATGCGGAAATTAGAAAAGCCGGTGCATAAAAATGTTGGTGTGCCACAAACAGTGTCATGCCCCTCACCGTTCTTCAAATACAAAACCATTTATCTAACTAATCAGAACAGATGAAAGATATAATCCCCTCAATGTGTATTTTCCCACATTTGTTTATATGCATAGAAGATCTCATATCAAGAAAAAGGCATCCTCATTCAAACATGACCAGATAATGTCCTTGCTTTATATCCAAGGCAGCGGTCTTCCTCCCCTTGTGAAACATGAACCACAGTGGGTGCGTGGAGTCGGGAGAACTCACCGGAATGGTTTCTCCCCTGTATGAGTGCGAATGTGCTTCCTCAGGTCACTGAGTGTGGTAAAGTACTTTGTGCATCCCTCCGATTCGCAGTTGAACGTCTTCCCCGTGTGCAGTCTCTGGTGCGCTTTCAGTCTGCCGAGAGGAGATAATTACAATCAACCACCGGGGAAGATTTAAAAAGGAGCCACGTGTAACATTTGGGGGATAAATTCAATTTCCTTGTAGTTTTTGAAAAGCATGTCTTAGAGATAGCTTATTACTGCTCTCTAACCATGTCATAACCCCCCCCCCCCAAAAAAAAGTTGCACGGACGTGAAGTTGTGTACTATTGTTTATGTTTTCAACCTCAGTGAACGAGAGCCAATCGAGAAGCAGGAAGCAGTGGTCCGGACCGGATAGTTACAGTATAAAATCAAAAACTTAAGGGTAAAAAAAATGGTGCGCTCCTCTCATCGAATTTTATTCCTTTACTACAAATATAATAATTGACATTTAAAATGGTAGGCCTACTTCCAAGTGGAAACGTGGCTCTGTTAATAAGAGCAAAAATATTGAGCTGCTGAAAATGTTCTCACCGTCTTGAATTAAATAAACATTCCAAAAACATTAGAACACAGCAGACTTAACGTGCAAACACTTGGGCCTGGAAGATTAGGTAGCACTCCAGAGAAAGTAACAACCTAATCTTGCTTTAAAAACTTTAAGGACACAATCCAGGGTCATGTTGATTTGGGGAAGCAATGGAAAACCAAAATTAGGGGGAAACTACACATTGGTTTGGCTGTGCTGATGAATGGACCCTGACAGGGGAGTCGATGGTGGCACGCTTCCACTACCTCCTGTCTCAGTGGCCTTCGGTTCAATGTCAACACTGGAGCCACTGGCTGACTAGCCTACTACTGGCCTGGCTGAGGGCCTCCATTTATAATGCCTTCATTGAGTGTGAAACCGAAGAAGCTAAATGCAGCAGACACTACAAAATCAAGAACTCAGTCAAATTAGAAAACTAAATTGGGAGATAAAACAAAGTCCATATCACTGTAAGGTCTACCTACACCTGTCGTATTCAGCTCATGTGACTAATAAAATTGGACTTTGATTTGATATTAGGCTAGAACACCCAACAATGCATAAAAGCACTGTTCAGTACTTGGACTGACAAAATGCTTGGGCCTACAGACAAACTGTGCTGTAGATAAGAAAAGCAAGCACATCCTCTTTTTTGATACATCCTTATTTATGCAATCTCAGACTGAATGAAGAAAGAAATGAAGTAATTGACAGTTATGGACGAAGACCGTCATAAAAATAGGCCGTTTTTTTTGTGGAACTAACGGCTGACTGAAGATGGGAAAAGTTTTGCTATTAGAACAGTTATTACCGTGACATCGATTAATTAGTTGACCAATAACAGTCAACCAAAACACCATGAGTGTCACAGTCCTAAAACCTACACATTGTTTGCTAATCTACTATGGAAGAATACCTCTGAATGGGTGTAGGCAGGGGATAAAATCAACACCTGCCACATGCAGGTAGATTTAGATTGGCAGGTAAGAATGTCTATTTCACCAACAACTTGCACGGCTCTACAGTGAGAGCGTTACATTCGTAAATAAAAATAGTCAAAAGTCAAGTATGAGCATCTGTGGGTTAGAAAGATGCTGCAGTAGCGTTTCCAAATTATTTGTGCTGTTTTAATCCAATATCCCACCTCGTGTAGCAACACTGCCTGGCAGGGGAGCTGTGCGCACAGAGTGAACGCTGATAGATTCATTTTTGGTGGCACTGCAAACACACGGCCAGCCCGCTCATTAGGCTTCCCGTTTATGGCGGCAGATTGACGAGGACGGCATTTTCTGAGCCAAACTGGCCAATATGCACCTCCAACAACTAAACATAAAACCTAACTTATTTCTGCCCAAAAATAATGACAATTTCTCTCAACCAGTGGCGTATTGGCTTTTTAGGTGAGCGCCTTTTGATAAGCAGTGGCCACTTTTTGAAGGCAGGGCGCAAAATATTTTGCCTGTTCATTCCCATCACACCGTCTATGTTTGGTTCAGATTTTGTAAGGTCTAAACCAGCCTTGATTTGGGCCCAAACATAGACATCTATAAATGACTTATTTTCAACTTTCAATTAAAACCCCCAAAATTGCCTGATTTCAACATCCGGAAAATATGTATATTTTCACATTTCATTCAGAACCTAATTTGAACGTCTCTTCAATGTCTGAAAAATCATTTTTAAAATATTTTTTACACGATTTTGCTTACTGGGACGGGGGGGTAAAAATGGAAAATGTGTCTAATTTAGTCTTTGTCCTCGTGTTTATTGGCTATTTACATTGTTTTGTTCACAAGCTCGGTTGTTTTTCAACATTAGTTGAGTCTGCTGCTTCAACTGATACAGACGAGACGCCCTTGTCTGATCCCAAATCACAGACACACGTGTGACACGACTCAAGTGGCCCCATTACCACGGTAAACCTTCCACCCTTAAAAGAGGCTGCTGAACATTTTGGATAAAATAATGAAATTGAGTAATATACCACATTACTTCTAATACATTTCTTGTTTAAGAAAATTAACAAGCATGGTCATCTGTTGTTTTGCGTTTTTTTTTCTTATGGTAAAGAATCTGAGTGGCTGTGGATGATGGACCAAAAATGACATTTTAGGCCCCAAGTGTAGGCTAGATATGTCACTTTACATATTTTTTTATATTGTATCCATTATCTTAGTTATTATCTATTTTACATGTCATTTATTACCTGTTACCTTTGATCTATTATCTATCCATCTTTAGTATA